>NC_090371.1:55406023-55706671 GCF_036365525.1 Heterodontus francisci | reverse complement strand
ATAGATTTAAGGTAAGGGGCAGGAGGTTTAGAGGGGATTGGAGGAAGATTTTATTTTTTCACCCAGAGGGTGGTTGGAATCTGGAACACATTGCCTGAAGGAGTGGTAGAGGCAGGTACCCTCACAACATTTAAGAAATATTCAGATGAGCACTTGAAATGCCATAGCATACGAGGCTATGGGCCAAGTGCTGGAAAATGGGATTAGAATAGATAGGTGCTTGATGGCTGGCATGGACACGATGGGCCAAAGGGCCTGTTTCTATGCTGTATAACTCTGACTCTCAGGAGCTCCTTGGAGAACTCTAGGTTACTTCTATGAAAAAGGGCTCCTCACCTAACCATGTAAATTCTAACCAAGGGTCCCACATGAAATATAGACCTGACTGTTCGCTGATGACTGAACTGTAGTGCCCTTTTAAAGCATTTTCTGTTCATCTCCTGTTTGTCATTTTAAAAAAAATCTCTAATCTGGTGTATTTGCTGCCTTGTTTATGCATATTTTATTCTAGTTTTAGTTCGGTTTAAGAGTAAGTTTTATTATATTTAAAAAGGCAACATTTGTGGGCTTTGATCTTTCTACTGCCTCAGTCAAATAGCTTGCTTTGAAAATGCAAGCTTGAAGAATCCTATTTTGTTTCTCCTCCTGTGAAGCATTACGTGTATTTCCATCTGTTTATTCCCCTCTTAAACCCCCTCTCCAAAACAAAACATTTGTTTTTTTTCAAACTGGGATTGATCGAGTTAATTTCATTGGTATTTCCTTGTTGAGGACTTCAATAGATTTTTAATTTAACAGCTTCGACCAAACCAAATTATTGATGTTTGCATTGAACTACTAAAACATCTTGTTTTATAGTCTAGACACATTGCCAATATTGTGTATGTTTAAGTTCTTGTTTGTGATTTGTGTGGTGTTTTGTCATTTAAACTTGATAATACTAGAATAACAGCATAGGAAAGCATTCATCAATATTGATGTTTAGAGCCATCGAAGTTAGGAACACAGTAGGAGGCCATTTGACCCGCAATGTCTGACCTGATTGTTCGAGCAATTCAGAAACCAATCCCACCTCTTGTACACCCACATCCGTGTATCTTTCTGTACTGTACTTGTATCTTGCTCTATACACATCAAGGATTGCCTGTACTGCTGTCTAATTTAAAAATGATACATTGTGTTACCTTAAATTCGCACTTGCACTTTATTCTTACAAAAAAAATCAAACTCCTTTTACTTATTTCATGCAAGTTTTAATTTTAGGGGGAGAAAAGTATAACAACTTTTTTATTTTCTCTTCCTTCGCCTCCACAGCTGTTTCTCCCACTTTCTTCATACATCACAACCCGATACAATTTGATTAACTAAACCACCTTCTTGCTTCCTTTTATTGGGGACAATTGTAGTAAAGCTGGCATGATTTGTGTGTCTGCACATGATTTCCTTTTTTCCTTCCTCCCTGTTCTGTCCCCTGAATGGGTAAACTGAACCAACTGACTGCACGTTTGCCTGGCAGTTCAGACAAATCGGTATTTGCTAGTTTCTGGCTGTCAGAATTAAGCCCACAGATTTCATAGACCTAAGCCTGTTGTTTCTGTTCAGAGTTGTGCAGGAAGATTGTCCTCTTTGTTTACTAGAATGCCTGTCAGACAAATAAACATTGCCTCATAGTATGGCAGATTCATTAGGATTTATCAATGGAATGAAAATCAGCATTGATATTTCAGGCTGATTCTTGAGGTGAACTTATGTAAATCTCTTGCGTTTTAAAAAAAAAAAATCTGTTGCTTTCTTTCTACCTGAGATCAAACTCCTTAAGGTTCCAAAAGCTGATAAGTACTTTAAGAGTGCATAAGTAACACAAAGATTGTGCTTTCATGTTTTAATTGGTTTATTTGTGATTTAACACAATTAACTGTTATGTGATGATGAGTATTTTAAGTTGAGCTTCTCATGATGGGCCCCCACATGCCAAGAATGTGGCACATTAATTTTGTTATGAACATTGATTTTAAACTGTTAGTTCAGTGAGGGGAGGACTTGTTGAATAGATCGGCCATTGCTGGATGGGATGTTTGCATATTACCAGCCAGTGTTTGGAAGGACAAAGCAGCCATTCCCTGAAACATTCAACCCACAATGGATTTTTGCTCACCAGACATTGAAGGTGGGAGAGTTCGCATTCCAGGTTGACTAAGATGGCCAAATACACAAACTGACATGGTCGAACTAGCTAGTCACATGACTAACCTGCTGGGCAACCTGAGTCTTTTTTGAATTTGGGCAGAAATCAGAATGCTCCTGGACTGAAGATCTCTCCTGGCTGACTTGCCTCAGCCCCTCCTGTCTGCCTGCTCCCATCTCTTTCTCACGGAACTCCAAATCCACTGAAGACACATGAACCCCAAGAGAGAAAAGTATCCTACAGCGAACAAGATTTAAGAAGAATACTGGGCCCCAACCAAAGGCAAGATCTACCTACAATCAAGGACTCTAGAGTGCGCTTGAAGAACCGTAACAACAACTCTTCTGATAATTGCCTCAAACTTTTCCACTTTATTTTTCTTCTCTTTTCTGTCTCTCTATTTGCATGTGTGTATCGCATATGAATGCTAGTGTGGGGCGCAGCCTGTATCCGTAGGTGTTAACTGAATTAGAGTTGAAGTTTAATAAATTTCAACTTCTCTTTAAACCTAAAGAAAGCCTGTTTTGTGCTGGTTTCTTTGCCTTATAATTGGAAAGCAGTGAACAAGGATTCACCAAGGGGGAGCTAAAAACACTGTTTAAAATTAAACCCTGTTGCAGTAAGACCAGGTAAAGGCTGACAGGGAACCTAGACCTACCTCTTTCTCATCTGGTCGTAAATAGCTGCATAAAATCCACAATTATTTTGTATTAGTATAGTTATCCCTCCTATTACTTTACTCACACCTGACCTTACAGCACGAAAGCATATCTTTTATCACTCCATTTTGACTCGAAGAGATTAATTTGGAAACTTTTTTCTGACCGAGTTGAACATTGCGCGATTTTGATCGCCCCCCCTTTTTATATTCAGTTATCTTTTTCTTTTTTTCTTCTTTTAGTTTGTTTCATTCATTTTTCTTACCATGTGCCTGCCTACCTTTTTTCATGTTTGTGCTTTGGGCCAGGGCTGTTCATTTTTCTATCCATTAACACCCTCTCTGCACTAATGCTTTGTCTTTCAACACGCCATTAACATACCATTTGCCTTTGCTTCTTGACCACCTGGTCAGTTATTCTCCTGTGACCCTGCCCTATCAACACTTTTACTTTTGTTATCTGTTGCCCCACCCCTGCTTTATTTGCTTAAAACCTATTACATTTCTAACCTTTGCCAGTTCTGGTGAGGGTCACCGACCTGAAATGTTAACTCTGCTTCTCCCGGCACAGATGCTGTCAGACCTTCTGAGTATTTCCAGTATTTCTTGTTTTTATTTCAGATTTCCAGCATTTGCAGTATTTTGCTTTTATTACTATTGATCTTTTTTTGCATTTTTAAACTGCATGTTTCTCACCTTTTGTGCTGCAGTCTGGGATTGGAAGTGGCCTTCATTTTTAGTTCTAGATTATTTTCATCCTTGAAGTTAACCGTTGTGAAAAACTTCTTTTTAAAAATAAATTCTTGCTGCAAATGACACAACTTTAATGTGGAAAAGAAAACACTAACATGAGATATCTTAACAAAATGTGGAGTGATAGTTTCTATTCCTATATTCAGCAGTGGTGTGGAAAATATTATTTTGGTTAAGTAATCACTTAAATAAGGAAAATAGCTTTGGAATTAGACTTTTTATTTGAGGTCCTGATTTTATGTACCCACAACATTCACAATTGCTTTGAGCTTTTTTAATTGGAATTATATAAACTTGTGGTTTCTCTTGACCTCTTTGGTTCTGCCCATCTCTGCTACTGTTGTCTGTTAGCAGGTTAGTAATAATGAAAAGGTTAGGACGGCACTGTGTACGTGGATCAAATTTGATTTCTTCACGACTAGCTTACACTTGCACAGCATCTTTGATATTGCAAAATACTACAGATGATGCCACAAATGAGAGTTAGTACCGACCAGAGTAGGAGGGAAATTAATAGAGGAAACCATTGGTGCTGTTAAAGAAGTAGGTTTCTAAAGAGGGTTTTGAAAGTTGTCTCTGTTCTACCAAGATGAAGGGGTTTAAGAAGAAAGTTCCAGAATCTGGGGACAAGATGACTAAAACTCTGCTGCCAGTAATAGAGTAGAGGGAGAGTGGAATGATCAGTCAACATGGAAACATAGAAAATAGGAGCAGGGCCTTCGGGCCTGCTCCACCATTCAAAAAAGATCATGGCTGATTGTCTAATTCAGTACCCTGTTCCCACTTTCGGAGAGGAGAAACACAGGTGTAGAGGAAGTCACAGGGAAGTGAAGTTGTGAGGGACAAGGATTTTAAAGTTAATGTAATGAGGGACAGAGCGCTAATGAAAGTTAGCAATGACTGGTGATAAATGAGGGGGACTTGGGAATAAGAAGCTGGAAGCAGAGTTTTGAATGTGTTGGAGTTTTGAAGTTCAGCTGGGGTTGAGCCATGTAACCAGGGTGCATTGGATATTCATGTAGGTAGGAGAATGGGATAAGGGCTAAGATATGGTGTTTCTGATATTTCAGTCCTATTTGTTTGCTTCCCTTTCTGTGCTTTTTGGAGAGAGAAAAAAAACAACCAGCAAGTAGTTCTTTCTAGTTTCTGTCTTTTCTTCTCCTCCTCCTCCTTGAAAGCAGCAATCCTACTGTGTTTCTTGGCCAGATCTGCCAGTACCTCACCCTTGCCTGTACCTTATGCAAGAACCACGTGAATGTGAGCATGTTTGGCGTGAGACAGTGTTTGATCCTGTTTTCATACAGCAGTGTCAACCCCTATTGCATACGTGGAGATTCACAATTGCTTGCTTTCAGCAAGGGCCACTGGATTGGAAATAGGAACCCACAGTAATTTAATTTTGGTATGCCAAGCGATATTTGAAGTCTCTAAGTGGCATGACAGAAGTCTTGCAGTGCAGCAATACTAAGTGTCTAATACTGAACTGTCAACCTCATAGAAGTTGGCATTTTGGCATCAGCAGCAAGGTCACCTGAGAAGGTAATTTTGCATCATTAATGCTACAACTTGTGATTAAAAAGAGCTCGATACACTGCCTTTTAATTTCTAGCCAAAAAACCCAGCTAACTGTCCTGTGAACATTTTATTTCTCTTTACCCAATTTTGTTTCAATATTTTGAAGGCTGTGTCTTATTTTTATATGTGGCTCTAATGGATCAGACAACTTTGCTTGGAGCTGAGAGGATGATCTTAGGAACATATTGGCCATCAAGTATGAGAACAACCTAATCATTTTATTAAAGTTTGTTGCTCTTAATATAACCCAGACTTACAACTGTATTCTGAATGCTCCTGAAGCCTTCCACCAAGACAGGTTATTGCAAACATTTGCCAACTTTTGCAGAAATAAATACTACCCAATGCTGAATTTACTTTTACTAATTTAAATGTATGCCCTTTTGTTCTGTTACCTCGATGTACTTTGATGCGGAAGTCTAATTTTGCTTTATTTAATTCTATTTTTTCTATAACTCTTCTGAGGATCTTCATTCACCAAATTGCCGTGTCTTTCTTTATACTGTAGTGTTTGAGCTTATGCAATTTTTCCTGATTGCTTGTGTATGTTGGATCATTCTTGTTCTTTGACCTTTTCCAAAACATGTACGCTGTTAGAGGGAGTGCAACATCGGTTCATAGAATGATAGCAGGATTTAAAGGATTAAATTATGAGGTCAGCTTGCATGATCTCGATTTGTGTTGATAAAGGGATTTGATAGGATAGATACAGAGAAATTATTTCCTCTGATCGCGTTCTAGAACAAGGGGGCATAATGAAATTAAAGCTAGGCATTTAGGAGTGAAATCAGGAAGCACATTTTCGTACAAAGTGTAGTGGGCATCTGGAACTCACCCGCAAAGCCTCTGTGCCAATTGAAATTTTCAAGACTTGAGACTTATGCTATGTAAGATTATCGAGGTACGGTGCCAATGTGGATAAATGGAGTTGAGGTACAGATCAGTAATTGGCGGAAAGACTTCAAGGACTGAATGTGGCTTACTCCTGTTCCTGTATTCCTATGGGGACTAAAATTATACACCGAACAGGTGTGTTCTGATAAGTGCATTATAAAGCTTTAGTATACCTATGTAGACCTGTTTTTCACTGATCTAACTATTAAAAGTATAAAAACTGATGCCAGAAATACACAGGTCAGTATGTAAAGGGAAGAGATTATTGATATTTGGGTGTGTAACTTTTCATTCAAGAGGAAGACTGAAAAATAAACAGGTAATTTAGTAAGGCTGCAAAAGTAGTCATGGCGGGAAGGGAAAATCAACAGATGTGTAATAGGAGAGTAAATAAATTAAATGACCTGAAAACTGCTGATTAGAAATTTAGATATAAAAGATCATCAATGAGATGATGCAGAGACATAAAAAGGACAAAAAATGTGCAGTTAAGCATGAAAAGACAAAGAAGGTATCACAAACTAAAATGAGAAAGTAGAGCAAACACAGCAGATGAAAGAGAGGGGATAAAACAGAGGAGCACAAATGCAGAACATTTGAAATGAAAACCAAAATGTGAACAAAATGCGTTGGGTCAGCCAATTCCAACAAGGAAGAAATAAACTCAATGCAACAGGCCAGAATCTTTTCTGACAAAGTATCTCCATCACAACTGTTAAACTGCTTCTCTAGCCTCCTCCAGCTGGATACCAGCAGACTTTCCTCACATCATGGGTATATCTTGCTGTGAAGGGGACCAAAAGTGCAGAGATCACAATGGGAATAGTGGGGAGAAGTTAATGTTGTGAACCACAAGAGAGATCTGAGTGACACTGTGGAAAGAATGGGGATGCACAGTGAATAAGCCACCTAATCTACATGTAGAAGAGACTGCTTTGGGATCGGTCAATGCAGTAAGTTAGATTGGTGCCCAGAAACTCCATAGCATAGGCGATAAATCTGCATCCTGGCGAAAGCTAATAAAATCCTTGTAAACTGGGTCTTATTTTAAACATCCGTTTACTTTCATCCACTAAGTCAGTAGCATATGGGAGAAAGGATTTACTTTTTTTGTTGCTTCATAAAATTTAAATTGTAAATTCCATCTGATGTATATCCTCCTCCTCCACCCCACTCCACAAACAATGGCAATTTAAAGGCTGATTGAAGATTACCTTTGATTTGTGATAGTTTGAACTGCTGTTGGTTCTTGCACTGATGCAAAAACAAATTATTGTGTACCAGTAGGTATGTTTTGAAATAAAGGTGCTTTATGGTGGAGGTTAGGAGGAGCAGAGAGAAGGGAAATAAACATTAGCCCTGTTATCCCAGTGATCACCTAGAGTGATTTCTGTTACCTCAGTGAAGACTTATTTTTACTGCATTTGATCTGGCATATTTGTGGTAATGAAATTACTGATCTGATTTTAAAAAAAAATGATTCTTTGCTGTGAGTCTGCAATTGCAACAATCAAGTAGCCTGTTTTTGTAAAACATTTAAGCTCAGGGACATTTGGAATTATAGATGTTGTGAAAGTAAATTGTACCATAAATTGTAAATTATACTGTGTATTTCACCTACAATGAAATGGCCTTGTTTGAATAAATTCAGGAAGAATGCGAGGTGATCTCATTGAAACCTACAAACTACTTAAAGGGATAAACAGAGTAGATGCAGGTAAGATGTTTCCCCTAGTTGGGGAGTCTAGAACCAGGGGACACAATTTCAAAATAAGGAGGAAGTCACTTCGGACAGAGATGAGAAATTTATTTTCTCTGAGGGTTGTGAATCTTTGGAATTCTCTACCCAGAGGACTGTGGAAGCTCAGGCATTGAGTATGTTTAAAGTAGAGATGGACAGATTTCTAAATACAAATGATATAAAGGAATATAGGGATAGTGTGGGGGTAAAATGCATTGAAGTGGATGATCAGCCATGATCATATTGAATGGTGGAGCAGGCTCGATGTGCTGAATGGCCTACTCCTGCTCCTATGTACCTATGCTGTAAAAATTTAAATTCCTGAGGAAGGGTGGTGAGATCTAGAACGTAGACTGTCTAGGCTTCTGTTTCTCCACAGATGCAGCCTGTACCACTGAGTATTTCCAGCTTTTTCTGTTTTGTTTTGAGATTTACAGCAACTGCAGTATTTGTGCTATTTGTTCAGATTTCTGTGGCCTGTGCCCTCACCTGCATTCCCAGCATCCTTGACAAGTTCCCAAACCCTAGTGAATTCATTTTGTTCAAATCGTTTCGTAGCCTTGCCCCGCTGTACCTCGGGGCCCTTCTCCAGTCACATGTCTCCTCGCGTGGCTTTCATGTTTTTCAGGTAATAATACCTCATCACATGAAGCTGCTTTCCCAAGTTCTTCCACCTGTCCATACCCCTCCTGCATTCAAAAGCATTTCAGAAGCTCACCTCTTCGTAACTTTTTGGCTCCCCCCCCCCCCCCCCCCCCTCCTCTTGTCAACATCTATATTTTCCCCCCATTCTATAAAAGGCATCGAAGCAAGTTGCGGATGTGAGGAATGTTATAGCATTTGAACTATTGTAACATTGGAATCTCTTCCAGATTACATTTCACTTCAGGAAAAGTTTTTTTTTTTTTGCTTTTGTGAGTGAGAGCGTGCTTTTCCTCACACCCCTCCCAAGAATGCTCTCAGCCCTAAAACAGAAAAAATCTGGTGACATTTCCCTTTTGAGCTATGAGCTCTAGCTGTACAGGTGACTAAGAACCCCTATGTTTCCTGTAGGCTGCATGTGCGAGGCATCGCAGTAATTTGGAAGGTACTGCACAGGCCACTCTCCAGCTGTTCCATTTAAGATACTGCGCGTATTTCATACTCTGTGGCCTGTTCATTTCAATGGAAAAACTTAGAAAGGATATTGCCTGTAACCATTAACCTAAATGCATTTAGATCAAGGGAGAATTATGGATGGGCTGATGGTTTTGATTTGCATAATAATGGAGTGTATTTTTGACGGCCGTTTTTACAGTTGGTGGATATGTACTTTACTATTATGCTGTACCTCCTGTGAAATGAATTGTGTAGCTAGTTTGGTATGAGTTTTTGTATTTTAAATGTTGCCTTCCTTCCAGCAAGCCTGCAACCTAGTGGACAGTCCACCTGGAGGATCAGAGCTGCCTCCATTTTTTCGCTCTTCCCACATCCCCTCTTTTGCTGTTCTACCACTATGTGAACTTTTAAGAAGTGCACAGCCACAACGATTGTGGAAGGTGCAAATAAACCAATAAATGAGCACTTTCTTGTAACCACCTGTACTGTTCCTCTCTTGGTGGATGAATAGTAATGTGATTTATCTGTAATTCTTCTCAACAAATATTCCCTTTCCTCAATTCTAAAGCACTTTTTGTATATGTGTGCTGGTCATGGTGGAAAGATCAACCCACTAATCCCATTTAGATGTGGTTTTGGGGGGTTTGGTGAGGCGGGATGGCAGTTGGAGTTTTGTCATGGAGGAAAGAACTACAGTAAAGCAAACAACATTGACTAATGCTACAGTAATAAAGGGCTATAAACTTATTTTAAAGCACTTTCTTTTCTTGAGCTACTTAATGATTTCCCAGAATTCCTAATACTCCTACCCCTTCCTTCCCATCTTTCCCAGTCTATCCTTTGCTGCATTCCTAATCAAATAACTGCTGTAATCAGTTGTTAGTAACACCATTATAGCACTAATACAAAAGCAAAATACAGCAGATGCTGGAAATACTCAGCAAGTCGGGCAGCATCTGTGGAAAGAGAAACAAGTTAATATTTCAAGTGCCCTCTAGACACTTTTTTACTTACCTCATTACCACTCCCTTTGGCCTTATAACATGAAACCTTTTGCCATTTAATCTCTTCTGTCCTCCACCCTATCCTGGACCTCTCTTGTTCTTCCCACCCTCCCCCCTTTCACTTTCTGAAGCCTATCACATTTCTGACTTTTCCCAGTTTTGATGAAAGGTCACAGACCTACAATGTAAAGTCTGTTTCTCTCTCCACAGATGCTGCCTGACATGAATATTTCCAGCATTTTCTGGTTTTATTCCACCATTTGGCACTGCTCCCTTTTGCTCTTGAATGTTAGACAGCATGGGGACACTGTTTAGACGAGGTTCTCTCCCAATTGTTAGAGCAGGAGTGAAAATCCTCTATTAACCATAGTAGGACCACTTATTTATGGAATTATTTTACATTGTTGCTTTGAAGGGTAGATTGTTTCTTTGCTCTGCATTGAGAGCATTGCTGGCTCTTGAAATTATTAACTGAGAGGGCCCATGCATTCTTAATTTTAATGTCCCATTTGAAAGATGGCACCTCTGAGCCTACAGCACTCCCTCAGTACTGCAGTGAAGTGTCAGCATAGATCATGTGTTCAAGTCAACTTGAATTTATGACTTTGTGTTTCAGAAGCAAGAATGGTCTGACAGCTATTCAGGTATTAACGACAGCTGGAGTGGTAATATTTTTATTTTTGGTCAGAAGCCATTGGGAACATGCAACTGGACCACATAGTGGTTGAGGGCTGAACTTTTTAAAAACTTTTCTGTGGGCTGAGGGGAAGGTTGAGCAAATTAGTCAGACAGTTGAGTTCCAGGCCCAATGTTTGAAATATTTTTACAGGTAATAGGGAGTGAGTGCCTAAATTTGATGCCAGTGGGTCAGAGTGAATGGAGATCACTAGAGGCTTTGTTTAATTTTTTTTATGGGCCAGGGGTTTGAAGTTTTAACTTTTTTGTTCTTCACAGGCAGCAGAGCCATGGAACAGGGCTTAAGATAAATGAAGCACAAGAGCAGGGTATGACAACTGGGCACGGAGCAGGGCTCATGACCTGAAATTTTAGACTTCTTTTAACTTTCCCCTCTGCCTTTAAAATAAATGTGGGAGGAGGCTTGAGGCCAGTAGAAACTCTGCAGAGTGTAAGCTGGAACTTCTGCTGAAAAATATAAATTATGTTGATTCCAGGGCAGGGAAAGAGTCTGGGCAAGATGCCACGCAGAAGGAGGATGTCGGAAAGGTGCAGCTAAAGTAGCCAGGATGAGGCCAAGTTGAAGATAGCAAAGATGCAGCAAAAGCTATGGACTTCAAAAACATTGTGGCTGCAGTGCTGAAGACTTGTGCTCCGGAACTAACTGTGCCTCCAGCCAAGCTATTTCAGTACAGCTAAACTGGCATCTACCCAACTAAGTGGAAAATTGCCCATGTACGTCCTGTCCATGAAAAGCAGGACATATCCAATCCACCCAATTTTTGCCCCATGAAGCTACTGTAAATTGTCAGCAAAGTGATACATATTGTTGACGGTGCTATTAATTAAGTGGCTGTTGCTCACCAATAACCTACTCACCAATACTCCGTTCTGCCAGGATCACACTGCTCTCTGCTTCATTTTAGCCTTGGACCAAACATGGTCAAACGAGCAGAATTCTAGAGGTGAGTGTGACTACTTTCCATCAGCATTTGACCAAGTGTGACATGAAAGACCTCTAGTAAGATTGAAGTCAGTGGGAATCAGGGTGGTAAACTCTCCACTGGTTGGAGTCATAGACAGCACAGAGGAAGATGGTTGTGATTGTTGGCCAATCATCTCTGGGCCTAGAGCACTAGGCCCAATCATCTTCAGCTGCTACATCAATGACCTTCCCTCCGTCATAAGCTTAGAAGTGGGGATGTTTGTTGCACGATGTTCAGTTCCATTCGCAACTCCATAGATAATGAAGCAGTACGTGCCTGCATGCAGGAAGACCTGGATAACATTCAGGCTTGGCTAAGTGACATGTAACATTTGTAGCACACGCATGCCAGACTATGACTATCTTCAATAACAGAATCTAACCACCTTCCCTTAACATTCAGTGGTGTTACTATTGTCAAATCCCCCACCATCAACATCTTAGGCGTGGACATTGACTAGAAACCTAACTAGACCAGCCACACACATACTGTGGCTATTCGAGCAGGTCAGAAGCTGCATATTCTGTAGCAAGTGACTTTTATCTCTTGACTCCCCAAAGCCTTTTCGCCATCTATAAGGCACAAGTCTTTTTACAAGAATGGTTAGGGATGAGGGACTTCTTAGAGAAGAGAAAGTTGAAAGGAGATTTGATAGGTATTCAAAACTATGAAGGGTGTAGCCATAGTAGGGAGAGAGAAATTGTTCCCATTGGTGGAAGGGTCAAGAACTAGAGGACACAGACTTAAGGATGAAGGCAAAAGAACCAGTGGTGACATGAAGAAAACATTTTTATGCAGCGAATGGCTAGGATCTCAAAAGCACTGCCTGAGAGTATGGTGGAGGTAGATTCAGTTGTGGCTTTCAAAAGGGAATTAGATAAGCAGCTGGATACAGAAGACTTACAGGGATATGGGGAAGGGGGGGGGGGGCGTGGTGATGCTGGTGGAAGAGAGCTGACCCGAACACGAATGGCTGCCTGTGCTGTAACCATTCTAATTCTATATAAATAGGAAATGTGATGAAATACTCTTCACTTGACTGGCTGAGTGTCGATCCAACAACATTCAAGAAGCTTGACATCAAGGACAAAGCAGCTCGCTTGATTGTTGCTCCGTCCACCACCTTCAACATTCACTTCCTCCACCACAAGCTCACAGTGGTTGCAGTGTGTACCATCTACAAGATGTACTGCAGAAACTCACCAAGGATTCAATAGCACCTTCCAAACATGCAACCTCTGCCACCTAAAAGGATAAGGGTAGCAAGTGCACAACCACTTCGACGTTCCCCTCCACATACCATCCTTATTTGGAAGATATATCGCTGTTTCTTCACTGTCGTGGGGTCAAAATCCTGGAACTCCCTACCTAACAGCACTTTTGAGAATACCTTCACCACGTAGACTGCAACGGTTTAAGGCGGCAGCTTAGGGCACCTTTTTCCAGGACAATTGGGGATAGACAATAAATGCTTCCCTTGCCAGTGATGCCCCCATCCCTGAATGAATGATTAAAGAAAAGTGGACACCGGTCAGTGTGACTGGAGGCTGAAGATGTTGAAGAGCATGGGTAACTGGGTTACAGACTTGAGGCTTTCTGCAACTCGGGGTGGGGGTTGTGGAAGGGTCTGTGCAGGCATGCTGAAGAGACAGCAATTTTAGGGAGAGCTGTACATGAGCAATCAGATTAACTTTGGAAATCCTAGTGGAGCGTCTACTGGAAATGCAGGAAAGCATTACAAGATGAGCATCACCACTTTTTTTTTTAATGCTCAGCTCCATAGGTATCTTAGTTTTTTTTTAATAGGACAAATGACCCATGTATGCATTTTAATATAAGATTGAAGGTGCAAGTTTTGATTCTGTTTGTGTAATACTACAAACACTGACTTTTCTGATTGAACGATCCCAATATTAGCATCAACACTTGTTACTGGTATTAGATGACCCAAATCATGCAAATAAAATGCAGTAAACCATTTATTTAAGGATCCTCTGAACGTGCAATTTTCCTGTCTTTTGCAATTACCAGTGGCAAGCTGTTACTGGTGGAGGTGATGTCATAAGCAAACAGATATGATGATGGCCATTTTACGAATGTAGGCTTTTACCATGCATTAATGCCTGCCATCTCAGAAAATCAGATCTCTCATTTTAACTAATCTGTGCTAATTGACTTGTATTAACTGGCTACATGTGCAAGACTGTATCGCCACTTAATTTACAGGAGTACTCAACTGAGAGGTTAGGTGTTCATAATAAGACCATACATATACCCTGAAAAGGACCTGAAGACAGGACCAGTGGATTTTTCCAACTTCGCCAATGAGTTACTGACTTGCTTTGGAAATAAACTTGTGCTTTGTGATGAGAGGACAATTTGAAGAAACAAAGCTGCTTTGTCAACCTAGGAAGCGATTGCAAAATGTAGACTTTTTTAAAATGTGTACTCCATATAGTGCTTAAGGAGAATTTTAAGAAATCTTTTGTTTCTCAACATTTTTTTTGCAATAGAGCAAGCCCCAGTTTAGTTGCTTAAGTAAAAAAAGGTCTGTAGATTACTCATTTTTCCATCGGGATTATTGAAGATTTATTGTCTGTCTGGATTTTAAACACTTTTCTCAGTTGTGAGGGTTGGGCATGTGACCTATTCTCTCAGGCCTTTTCAATTCTGTTCGTAATTGGTTGCTGGGAAGTATACTCGAGGCACATTTATATTTTTCAAATTATTTCCCTTTTGACTTGGCTAATTTGAGAATTTGGCAGTTAGAGTATGGCACACTTGGAGCCCTCATGCTATACTGTGGCATTGCACTCTGCTACTTGTGTGCATGTGTGTTCCTTTGTATAAAAAAAAAATGAAAAAAAAAATTCCAGGAAGAGAAACCAGATTACATTTACTTTCCCTCTTCTTTCTTCAAATTTATCTTTTTCTACAGCCAAGTAATTCAAACACTGAAATTCCCTCAGTTGAAAATAATGTAAAATGTAATTATTTTTATATAACAAACTGCAACAGTCACTGGGAAACTTTCATTTCCCCAATGACACTGGGCTGTAACCAAGCATAGAGGAGCTATCTGGATGACCAGATTAAACTGAAAATGTGGGTTGTTGCAAAAGTATGCTGTAAGACTCTGGCT
The DNA here is from genome assembly GCF_036365525.1 of Heterodontus francisci. Lineage (NCBI taxonomy): Eukaryota > Metazoa > Chordata > Chondrichthyes > Heterodontiformes > Heterodontidae > Heterodontus > Heterodontus francisci. The sequence goes on along the minus strand of NC_090371.1, from coordinate 55,691,960 downwards.
CTGAAAAATGTTTCTAAAAATTGAAAAATGAACTAAATTAAAGTAAAGTCTACCAGCAGTTTCTCTAGTCTCTTCTACTAACTACCCATTTTTATAGCATCTTTAAAGTAGAGAAAAGGCCTGAGCGTTTCACAAAGTTATGGGGAGGGGTGATCAAAAGTTTGGTCAGAGCTGGATTTTAAGGAGGCTCTCAATGGAGGAGAGGAGGCAGAGGGGTTTGGAGAGGAAATTCAAGATGGCCTCAAACGTTAACTCTGTTTCTCTCTCCACAGATGCTGCCAGACCTGCTGAGTCGTTCCAGCATTTTCTATTTTTGTTTCAGATTTCCAGCATCTGTAGTACTTTGCTCTTGTTTAAATATCTGCTTTGATGCAACATGGATATAGTTCAGTTATCATACTGATACTATTTAACTGCACTTTATGATCATGGACTCCTGCTTTTGTAAAATGTCTTGAAGTGGAAGTTATTTAATTTTAAATTAAGTTGCCTTGCCTAGCTCAGGGCATTGAGAACAGTTGTTACACTTCATAGTTGAGATCAGTTAAGTCAGCATTGAGAAGGACGGAACCTGATCTTTCTGGTCAGCTCTGCACTTGGCAGTGCATATGCCAACTGAGCTAGTGGAAGCTCTTGTTAAATAGAATCACAGAGGTACAGCACTGAAACAGGCCCACTGAGTCTGTGCCGACCATCAACCACCCATTTATACTAATCCTACATTAATATCATATTCCCTACCACATCCCCACTTTCCCTCAATTCTCCTTCACCTACCTACACCTAAGGGCAATTTACAATGGCCAATTTGCCTATCAACCTGCAACCCTTTGGCTGTGGGAGGAAACCGGAGCACCCGGTGGAAACCCACGCAGTCACAGAGAGAACTTGAAAACTCTGCACTGGCAGTACCCAGAACTGAACCTGGGTCGCTGGAGCTGTGAGGCTGTGATGCTAGCCACTGTGCCGCCCGAACACTTGTGGAGAAATAAATTCTTCTGCCATCTATTCTACTTGTAGGCCCTTCCTTGCCCTAACTCAACCCAGGATGAAGATGGTGTTTAAAATTATGTTGTAGTGCTTCTATCATTCATGAAAGATTATTACTGTCCAGGGTGATTGGGGTTGATGCTTGCTTTGTCGATGCTCATTCAAGTTAACTTCTAGTGGGCTGGGACTGGTTGCATGTTTGATGGAAGATTGCTTTGTGATGTGTTCAAACTCTTCACACAGGCACTTGAAACCCATATTACAAATGAAAAAATTTTTATTTTGCAAACAAATAGAAACGGGCCATAAGGGAAGATGTTCGATTAGCTGGGGAACTTGAGCAGTGATTTATAGATCAAAATGATTGAAATAGTGGTAGTTGGGGTAATATTTTAAGTTAACGAGCTTGATATTTTCCGAAGAAGGGTCACTGACCCGAAACGTTAACTCTGCTTCTCTTTCCACAGATGCTGCCAGACCTGCTGAGTGAATCCAGCATTTCTTGTTTTTGTTTCAGATTTCCAGCATCCGCAGTATTTTGCTTTTATTGATATTTTACTGCCTTCCTCTCCTGAAGGCACTGACTTTGATTGCTTTTGGGTCACTGGCTGTCATTAGATTTTTGGCACCTTGTCAAAATGCCCATTTGTCTGGGTTGATCATGAGGGGTGTTCCTGGCAAGTATTCCATTCCTGTTTGTGCACTTCTCTGAATGAATCACTGGACATCACATTTGGAGCAGAAACCATGTCTGTTTCTCCAACACTCAAAAGTCTGTGGATGCTGAGCTGCTGTGGCTGAGAGCAGCTAATTTAGCATAGACAAGCAATTAAACCTGGGACCTTTCTGCTCTGCATGGCTCAGTACCAAACATGCTATTTTTGTTGTTTTTGTGGGGAGAATGTGGAGAATTTATAACAAATTGTAATAGCTAACTGAGATGATTGACTTTGTCAAAATAATCTCTCCTATATTAAACTACTTTTCCCTGAATAATTTTTTTTTCAAATAAAGAAAGAAAATCCAAGGCTGCATTTCATCATTGTTAAGCAATTCTAGTGACATTACAGATACGTACATGTTTCTGTAATGCTCCGCTTTAGCATCTACAGCTTCTGATGGGATTTAATGAGGGCCTGAAAGCTTGCATTTACTGATCAAATTATAGATTATGGTAGCCAGATCAAAATTGGGGTGCTGAAATTTGGCAGGCAAACGAGAAAATGGACTTAAATAAAAACAAGAAATGCTGGAACCACTCAGCAGGTCTGGCAGCATCTGTGGAAAGAGAAGCAGAGTTAACGTTTCGGGTCAGTGACCTTTCTTCGGAACTGACTAATATTAGAAAAGTCACAGGTTATAAGCAAGTGAGGTGGGGGTGGGGCAAGAGGTAACAAAGGAGGTCTAGATTGGCCCAGGCCGCATAGCTGACCAAAAGGTCACGGAGCAAAGGCAAACAATATGTTAATGGTGTGTTGAAAGACAAAGCATTAGTACAAATTAGGTGTTAATACACTGAATATTGAACAGCAGCAAGTGCAAACCTGAAAAAAACAGTGAGTAAGCAAACTGAACAAACTAAGATGAAATGAAAGCAAAAAAAAAGATTGAAAATGGACTTGTTCGGCCCGCCAAGCCTTTTGATTGTATCTGCAGGGGTTTTGATTGGTATACTGTTGTTGTGTGTGCTGACTTCTTGTAGTTTGGCTTCTTAGCAGTAGTTTCATATTGTGAGATTTGATTTAAGGGGACAGCTTTTCTGTGTTGTAGTACTTACTGCCTTATAATTGTTGGTAACTGGAGTGATGACTTTAGGCTCGCTCCAGAGTGTCTCACATCTACACTATAGCAGCAAGGCTGTCAATATCATGAAAATGTAAAGAGTCAGACTGATAACTCATTTAAAATGAAATTGTGACTGTGTTTTAAGTGTGAAATGTATGTCATAAAGGCTATATTTTTAAACTAAAATGGGTGGAACTTGAAAAGTCTGCAGCAGATGTTCAACCAGTAGAATATCATAAGTTTGTGTGTATGTGAAAACATTTTAAATTTCTGTGCTGCATTTATTTGTCCAGTGATATGCAAAGGAGACTGTATGCACTACCTTCAAAATTAACTAGGCCTTATGCTCTTTCATTTAAAAAAAAAGGTTTTTCTTAAATTGCCCTAATTTCTAAAAGTATAAAACCATGACTGGAGGAAGAGAACATGATTTATATTGCTGATTTCAGTAAAGCACAATTTTAAACTATAGTTTGTGCCTGGTGAGAGTATTTGAGCTGTACAACAATGGGTTCCATGTCTATTGCTCTTGTGGAGCAAGCAATTTGTGTCAATCGCTTACAAATGTCACACAAGAAGCGTTTATTTGAATCTGTTTAGTTCCTGAATGCCATGAATTTAGATTGAGATCTGATTGTTGGAGTACTACTAATGAAGTTCTGTCCTGAAGGGGGTGACTTCTTATTGGTGTAATGTTCTTTGGTGCCAGATGCTGCCTAATGTCTTGTCCTAATGGCTGCTGTTATTGAGGCTAAAGTGTTGATTTGCACATTGAGCCTCTAGCATGTTGCATCTGTGCACTGATAGGGTTTTGCTTTGCACAGTGGATTTCCTTAATTGTGAGAAGGTGTTGAACAGAGCAGGAGGAGGGTTGCTTGCAATAATAGATAATTTTGAGCTTGTTCCTGTCCTTATCTGATGTACACAGACACATTTTGAGGAAGGATATCCGAGAGGGAATGCTGACCAATTTTATCCTGTCTAATGCAGGGGTGCTGGAGCCAAATTTATCTTCAGTACAGCCTACCTATCCGAGATTATTTACCTTAATGCAAATCACCACTCGAACCTGGCACCTCCTTAGGACTCAGCCATGGCTCAATGGTAGCACTTTCTGCTCTGTTTGAAGCTCATGGGTTCAAACCTCACTCCAGAGATTTGAGCATATCATCCAGACTCTTGTTTCAGTGCAGTAATTAGGAAGTACTGTACTGTTGGAGATGCTGTCTTTTGGATGAGATTAAACTGAGGTCCTGTCTTCCCTGTCAGATGGACGTAACATTTCCCATGGCACTGTTCAAAAAACAAAGCAGGGGAGTTTTCCTACGTCACTAAAAAAGCAGATTATCTGGTCCTGTATCTGTCATTTGTGGGATGTTGCTTTGTGCAAATTGGCTGCCGTGTTTCCTACAACAGTGACTATGCTTCAAAGATACTGTATTGGCTGGAAAGTGCTTCAGGAGGTCCTGAGATGGGATTAACACTGAATAGATGCAAATCCTTTTCTTTAAGTCTGTAAGGTTCAAATACTCACCGCATGATCTTGCTGAACCATCAGAGGAACATACAAATTAGGAGCAGGAATAGGTCACTCAAGCCTGTTCCTCCATTCATGGCTGATCTGATTGTAACCTCAACCGCACATTCCCGCCTACCCCCGATAACCTTTCACCCCCTTGCTAGTCAAGAATCTATCTATCTCTGCCTTAAAAATATTCAGAGACTCTGCTTCCACTGCCTTTTGAGAAGAGAGTTCCAAACACTCACGACTCTCAAATAATATCTCCTCATCTCCTGTCTTAAATGGGCGACGCCTTATTTTTAAACAGTGATCCCTATTTCTAGGTTGTCCCCCAAGAGGAAACATCCTTTCCACATCCACCCTGTCAAGACCCCTCAGGATCTTGTATGTTTCAGTCAAGTCACCTCTTACTCTTCTTAACTCCAGCGGATACAAACCTAGCCTGTCCAAACTTTCGTCATAAGACGACCCACACATTTCAGGTATTCGTTCAGTAAACCTTCTCTGAACTGTTTCCAATGCATTTATATCATTCCTTAAATAAGGAGGCCAGTACTATGCACAGTACTCCAGATGCGGTCTCACCAATGCCCTGTACAGCTGAAGCATAACCTACTTTTTTCTATTTAATTCCCCTCGCAATAAACAATAGCATTCTATTAGCTTGCCTAGCTACTTGCTGTACCTGCATGCTAACCTTTTGCGATTCATGTACCAGGACACCCAGATCCCTCTGCATCTCAGAGCTCTGCAATCTCATCATTTAGATAATATGCTTTTTTATTCTTCCTGCCAAAATGGACAATTTCACATTTTCCCACATTATGCTCCCATTTGCTAGATCTTTGCCCCCCTCACTGAACCCTGTGTCACACCACTCATTACATCTTGCCAACCAGAAAATGACCTATTTAGCCTATTTTATGTTTCCTGTTAGCTAACCAATCTTCTATCCATGCCAATATGTTACCCCCACACCATGAGCTTTTATTTTCTGCAATAACCTTTGATGTGGCACCTTATCAAATGCCTTCTGGAAATCTAAGTACAATACATCCACCACTTCCCCTTTATCCACATCACATGTTACTATTTCAAAGAACTCCAATAAATTGGTTAAACATGATTTCCCTTCACAAAACCTTGAATTTTTGTAAGTTCCCTGCTATAATGTCTTTACTAAGCGCTTCTAATATTTTCCCTATGACAAATGTTAAGCTAACTGGCCTGTAGTTTCCCTCTTTCTGTCTCCCTCCCTTTTTGAATAAAGGAGTTACATTGGAAAATAGCCAATCCAAGGAACCCTTCCCAGAATATAGGGAATTTTGGAAAATTAAAACTAACACATCAACTATCTCACTAGCCACTTCATTTAAGACCCTAGGAACCTGTTCTGTGTATTTACAATCATGATTTTAATGCCCTAATTTGAATTGAATAAGAGGCCTCCTAGCCAATATTTATTCCTCATCAAGACCACAGTAACAGATTATCTGGTCATTATCTCATTGCTCTTTGTGGGAGCTTGCTGTGTGCAAATTGGCTGCTGTGTTTCCTATATTATAACAGTGACTGCACTTCGTTGGCTGTAAAGCACTTTCGGACGTCCCGTCGTCATGAAAGGTGCTATATAAATGCAAGTCGTTTTTTTTTTTCATAGGGCCATTAAAGCAAAGGCTGAGAACTAAAGACAACTATGTTGGTTTATCTGGCCAGCCCAAGTGTTTAGGCATTACAAATAGCTAATATCTATCTTCATGTTTTGATTTTCTTCAAATGCTTTTCTGTTTTTGTTTAAAAATTTTTAAAAATGAAACTTAGTGTTTGAAGGTATTTTGATTGTTTCAGTTTCCCATTTCTGTTGGTTTTTGCATATTTGCATGATTAATTTAGAATTGGGTAATGAGTTGTAAACTTGGGTATTATACTAAGTCAGTAAATATTTTGCAGGTTTTTGTTACCTTGTTGAACATAAGAAATAAGAGCAGGAGGAGGACTCTCCAACTTGCTCCACCATTCAGTAAGTTTATGGCATATCTGACTTTGGCTGCAACTCCATTTTACTGCATGTTCCCCTAACCCTTGACTCTCCTATAGTTCAAAAATCTGCCTTGAGTATATTCAATGACTCAGCCTCCCCAGTGCTCTGATAAAGAATTCCAAAGATTCACAACCCTCTGAGAGAAGGCGTTCCTCCTCCTCCTCCGCCTTAAATGGGTGACCTCTTCTGAAACTATGCCCCCTGGTTCCAGATTCTGCTATAAAGGAAAACAGCTTCTCAGCATCTACCCTGTCAAGCTCCCTTAGAATTTCGTGTGCTTCAATAAGATCACCTCTCATTCTTCTAAACTCCAATGAATTTGGCCAAACCTGCTCAACCATTCCTTATGAAAATCCCATTATCCCAGGAATCACCCTAGTAAAGCTTATCTGAACTGCCTCCAATGCAAATATGTTCCTCCAGTAAGGAGACCAAAAGTGGTCTAGGTGTGGTCTCGCCAATGCAAGACTTAACCTACTTGTATACTCCATCCCCCTTGCAAAAAAGGCTAACCTTCCGTTTGCCTTCCTAGTTACTTGCTGTACCTGTGTGCTACCTTTTTATGTTGCATGTATGAGGACATCCAGATCCCTCTATACTGTAGCATTCTGTAGCTCCTCTCAATTTAAATAATTTTCTTTTCTATTCTTCTGACCAAAGTGAGGAACCTCACATTTCTTCATATTCTACTCCATCTGACAAATCACTTAGCCTATCTAAATCCCTTTGCAGGGGAGACAGTGCTGGTGTGATAATGCCACTGGACTAGTAATCTAGAGACCCAGGCTAATACTCTAGGGACACCGGTTCAAATCCCGCCACTTCATCTGGTGGAATTTAAATTCAATTAATCTGGAATTGAAAGCTAGACTCAGTAATGGTGACCATGAAACTACCATTGATTGTCACTAAAACCCATCTGGTTTGCTAATGTCCTTTAGGGATGGGAATGTGCCATTGTAACCTGACTTGGCTGACATGTGACTCCAGACCCAGACCAAGTTCTTGACTGTTAACTGCCCTCGGAATGCCTAGCAAGCCACTCCGTTGTACAAAACAGCTACACAAAAGTTGAAAAGGAATAAAACCGTACGGAATAATCAGCATCAACCTAGACATTGGAAATGGCAATGGCAAACACAGCCCTGTCTGTCCTGCAAAGTCCTCCCTAAGAACAGCTGGGGCTTGTGCCAAAATTGGCAGAGCACTTCCACAGACTAGTCAAGCAATAGCCTGACATGGTCATATTCACGGAATCGTAACTTGCATCCAATGTCCCAGACATCATCACCATTCCTGGGTATGTCTTGTCCCACCGACAGGATAGTCTCACTAGAGGTTTCGGCACAGTGGTATATAGTCGGGAGGGAGTTGCTTTGGACCCCATGAAGTCTCATGGCATCAGGTTAGACATGGGTATGAAACCTCCTGCTGACTTACCCCCACCACTGCCCTCCCTCAGCTGATGAATCAGTACTCCTCCATGTTGAACACGGCTTGGAAGAAGCACTGAGGGTGGCACGGGCACAATGTATTCTGGGTGGGGGACTTCAATGTCCATCAAGAATGGCTCAGTAGCACCACTACTGACTGAGCTGGCTGAGTCCTGAAGGACATATCTGCTAAATTGGTCCTGCGGCAGGTGGTGAGGGAACCAACAAGAGGGGAAAAAACCTACTTGACCTCACCCTCGCCAATCTACCTGTTGCAGATGCATCTTCCCATGACCGTATTGGTAGGAGCGACCACCGCAACGTCCTGTCTTCATATGTGTGACATTACTACTGTGCTAAATGGGATAGATTCAGAACAGATCAGGCTGCTCAAAACTTGGCATCCATGAGGCGCTGTGGACCATCAGGAATTGTGACCAACTTCAGCCATAAGTGCCGAGAGGATGATTCATCTCAGCCTCCTCCTGAGGTTCCCAACATCACAGATGCCAGTCTTTAACCATTTCGATTCACTCCAAGTGATATCAAGAAATGGCTGATGGCACTGGATACTGCAAAGGCTGTGGGGCTTGACATAATCACCACAGTAGTACTGAAGACATACTGCAGAACTAGCCAAGCTGTTCCAGTAGAGCTGGCATCTACGCAACACTGTGGAAAATTGCCCAGATATGTCCTATCCATAAAAAGCAGGACAAATCCAGTCCAGCCAATTACCACCTATCAGTTTACTCTTGATCATCAAAGTGATGGAAGGTGTCGTTGACAGTACTATCAAGCGCCTCTTAAACAGCAACAATGGCTCACTGATGCTCAGTTTGGGTTCTGGCAGAGCCACTATGCTCCTGACCTCACTACAGCCTTGATCCAAACATACACAAAAGAGCTGAACTCCAGAGATGCAGTGAGTAATTGTCCATGATATCGAGGCAGCATTTGGCTGAGTATGACATCAAGGAGCCGTAGCCAAATTGAAGTCGATGGGTATCAGTGGGGGCAAGCTCTCCGCTGGTTGAAAACATACCTAGCACGAAGGAAAATCGTTGTGGTTGTTGGAGGCCAATCATCTCAACCCCAGGACATTTTCCTCAGGGTAGTGTACTAGGCCCAACCATCTTCATCTGCTTCATTACTGACCTTTCCTCCATCATAAGGTCAGGAGTGGGGATGTTCGTTGTAAGATGTTCAGTACAATTCGCAACTATCCAGATACTGAAGCAGTCCTTGTCCATATGCCGCAAGATATGGGCAACATTCAGGCTTGGGGTGATAAGTGGCAAGTAACATTTGTGCCACACAATTACCAAATAATGACCATCTCCAACAAGAGAGAACCTAACCATCTCCCCTTGACATTCAACAACATTGCATTCGCTGAATCAACATCCTGGGGGTTACCATTGACCATGAACTGAACTGGAGCAGCCACATAAATACTCCGGCTATTCGATCAGGCCAGAGGCTGGGAATTGTCTGGCGCGTAACTCACCACTTGACTCCCCAAAGCCTGTCCACCATCTACAAGGCACAAGTCGAGTGTGATGGGATACTGTCCACTTGGCTGGACGAGTGTGGATCCAGCAACTCTCAAGAAGCATGACACCATCCGGGACAAAGCAGCCTGCTTGATCAGCACCCCACCATCTTAATCATTCACTCGCTTCACCATCAACGCACAAAGGTAGCAGTGTGTACCAGCTACAAGATGCGCTGCCGCAACTCTTCATGCCTGCTTCAACAGAACCTTCCAAATCTCCCCCCAAAAAGGCAAGGGTAGCAGATGCATGGGAATAGCACTACCTGGAAGTTCCCCTCCAAGCATCATGCCATCTTGACTTGGAAATAAATTGCCGTTCCTTCACTGCTGGATGAAAAGCCTGGCACTCCTTCCCTAATAGCACTGTTGGTGTTCCTACACCAGATGAACTGCAGTGGTTCAAGAAGGCAGCTCACCACCACCTCCAGGACAATTAGGGATGGGCAACAAATGCTAGCTTTGCCAGTGACACCCACATCTTATGAAACGAATAAAAGTAAGACTCTTTGTGTCATCCTTACAACTTGCTTTCCCATCTGTCTTTGTAGCCACATTTGCTGCTGATACAATGCACTTGGTCCCTTCGTCCAAGTCATTAATATAAAATCGTAAGTGAGGCCCCAGCACTGATTCCTGTGGCACTCCATGAGTTAGTTTGCCAACCTGAAAATGACCCATTTGTCTCCCTCTTGAAAGTGGGATGTTGTTTGCAGTTTTCCAATCTGTTTGAAAGTTTCCAGAATCTAGGGAATTTTGGAAGATTATAAGAAGTGCATCAACTCTCTCTGCAGCTACTCTGTTAACACCCTTGGATGCAGGCCATCAGATCCAGGGGACTTGTCAGCCTTTTGTCCCAGAAGTTTTCCTAGTACTCTTTTTTTTTTTTCTCCAGTGATTGTTTTAAGTTCCTCCCTCCTTTTTGCCCCCATTTTCTTCTACTATTGGGATGCTTTTAGTGTCTTTTACTGTGAAGATAGATACAAAATATTTATTCAAAATCTTTGCTATTTCCTTGTTTCCTATTATTAATTCCCCAGTATCACCTTTTAAGGGACCAATGTTGACTTTTTTTGCAACTCTTTTATATATTACAAGCAGCTTTTACTATCCTATTTATATTTCTTGTTGGTTTGCTCTTATCTATTCTATCTCTCAAATTTATTGTAGTTATCCCTTGCTTGTTTCCAAAATCCTCCCAATCTTCTGACCTACCACTAATCTTCACATTGTATGCCGCCTTTTGCAATTTGATACCATCCTTAACTTCCTCTCAATTATATTGCAGGTATGATGTCCACAGCACGTTGAGGCTCCAGCATGTTACATCTATGCAGTGATAGTGTTTTGGTTTGTGGAATGGATTTCCTCAATTTTGTGAAGGTGTTTAGCAGAGCGGAACGAGGGTCACTTACAGGCTATGTTTGTGTGTCTCCTATTGGCTGGTTATGGAGTTGTGCAGGTCAGGTTGCTTGTCTCTGCAGTATACAATGTGATTCAGAGACCAGTAGACAAAAGCAGGATTAGAATAATACAACTACTTTTGCTTTTTGGGGAAAATAAAGTACCAACTGTCCTGTAATAAAATGTAAGCAGACGCGACTTCAGAATCATTTGTTCCTAAAATGGTTGGTAAATTCTTTTTTCAAAATCTTGAGAAAGTGAAGATTGGATGACACTTGCCTTTTCAATTCAGCTTTGTCTTAGAACCAGAAAATTACATGTTACCATCTGATTTCTTTTGGAATCTGTGCTACTGGGATTCTCCAAGCCCGTGTAACATTAAAGGGGATATCCAGGACTAATTACACTGTGACCTCACTCCTGGAGATGCCTGCAAAGAATAATTTATGAAGCTCATGGCTGGATTTCTAAGGATTGCTTTCCTGTATCACTGAGGTAGAATTTGCCATATAGTTGCCCTCTGTTTATTTTGACAGGCTGTGTTCCACTGAATTTTGATGATGCAAATATTCACCTTTTCCTTCTGGATAGAATTAATAATTGAAGACCAAATTGTGGGTGCCAACTTTGGCATAGAAGTTAGGGGATTTACTGGGTCTTTGTCATGCATGACTTTTCATGCTTTATAGGCGAGCACAATTGCATTTTTGCTACCACTGTTTTAAGTTTTATTTAAATTTAAAGAAGATAGAAATTCCTGAATGTGTAATGTAAAAGTTCAAACAGCTACAGGACTAACATAAGCTGGGGCATGAACTGAAGCGGAGTTGCTTGACCAGGATATTCCATGCTGAAAATTTTCTGAATGCGGTGATGCTGCCACAGAGCAGCTACATACAGCATGCCAAATTTTTTTTTTAATGTAGTTTGCGCATACACTAGTGGCATTGCAGTGAGCAATTAGTGGAGTAATACTCATTTGTACAATCCAGGGTACTGAAAGATAGCGGTCAGTTGTACTGTAAAGGATGAAGGATTATGACATTTTAATTCTTTCCTGCTCCACCCCTGCAATTTCTCAAGTGTTCTGTAATATTCGTGGGTTTAACAGTATAAGTAGTTCTTTTTAAAATAAATATTGAAAGCTGAAGGTTTTAATTTCTTTTGCACTGCTTGAAAGCATCTTTTTTAAAAAATTTATTTTTACCTGTGAACAGCAAATTTTACATATATCCAGCTTTCTAAACAGCCAACTTAGACTCTTGAAATTGTAATAGATGAAATATTTAAAGGTTAAATTTACAAGATGATAGCAGCAGACAGCTATTAAGCTATAATTACTTCTACTGCTGCTAGTCAGTGACATTTGATCCGATTAATTTAACATAACAGGGACTTGAAGAGCTGATTCTACTTTCAGATTTTTTTTTTTTGTTGAGACCTATCTTGCTGCACAAAATTGAGTTTGATTTGTATTTAATTGTTTGGAAGAGCACTTGCTCTTCAGATGAAATACAACATCTCCCCATTTGCTAGTTTATCCAGAAAATCATCAAAATAAGGGAAAACCTTGCATCATTTCTAAGGTTTTGCAAAAGAAAAATCCTCTTCTGGAGATATGATTTGATTCCCTTGAGCTTAGATGCTGGAAAATTATTGAACTGTGGGGGGCATCATAGTTGTGTCTGATTCCAGAATGTGTTACAGCATAGAAATAGACCATAGGGCCTAATGAGCATGTGTTGATGGTTTGCTCTCATTCACTCGCCTTGTTTCCCATATGTTTTAATATTTCTCTCCATTCATTTAACTTTCTGACATACTTGCAGACTCTGCTACAACAGTGCTCTATGGTAGAGTTTCAAGTTCTAACCATTCTGTCAAGAATTTTTTTTCTAAACCTCCCCATGAATCCTTTTTGTGATCCTCTTAAATGTGTGCCGCCTTGTTACTGTCATACACCAATGGAAATAATCTATCATACACCTTCATAATTTTGAGATATCTCCATTCTAGTTAAATAAAGTACTAACGTTCCCAAGTGTGTCTCTCCATAACTGCAACCAACACAGAGCTGATAGGCCAAAATGGCCATTTCCGTACAGTAAAATCCTTGGTATTACTTCAGTCCAACATTCAGACCTGCGCATTTTCCAGCAGAGATCACAGTATAGCAATTGGGGATTGAAGCCTCAGAAGTCAGGATAACAACATCTGGGGATTCTAAGTTATGTTGAAAGGTTAAAGAAGTTAGGGTTGGCCTGTGAGTTGGATGAATGGAAGCTTTTAGAATTATGAATTGGGTTAATAAAGTTGTTACAGGTAAATTGTATATCCTGTTGACTGGACGAGATCATTTGAAAATTAAGGGAAAATAGGAACTACAAGGAGAATGCTTTTGCATAAAGGGCAATAAACACATGGAGTAAGTTATGAGAATGTCTTTGAGGCAATTGGTGAGGATGAGATAAACTTTTCCTGCTTTTAAAAAAAAAAAGAAAAATTCCTAACTTAGTGGTAACAAGAGAAAGTAATCGTGTTCATTAGTTTTAGTAAAGTATGTATCCAATACAATTTGCTTAAGTGCAGTGCCAGTTGTGTAACTGCGTTTTTGACAGAATTATGCTAGCAGCTGCATGCTCTCCGATGGTATATTCTCATGGTTGGTTAACTCTCCAAAGCCACAAAGTTGCCTCAATTTGAATAAATGTTGCATAAGAATTTTTTACTGCTTAATGTTGGGGTAAATTTGAGCAGAAAGTACCCAGGAATTTCCTGGTCCTTTGCTGTTCTAATTTTTAAGGTGCACATTTTCTGTTACTGCTTTGTTAAACATCATTGTGCTTTAATTCAAAATTCTACATAAATTAAAATATTATTGCAGTTTAGTTTTTAAACCTTTTTCTCCTGGTATACATGTTGAACATTGTATCTATATATTCAAAACCTTGCATATGGCATGCACTTCCTGCCCTCATACACTGCTTCCTGTAGCATTTTTTTATATCAGCAATTTATAATTGAAACTTACTCTGTAAATCTTTAGAGTGCAATTCAGTATGCAAAAATTTATGTAAATATCTTATAATGGCAGAAACCTATGTAAACATTTTGCCATCTTGGTTAATCAAATAACTCAATGCTTTTTGGGATAAAAATCACCCTTATTTTCCACTCATTAACTGAAATGTCTAATATTCAAAATATTGTTTTATGCGAGAAATTAAAAAATGATATATTTTACCATAATATAATTTTGTTTTTTGTGTCTGTTAATACTTTCATTAAAGTTTTTGCTTGCTGGCCATAGCCTCCCACATTAGTTTGCCTGGTGTGGGGACTCCTTGCTGTAGGCAGATCTTCGCAGGCTGATTAAGTAGTGTGCACCATTTCCCAGAATGCATCTGTATTTAAACTAGCAAAATGATAAATGTTTTCTGTACTAGCCTTGAACAAAATCTGCTGTTTCTCAAAATTACTTGATGAAAAACTAGAGGACAAATTTCTAAGTCTTTTTTTTTAAAGAGACTTTGTCAATGCATACCTACGTGACGTAAGTAATTGCTGTCTGTATTGATTACATCCCGTCAATAATTTTTATGTTCGAGTTACAAATACCGTGTAAACTTCAGAAAGCATAATCTGGCAGAAAAGTGGAGTTAAGGCCACAATCAGATCAGCCATGATCTTATTGAATGGCGGAGCAGGTTCGAAAGGCGGAATGGCCTATTCCTGCTTCTATTTCTTATGATCTTACTCTCTCCCTGTCCTCACTACTCACAGGCCAGGAGTCCAATAGTGAACCAAATCCCAGGTTGCCTCTCCATTTTAATACCAAACTAAAGGATCCCATCTTCCTTCCAAATTCAGTCAGCCCTACTGCAGTGCTGCCAAGCTCCAGATTCTCCATAACCGTTATACTAAAACCCAGATTATCTCCCAGTTTTAGCAAAGTCCAGGATCAAGGTCATGCTACCAAGCCCAGGACCATCTTGAGTTTTACTAAATTACTGGATGGACCCCAGTGCCCCTCTACCAATTGCTGAATACCGGATCGCAAACCCCAGATGATGCATCTTGCAAACCATTTTGTGTATTTTTAACTTTAAATCTGGCAATTGATTAAAGATTATGTATATTCTTTTATAACTTTTTTTTAAGGCCATTTATGGTTTTCCCAGAATAATGGCGAGGTATGGAATTTGATCCCAACACCAATCAAAAATCTTCGAGTGTTACTTAATCATAAATCACATTTCCTAAATGTTTTAAACCCCTCGAATGATATAAAACAGCAGATCACACACCATATGCGATAAGATGAATTTTTTTTATTCGTTGGTGGGACGTGGGCATCGCTGGCTAGGCAAGCATTAATTGCTCTTGAGAAGGTGATGGTGGTGAGCTGCCTTCTTTAACTGCTGCATTCCATGTGGGCTCGGTACACCCACAGTACTGTTAGGAAGGGAGTTCCAGGATTTTGACCCAGCGACAGTGAAGGAATGGTGATATAGTTCCAAGTCAAGATGGTGTGTGGCTTGGAAGGGAACTTGCAGGTGGTGATACTCCCATGCATCTGCTGCCCTTGTCCTCCTAGGCAGTAGAAGTCGCGTGTTTGGATGGTGCTGTCTAAGGAGCCTTGGTGCATTACTGCAGTGAATCTTGTAGATGGTGCACGCTGCTGCCATTATGCATTGGTGGTGCAGGGAGTGAATGTTGTGGATGGGGTGCCAATCAAGCGGGCTGCTTTGTCCTGGATGGGTCGAGCTTCTTGAGTGTTGATGCTGCACACATCCAGGCAAGCGGAGAGTATTCCATCACACTCCTAACTTGTGCTTTGTGGATGGTAGACAGGCTTCGGGGAGTCAGGGGGTGAATAACTCGCGACAGGATTCCTAGCGTCTGACTGCTCTTGTAGCCATGGTATTTATATGACTACTCCAGTTCAATTTCTGGGCAATGGTAACCCACAGGATGTTGATAGTGGGGGATTCAGTGATCGTAATGCCATATTCTTAGTACAAATACCATGAGTATAGCAATATAGAGACCATCCAAATTAAATATCCAACTGAAATAAACAAAATGCCAAGAGTTCCCAATATGGGTGTAGAACAAAACTCATGGTCCTCAAAATGAACTGGATGAAACTCATTACGTCCAGCATGTCTAGAGAGATGGGCACTACCAGAACTGTTGTCAACTCCTTTTGGTCTTCCATGTATAACATCCAGTTTCTGTTACTCTACATGTTTGTCTAGGAACAGAGAAAGAGCAGTAGTAAAAGCTTGTGGTTAATTGTTCTATTGGGTATGCCCCACAATCATCTTTGTGATCAAGCGTTTGGATTTTAAACTGAATTTGGTAACTGGATGATGGTTGAAAGATGCTACTTGTAGTCTAAATGTCATTCATTTTTTTTCTTCATTCACTTGATGAAAAAGATCAATTTCAATAAATTTTCATGGCCTCAAATGTGAAAGATTTCCTGTGACCTAATTTTACATTTGCAGGTGAATGGAATAAAAACACCAAATATCAATGAATTGAGTTGCTTACAACTTTGAATCTGTTTTAAGAAATGTTCTCATTTAATAAATAAAACCTCCCTGATGCTCTTGTGGAGTTGGTCACTCTTGCTTGGATATAGTTCCATGATTACTGCAGTCCTTTGTCAGCATTCCCCGTCATTATCCCTCTGAAGCTGACCACAACTTCAGGATATCGGGCATGCGTAGATAAGTGTGGAAATCTTGAAGTTGCCGTCTGTCGCTTGGGGTTCTGACTCCAGTTGCACTCCACTCAGTCATTGAAATGTGTGAAAATTTCATCTTTCCTGCTCCCACTGCTAAATTGGAAGAGGGTTAACTTCAGTGGGATGCCAGGGTACAATGGAAGCAAAGACTGACAGGAAAAACAGTAATGGAACAATGGTGATCTTTAGAGAGGCGATGTTTCAGGTGCAGGCTATGTACATTCCAACAAGGGGGAAAGGTAGGGAAAGAAAGCCAGGGCTCCTTGAATGTTGAGGTGGACAGGGAATATGATGAAGCAAAAAAAAAAAGTATGATGCATGTCCGGTGAATTCATGAAGTGAGAACCAGGCTAAATACAATAAGTTGAGAGGGGAAGTGAAGAGAAAAATAAGGCTGGCAAAGAGAGTATGAGAATAGAAGGACAGTTAACATAAAAGTGAACTCAAAAATCATCTAGCATATAAATGGTAAGCAGGTAGTATAAGGCAAGGTGGGCCTCTTTGGTTCAAAGTGGTTCATATTTGCTTAAAGGTGCAAGTCAAGGTTATAATACTTTAGAGTTTGTATTGGTGTTTATGAAGGAAGAGGATGCTGACAAAATATCGGAGATGGTGGGAATAATGGATAGGTGAAAATTGATAGGCTAGATGTACTGGAAAGGCTGGTTATGCTTACAGTGGACAAGTTGCCTAGTCTGAATGGCTTGCATCCCAGCTTGCTAAAGGAAGTGGAGATAGCAGAAGTGCTTGCTATAATCTTCCAATCTTTCCTAGATACGGGGGAGGTGTCAGATGATTGGAAAGTGGCAAATGCGACACCCTTATTTAAGAAAGGACAGTCTTAGTAACCATAGGCCGGTCAGTTTAACATCAGTGGTGGGTAAGATTTTAGAAACTATAATCGGGAAAAAAATCAACAGTCACTTGGAGAGGTTTGAGTTAATTAAGGATAACCAGCATGGATTTGTAAAAGGCAGATCATGCTTGACTAATCTAATTGAATTTTTGATGAAGTAATAGACGAGGTTGATGAACGGAATGCAGTGGATGTTGTCTATATGATTTTAAGAAAGTGTTAGACAAAGTACCACATACAATCCTGGTTAACAAAATTGAGGCTTATGGGATAGGAGGCTCAGCCAGTTTGAATTAAAAAAAAAAAATGGCTTAAGGACAGAAAACTGGGAATGGTGGTGTGGGTGGTTGTTTTTCAGACCGAGGATGGTAGACAGTGGTGTTCCCCAAGGGTCAGTGATAGGACCACTGCTTTTTTTTGATATATGTAAATTACTTGAATATTGGAATACAGAGTGAAATCTCAAAATTTGCCGATAATAGGAAACTTGGAGGTGTAGCAGACAGTGAGGATGATAGCAATCAACTGCAATAGGACCTAGATAGGCTAGCAGAATGGGCAGACAAGTGTCAGGTAGAATTTAATAGAGAAATGTGATATGGTGCATTTTGGCAAAAGGAATAGGGAGAGGCAATATAGACTAAATAGCAGTTCTAAAGAGTGCACAGAAACGGAGGGACCTGGGGGTTCATGTGCATAGATCTTTAAAGGTGGTGGGACATATTAAGAGAGTACTTAGCAAAGCATATGGGATATTGGGCTTCGTAAATAGTGATATTGAGTACAAAAGCAGGAATGTTATGCTGAACCTTTATAAAGCTCTAGTTTGGCCACAACTGAAGTATTGCATCCACTTCTGGTCACCACACCTTAGGAAAGATGTGAGGGCCCTTGAGAGCATGAAGAGATGATTTACCAGAATGGCTCAAGGGATGAGGGATTTTTAGCTACAAGGTTCAGTTGGAAAAGCTGGGGTTGTTCTCCTTGGAGTAAAGGAGATTGAGGGGAGATCTGATAGAAGTGTACAAGATTATGACAGGCTTAGATAAGGTAGACAAAGAAAAGCTGTTCCCATTAGCTGATGATGCAAGGACTAGGGGACGTAGATTTAAGGTTTTGGGCAAGAGATACGTGGGAGATGTGACAAAGAACTTATTTACACAGCGACTGGTAATGGCAGTGGTAAAGTTGCCTGCGCGGGTGATGGAAGTGGAGGGGAACTATTTCAAAAGGAAATTGGATGAGCACTTGAAGAAACAAAACTTGCAAAACTATAGGAATAGAGCAGGGGAATGGGGCTGACTGGATTGCTGTACAGAGAGCCGGCATGGACTTGATTGGGCGGATTGGCCTCCTTCTGTGGCGTTTGACTCTGACATAGCCGTTTGAAACCCCTTTTAAAAAGTAACGCTTTTGTTCAATCAGGTAACTGGATTTTTAACAGCAATGTGATAAGTAAAATTTGATGAATAACAGAACTGACTCTGAGAAAATGCTTCTGTTCCTAATTAGTATGTATTTTATAATCCTGGAATGTTGCTAAATGATTAATTAGTAGATTTTTGAAGCTAATTTCAATTTGTTTTAGCTCCTATCTTCACTCCATGAGTGTGTCGCAATTCTTAATTTGCTCCATGTAAAAATTTGCAAAGCTAATTTTATTTTAGTGCTTTTAGTTTCCTATTTGCATTGGGGGGCTGGGGGGTGCGTGGGTGCTGGGGGAATGCAGTGGTCTGTGAAAATACTTCAATATAATTGGCTGCTTGAACAGCCTGATATCACTGCAGCTTCACACTGTACTTCCCAGTAAAGAAAGCTGCAATTAGTTGCAGGACCACTGCATAGCGCTAGATCTGAAATTCTCACCTGTGAGGTTGCTGGATCTCTGAGGCTCATTTCGTGGTCAGCGGCAAGGGCCTTTGCTTCGCTGCTGAACTCAAGATCTGGCCCATTGTGTTATTTGATTGTTGGGGGTGGGGGGGGGGTCACAGCTGATTGCCATCTACTATGTTTCTGCTGTGTGTGGCTGAGTTACACTCTGGATGGTGCACCATCAAGTTGAGGCAACAGCTAATTGTTAGACAGGTTCATGAAACATTGGCTGTTAAATCCAGAGAGTTGCTGGTGAAAAGTGAGGAAGTGATGCTTCAGTTATACAAAGCCTTGGTCAGACTCCACCTGCAGCACAGCATTAAAGTTTTGGGAACTCTCACCTCGACCCTACCTGGAGTACTGCATTTGAGTTTTGGACACCTTTTACCTCAGGATAGATACACCAGCCTTGGAAGAGGTACACTGCAGATTTACCAAAATGATACTGGAGCTTAAAGGGCTAAATTGAGAGCAGGTTATATAAACTTGTTTTGTATTCCCTTGAATTTAAAATGTCATTGGCTGATCTAATTGAAACATTTAAAATGGCAAGAGAATTGCTGGGTAGGCGCAAAGAAGCTGTTCACTCTGGTGAGGGAATCCAGAACAGTTAGAAGCGAAATCGAGAAGCATTTTTTACGTAAGGTAGTGAAAAGGCTGTAGATGCTGAGTCAATTGAAATTTTCAAGACTGAGGCAGATCTGCTGCTGCTACTACAGATACTTGCAGGAAGAGTCCATCAGGGATAACTGTGCCAGTGATCGTTAAATTCAGCATCCCCCTTCATTATTATATTTGCACTTCTTTTAAGGCAGGATTGAGATTGGTCCTTAATCAAAAAGCTGTGAAAAGACTTTCTGTCTGCCTGGGGTTTGTGACTTTAAAGCTGGTATGAACTACTTCAAATTTTAGGATAACTCATTTTAACTCTCCTTTTACATTGAACAGTATGTGACTCATTGTTAAAGCAGTAAAAAAAATTAATTTGAATTCATGATATTCTTCAGTGAGAAGACACTTCTTAACTGTTAACAAGCTTTCACTATTTTAAAATGCTGATTATACTGTGTGAAAAACAGGTTATTTGCTTCCTGTTCTGTTAGGTGAAATTAATTTAAACTAAAAACAAAAAATACTGTATAGTGAAAAGACAGGTTAACACTTCAAGTAGAAAACCTCCGAATATATCAGAAGGGTGCACATCTGAAACATCATAACCTGTCTTTTTGCTTTACAGGTGCTGAATGACCTGTATATATCCAAAATTTTCTGTTTATCCTTTTTCTTTTTGCTTTAAAGTGAGATTAACTGCTCAGTTGTTGTGTTCTGCCATGCTTCACACATTACCTCGTCTACAGCTCTTGAGAGGAAATTGACTATTAAAGGCCATAGAATTTGTTTTTAAATAAAGCAGTTGATTTGATCAAGAATATGAGCTGTTGAAATCTTGCAACAATATAATCTGCATTTCAAAAAGAAAATTGATCTGTTTTATTTGAAGATGTCTGTTTTTGAAATCCCTCCAAAAATGTTTTTGTTTAAATTGTAGGCGACACACTTTTCCACTGCCATCTTCGATTAAACTGAATCAACTTTGTGTGTGTGTGTGAGATATTTCTATCTATCCCTGTCTCTATGCTTGATAGAGCAAAAAGGGACAAAAGGATTGCGATGTACTGATGAGATGATGGCAAGTTTGGTTTTGAGAAATCTCGACAATGTAGGTGGAAGGAAAGCCTGAATGTGTAAATATGATGGAGAGAGATTCTTTTGAAGTCCTTGAAAAGAATGAGTTGTAGAAAGGAAGACCGTGCAAGACACTGCTCTGATCATAGGATTATTAAAATTATATTACATGCTGTTCCATAAGTAATCAGAATAATTATATTTAGGCCTCATTCACAACTTT
This sequence comes from Heterodontus francisci, assembly GCF_036365525.1. Lineage (NCBI taxonomy): Eukaryota > Metazoa > Chordata > Chondrichthyes > Heterodontiformes > Heterodontidae > Heterodontus > Heterodontus francisci. The sequence goes on along the minus strand of NC_090371.1, from coordinate 55,670,838 downwards.
CAGCTAATGTACCTCATCTGTAACTCAACAGAGAAATCCTGTACACTAATAAGCCATGTTGCTCAAAATCCTCAGTAGAACATGCAGTATGCAATACTGTCACCAGCATTGTTGGCATTGATTTTGTGGCGACTCAATGCCCAATTTTATGAGACATGGTTTGGGGGAGTTCCAGGAGACTGTGCAGCCAGCATGTGCTGGCCTTGTATTGAAATGGGACAATGAGATTCCATGGTGAATTTTGAGTTTGGGTGAAGCTCTGCCTGCAATATTAGCCTGGCTGTCACGAATTGGGTATACCAGTGCTAAAGCAGGTACATCACACATATGCTTAAGCTGTATTTAAGAATTTGTATAGAATTTTCCCCCTGCACTGAACATGAACCCATTCTCTAGGATTCCAGCATCAATCATGAGTGATTTAGGAAGGGGTGCTAGTAGATAGGCTAATGCTTGGTGCTTTGCACAGTCTACTGTGATGTCTGACAGATTATGGTGCCACTGAGTCCTGGTTGCTCATCCTGCAAAGGAACTGTAAGAAGAGAAAGAAGGGCAGCCACTTACAAGTCAATGCCTTCAATGCGAGGCAAGAAATAAGATACTTTGTGTGAGTGTAGCCTCAAGGGAAAAGAAAAACAAATTATGTTGGATAGATGATACTCACTGAGTGGTAGTAGCACTTTCAGATTTGGGTTCACCAATAGCTCCCACAGATTCCCTGGGAAACACAGCAATGGCAGTCTCCTCATGTGGTGTCAGGTCTTTATAGTTGTTGTCCTCATGCCTGTTGTGGACGGCTCTCAGTGGCTGTGTGTGTAGCCTTGGCCACTGATTGTTAAAGGTGTTATGCACATGCAAGTTGTTGTAAGCAGAACACAGTGAAGCATACTAAGGAACTTGTAACAGCAAGTTCATGATAAATCTCGTGAACACACTACCTTCCTTCCAGATCCACAGCTTTGCAAAGGCAGGGCCGGGGAATTGGACTTTCTGGTTGCAGTACTGATTGAAGGCCTCTGTAGGAGGGAGTGGGGGTGGGGGGGGAAAGGGAGATGAGGAGGGGGCTGGTAGGGAGACGATGGTATAGAAGGATAAGGTGGGTGAAGAAGATGATCGAGGGATTGTCCCTAAAAAATCAAGATTGACATGAGGTGCTGAGAAAAGGAAATGGGGTAGTTAGTGATTGCTGGAACAAAATCTTAGTGAGAATCTTAGTGGGCAGAGCAGGATATCTAGGTCAAGGGAGAAGAAGGCAGTGAGTCTGTCCAAGAGGGCAAAATAAGGCAGAGGTTAGCAGGGGAGTAGCAGTGAATTGAGCCAGGGAGCAGGATGGGGTATAGTTAGTCAAGAAAAGTTGAGCCGAAATAAGGGGCAGAGGCGAGAGGATAGGGTTGAAGAGTAGAGTAACAGCAGAGAGTAAAGCAGGTGATTAGCGTGGAGAAGCAGAAGAACTATTTGGGGTGGAGAGAGAAGCAACAAAGGTTGGAAATAATGACTTTGAGTAGCAGTATGTGTTCCAGTACATGAGGTTATTGGAAAATACTGCAGCCAGGATGGAATTGTAGTCACTTAAGGGTAGCCCAGGATCTTTGTAGGTGGATCAGAAAATCATGGTGTGCCTAAAGAGCAGGATATCAGAATTTATGGTTAGCATGAAGCTCAACGGCTAGTGACATGATCGGTTTGTATGATGACTGGAGAGTAATCCAGGATCTGTGTGGGTGCTAAGTCCTTTTGGAAGGCCAACCTGTCATCCTTACCTGGTCTGGCCCAGTTGTGACTGCAGTTCAACAACAACTGGCTGATGAAGTGGCCTAGCAACTCGCTCAGTTGTATCCAACCATGACAAACCACGTGGGCTGCAATAGTTTCTTAGGGCGAACAGGAATGGGCAGCAAATACTGCTATTGCAAGTGATGACCACATTCCAAGAATGAATAACAAAATGTGTTAAGTTTTAAGTTTTGATTTATAATCGCTGAGTAAAAATTGAAGTAATTTCCATTCATTTTTGTGATGCTGGTTAACACTTGTATGCATTATCACCAATGTAAAAGATGTAGAGTTTTAGTAAGCAGTGGAATTTTGTCTTAACCTGACCCCTCAAGTTTTACTAAAAAAAAATGCTAAAAGTGCACAGCAGATCAGTCAGTATCTGAAAGGGAGGTTAATACTTAAATTGTAACCTGTTGTTAGAGTTCAATTTCCCATCTAAAATGTTAACATATTTTGCTCTTTTAGATGCTGACTGACATCCTGATCCTTTTTTCAGAACTTTGTTTCTTTCTAAGATTTTAATATTCATTTTTTCTTTTTATCCCTTAAACCTCAGTTGCAAGAAGTGCTGATTTTAATTAATTTTTTATGCATTCATGGGATATGGGCATCGCTGGCTACGTCCGCATTTATTGCCTATCCCTAATTGCCCTCGAGAAGCTGGTGGCGGTGAGCTGCCTTGAACTGCTGCAATCTTTTGGTTTGTAGGTACACCAACAGTGCTGTTAGGATTTTGACCCAGCGACAGTGAAGGAATGGCGAGTTCCCATGCTTCTGCTTCCCTTGTTCTTCTAGGTGGTAGAGGTCGCGGGTTTGGAAGATGCTGTCGAAGGAGCCTTGGTGAGCTGCTGCAGTGTGCATCTTGTAGATGGTACACACTGCTGCCACGGTGCGTGGTGGTGAAGGGAGTGAATGTTGGAGGTGATGGATGGGGCGCCAATCAAGCAGGCTGCCTTGTCCTGGATGGTGTCGAGCTTCTTGAGTGTTGTTGGAGCTGCGCCCATCCAGACAAGTGGAGAGTATTCCATCACACTCCTGACTTGTTCTTTTGTAGATGGTGGACAGGCATTGGGGAGACAGGAGGTGAGTTACTTGCTGCAGAATTCCTAGCTTCTGACCTGCTCTTGTAGCCACTGTATTTGTGTGGCTGCTCCAGTTCAGTTTCTCGTCAATGATGACCCCCAGGATATCGATGGTGGGGGGACTCAGCGATGGTAATGCCATTGAAAGTCAAGAGGAAGTGGTTAGATTTTATTGTTGGAGATGGTCATTACCTGGCATTTGTGTAGTGCAAATGTAACTTGCCACTTCTCGGCCCAGCTTGAATGTTGTCCGGGTCTTGCATCTGGACGTGGGCTGCTTGAGTATCCGAGGAGTTGCAAATGATGCTGAGCATCGTACAATCATCAGCAAACATCTCCCTTTCTGACCTTGTGATGGAGGGAAGGTCATTGATGAAGCAGTTGAAAATGAAGAACAGTTAACTTCAATATTTATATCAATAGGTCCCATATCTCCAACCTTTTTGAACAGTTAACCTGGTTGCCTGTTTTGGGCAATGTATTCAAGCATTATTGATACCAAATCTGAAGCTGTACTTGAAAGTGTAGCCATGGCATACACCTAAAACAACTATTCGCTTTTAACTGCAGCATATTTGCTAATGGGGTGGATTTGTGCTGATATCCAAGAAAATTCAAAGGTTTTGACGTCTTTATTTTTGTACACATCTCTGGGCTGAACTAATTTTTGCATCTGCAATCTGTTTACCTTCGTGGCTCCCTGCTGTTTTGTAATGGGAAGACCATGAATATATGAAAAGAAATAACTTGTGTTTATAGAATGCTATGTCTTCAACACATCCCAAGGGACTTTGAAGCTGGTGGATTACTTTGAAGTACACTCAGTGTTGTATAGTGGTATGACAGTGCTTCTGTATTAGTTTTTTTTTAGAACTAATGTATTTTAGAATTATGGGCATTGTTTTATTTGAGAAAACTGAAAAGCATTCCATGGATGTTCTCACTGGGGTCATTGGAAGGTCTTTTGGACTTGGTTTGTAAGTAACCCTTACTGGATGTCACCTGTCTTCAAAATACCCATCAGAGGCTTTTTGACTTGGAGATGTTTACAGAGAAGTGATAGGTCAAGATTTATAGGGGTTTAGGAGGTTTTACTCATTGTTTTGGTTTCGCTTTGGACAGTGCATTGGAGTGTGAACTGTTTTGAAGACACTTGGAGAAAATCAGCCAAGAGAGCAGTCACCATCAGCACCCTCTTCCATCTCTTTGAAAAGCCTACCAGCTTTTCCATCATTTTGAGAGGCTCTCAGAAGCAAGTGGAATAAATAAAGAAATTGATGCTGCATTCCTCCTGAAAGGCCTGCCAGAAACCCCTGTTGCCACATTTCTTCTGGAAAGCCTGCCAAAGGGATCTTCAACGTCGCCTGAAAAGAACTTTTCTAGAAAGGTCCCAATGACAGCCATCTATGCGTATTTGGATCGCCAAGCCAAAAAGGGTCAACCGACATATTTCCGTATCTTTTTTTCTTCAAGAATTAGCATGTATTTGGCCAACGTATTCTTTGTCTTTTTTGTAACTGAGCTCTAAAGAGAAAATCTCTCTTTTTCTGTTAACCTGTGTGTGTGTGTCTGAGGTAACAGGGGAACTTTAATATTTCAATCTGTGTGTTAATGCTTTGCTTCATTACTGCTTATGTATTTAATAATAAACTGATAATTTTGTTTAAGAAACCTGGTTGGTGTATTTTATTCTGGGATAAAAATAGACTCTGTGATTGACCATATCGATAACTGGGTAAACATTTAAATATACGTTGTGACCTGTGGAGAAGTGGAATTAGAAAAGACAGTGCACTCCTCCTGCCTCGGTTGTAACAATATGTCAACATACAACAAGCAATTAAACTCTCGGTAATGCATGGTTACCATAGCCAGCAACTGGGACTCTATCAGGCATAATTTCCGTTCCCAAAAAAATGGGGTTCTGATGTTACATTGGTGCACCTTTGTTATCTAGACAGATAGTTTGTGCAGGTCAAGTTCTCTCAAACAGAAACTTTAAAAAAAAAGAATTACCAGACTCTTGGTGTGGTTGAGGGAGGACTGTTGACCACAGCAACGGGAGAGCTCCCTGATCCTTTCCCGATAGCCTCGTGGGATCTTTACATACATCATTGGGAATTTATTTGCCCTAAATTTGTTGAACAATGGATTGTCTTGTGTTACGTATAATATTGCTGGATAAAAGAATCGAAACATTCGAACAATAACAGATTGGCTGTACATGGATAACTTTGTACCTGCAACCTGTTTGTAGAGCACTAAAATGATCTGAAATCCATTTGCTCAGTCTCTCACTCCACTGTCTGACAAAAATGCATTGCAGTTTAATACTACATTCAAGAACCAGATAGCTAAAAGCTCAAGGTTGAGTTGTTCAGCAAAGTCAGCTGGCAACTTACACACCCTCATCCGAACACACAATGTCAGTTTCCACCAGCTGGATTTTGCTCCCAGCACCACGTCTGCTGCTATGGTGACTCAGTGGGGGGGGCGGTGGGCATGAGTGGAGAATCGGAGCGGCAGCAGCCATCACGGAACCTGATGCCAGGATTGTCGGATCCGATTGGCCGACGTCGCCATGGAAAATGAGGCACTCTCTCTGTGGGCATGGAAGGAGGGATGTCCCTTCTTTTGTGGGCAATTAGTGCCCCACAGATGACCCCACCCCACGAATCATAGAAAGTTTACAGCACAGAAAGAGGCTACTTGGCCCATTGTGCCTGTGCCGACCGAAAAATGTTCCACCCATTCTAATCCCACCTTTCAGCATTTGGTCTGTAACCCTGCAGATTACGGCACTTGAGTTGTATGTCCAGACTTCTTTTGAATGAGTTGAGGATCTCTGCCTCAACCACCCTTTCAGGCAGTGAGTTCCAGACCCCCACCACCCTCTGGCTGAAAAAGCCTTTCCTCATCTCCCCTCTAATCTTTCTACCAATCACTTTAAATCTATGTCCTCTTGTCACTGACCTCTCTGCTAAGGTAAATAAGCCCCTCACCTCCACTGCATCCAGGCCCCTCAAAATTTTGTACATTTCAATCAGATCTCCCCTCAGCCTTCTCCGTTCCATGGAGAACAACCCCAGCCTATCCAATCTTGCCTCATTGTTGCATTGTTCCAGCCCGGGAACATTCACGTAAATCTCCTCTGTACCCTGTCTAGTGCAATTAAATTCTTTCTGTCGAGGCGGCCAGAACTGCACACAGTACTCAAGTTGTGACCTAGCCAATGATTTATACAGTTCCAGCATAACCTCCCCGCTCTTGTATCCTTTACCTCAGCTAATAAAGGAAATGATTCCATTGCCGCCTTAACCACCATATCGACCTGTCCTATCTTCAGGGATCTGTGGACATTTAATCCAAGGTCCCTCACTTCCACTACAGCTGTATTTTCCCATTAATCATGTATTCCTTTGCCTTGTTTGACCTCCCCAAATGTATCACCTCACACTCCTCAGGGTTGAATTCCATTTGCCACTTTTTTTGCCCATCTGACAAGACTATCAATATCTTCCTGCAGCCTACCACATGGCCAATCTTTCTGTTGTCTGCAAACTTCTTGATCATACCCCCCACATTTACATCCAAATGGTTAATACGTACCACAAAAAAGCAGGGAACCTAGTACTGAGCCCTGCAGAATGCCACTGGAAACAGACCTCCAGTCACAAAAACACCCATCAACAATGACCCTTTGTTTCCTGCCACTGAGCCAATTTTGTATCCACCTTGCTGCATTTCCCTGAATCCCATGGGATTTTATTTTTTTAACCAGTCTGTCATGTGGGACCTTGTCAAGAGCCTTGCTGAAATCCATGCAGACCACATCAATTGCACTACCATCATCTATCTTCCTTGTTACTACGTCAAAAAATTTGATCAAGTTGGTCAGACAAGATCTTCCCTTTAAATCCATGCTGACTATCCTTGATTAATCTCTGCCTTTCTAAGTGACAGTTTATCCTGTCTTTCAGAATAGATTCCAATAATTTGCCTACTACTGAGGTTAGACTGACTGGCCTGTAATTATTTTGTCTGTCCCTTGCTTCCTTTTTAAACTGAGGTACATTAGCAGTCCTCCAATCCTCCAGCATTACACCTGTATCCAGTGAGGACTGGAAAATGGTGGTCAGACCTTCCGCTATTTCCTTTCACTTCTTTGAACAGCCTGGGGTACATTTCATCCGGCCTTGGTGATTTAACAACTTTCAAGGATGCTAATCCCATTAGCATGTCCTCTCTCCCTATGCTGATCATATCCAATACTTCACACCTCTCCTCCTTAACTACAATATCTGCATCATCCCCCTCTTTTGTGAAGACCGACGCAAAGTATTCATCGAGAACAATACCAACATCTTCCGCCCCTACACATAGGTTACCGTTTTGGTCTTTTATGGGCCCTACCATTTCCTTAGTTATCTTCTTACTCTTAATGTATTGATAAAACATCTTTGGGTTCACCTTGATTTTGCTTGTCAATATTCTTTCATGCCCTCTTATTGCTTTCCTAATTTCCTTTTTGATTTCAACCCTCCACTTTCTATACTCCTCTTGGCTTTCTGTAGTATTGAGTTCTCTTGTGTTGGGCATAAGCTCTCCTTTTCTGCCTTATCTTACCCTGTAACCTCCTTGACATCCATGGGGCTCTAAATTTCGCCATTCCACCCTTTGTCTATGTGGGAACATGTTTACTGTGAATTCCTTGAATCCCCCCTTTGAATGCCTCCCAGTGCTCTGACACTGATTTACCTTCAAGTAGCTTTTTCCAGTCCACTTTCACTAAATTACTTCTCAGCTTAGTAAGAACCACTTTGTAAGCCCCCTCCCCTTGGACCAAACGCCCAACCACCTGTACTCCCTCTTGCTAGGGCCTTTCGGACCAGCCCCGGCGGCCCCACCTCACCCACCTCGGGCCTGTGATTCCAATGTTGGGTCTGGGTCTGAGGCCTCTGTTGAACCAGCAGTGGCCATCGCTCCTGGTAGCACTGCCGGCCCTGTAATTGGCCGGCAGCTCTTGGTGGTGGGATCCCTGTCCCTATTAAGTGTTTAAAGGACCAAAAGACCAGAGGATCGTCTCTGGGGGTCAGAAAAAATCCAGAGGTGGTATCTCTTTTCCCCCCCCCCCTCACCCCCCACCCCGTCTTTTTGACCTGCTGTCACGAGCCTTGCCTCCTGCATAAAATCCAGCCCCACGTGTGTAGATTTACTTCACCACCATCTCTCTTGACCCATCCACCGCCTCTAAATTGTCAGATTGCTTATTTAGCATCCAGTACTAGATGTGCAGAAATATCCTCCAGTTGAATATTTGGAAGACTGAAGCCATTGTCTTTGGTCCCTGCCACAAAATTCCACTCTTCCATTACTGATACCATTCCTCTCCCTGTCTGAGGCTGAATCAGACTGTTTGCAACCTCAGTGTCATATTTCACCCTGAGATAAACTTTCAAACGCATATCCGTGCCGTCACCAAGACCACCTATTTCCACCTCCGCAGCATTGCTCGTCTTTGCGATTCTGCTGCTCACATCCTGATCCATGTCTGTTCCTTCCAGACTTGACTATCCTGAAGCATTCTTGGCTGGCCTCCCACGTTCTACTCTCTGAACTTGAGGTCATCCAAAACTTTGTCCGTGTCCGAACTCTCTTCAAATCCTGTTTGCCTATCACCCCTGTGCTCGCTGACCTACACGAGCTCCTGGTTCAGCAACAATTCGATTTTAGAATTCTTATCCTTGTTTTCAACTTCCTCCATGTCCTGGCCCCTTTCAGTCTCTAATGCCTCCAGCTGTACTGCCCTCCTCTAATTCTGGTGTCTTGAGCAGCTCCAATTTTAATTACTCCACCATTGGTGGCCATATCTCCAGCTGCCTAGGTCCTAAACTCTGAAATTCCCTTTCTGCCTGTCTACCTCGCTTTCCTCCTTTTAAGATACTCCTTAAAACCTATGTCTTTTGATCAAACTGTTGGTCGTCAGCCCTAATATCTCCTTTATATGGCCTGGTGTCAAATTTTGTTATATAGCGCCTCTGAAGTGCCTTGGGAAGTTTTATTATGTTAAAGGGGCTATACAAATATAGGGCATTGTTGTACATTCTAGACCCATGCCCATCATATCGTACTTTGTGATGTATTTATGTAATTATCGACTTGCTCTGTTATAGTAATCTTTTATGTCTGAGAATTGAGATTAGATGACCTTGTGCAGCACTGTGGCCTTCTGTAGTAATGTTCAGATCCTGTCCCAATCTCTGCTCAAAATCATCTGGATGATTGTTACAGATGTAAGCTAATTTGGTTTAGTTGCAATTTTTGTTTAGGTAGACTGAAGTATGAATATGCTGGTCTATTGTATTTGAACGAGTTCATATTAGCGTGCAGTTTTCCAAAATTGATCTCCATCTTGCTCCTACCTACTCCTCCAAAAATGAATAATATCCAATGCTGCTGCCTTTCTGTTCCCTCTTCCTACTGAAAAAAAAAATATTTTCTCCAGTAATATTTGAATGTGTTTAAACAAGCTTTGCTTCTACTGTCATTTTTCTCCACAGCATCTAACAAAATTAATGGTGAGCTATGATGGTATATCCTCCTAGTGACTCATGAGTCTTTAGTGACTCACTGATTTTAGTAGTTGGAACAAAATTAGCACATCACTGTATTGTGCAAGTGGTTCTCGACAGGATGCTGAACAAAAGAACCTTCACCCACACAAGGCGTTTTTGATTTCTTAGGGAGCAGTGATTGATGGAAAACTTGCTGTGAGCCTTTATTTTTCTGGCATTTGCTTACAAAGCAAAGGTATTGAAACTTATTGTGTTCCAGTTCCTGTTGTTGGTGTTCTTTTAAAACTGTCATCCAATTGACCTTGTTGAGCCAGTAATGTGTATTCCAGTTCTGTAAATATTGTCTGAATTGATCTTATGGATTGTAAATTGAATTAATAGCTTTGCATCTCATTTTAAAAATTTCCTTTGGTGGTAGTATCACTGTTCTATTTTGCAAATAGGGGCTTTAGGTCGAGAGTCTAGATGGTGATATTGGCAGGGTGTTTGCCCGTTGGAGTAAGACCAAATCGCGCTCAGCTGTGATGGTTCCATATTCACATGTACACTCCTCAATGGGAATCACTGTAGAACAATAAATGATATTCTGGTTAATTTTTTTCACATCTGTTTCTCCCCAACCCCTTTTTAGTTTGGGTGCCTGAGGCTAGTTCTACATAAAATGAATACAGAACAGAGGTTGCACCCAGGACTGTCATGGTCTGGTTCACATTAGAAAGAGCATTTACCATCTGAGTTTTTAGTCAGTGTGGCTCAGTTTAACACTATGGCCAGGATTTTATGCCACCCCCAATGAGCCGGATGGTGGCGGGGGTGGGGGGAGAGGGTGGGTGGTGTAAAATGGAGCGGGAGGCTCCGGGAGGCCCTCCCCACCAGCACCCGCGTCCGCCCCACGTTATGTGGGGAGAGGGGGTGAAAATGGGCTTCCCGTCCCAGGCCAATCAAGGTCTTTAAGTTGACAATAAACGGCCACTTAAGGGCCTTTGCCCGCTTCCATGCGGATTTTGCACGTGGCAAGTGGGCATCCTGGAGCTGGGAAAGGCTGCCCGGTAAAAGCTGGTGGCCTCTCAGCACCCTGGGGGTGGGCCTGGACAGTTGGGTACAGGGTGCCCAATTGAGGGCCGCCCCAGCTTCCCCAACCACCCCCTGGACCCAAGATGCTCCCCCTTCCCCCAAACCACTACCCTTGCTTCGCCGGGGGCTGAGCGATTACCCCCGGCGAGGCAACCCAAACTTAGCTGGACTCCTGGGTCCATGTCCTCGGCTGGGCTGCGGTCCCAGCAGTGGCCACTGCTCTCGGCAGCTGATTGGCCGGCAGCTCAGTGAGGCGTGATTTCCTCCCTCAAGTGGGTGGAAGTCCTACCTCGGAACAATTAGAGCCTGGGGACCAGTAAAGTGTGGGACGGATCCCCAGGCTAGGCGGAAGCGGGTTTGCCACCAACTTTTACGTCGGTGGCCAGCTCCCTTCTACCCAACGGAAAATCCATCCCTATGTTTTGACAAGTGTCATATTTGTAGATGTTCTGAAATATGTTTTAGTTTGAAATTTGACTCTCTTCTTTGAATGTGCAGTTGGCTTAAGTGTCCTGTTGAACTGCAGGAATTAGCTTATAATTGTAAAGTTACTGAAGACAGCCAATTGAATTGTTATCGCAGACTGTTCGGGTTAATTAATAAAATTGTACAGTCATCACCAACTGTGCATTTTATATAGTGTCTTTTAACACAAAGTCCCAAGGCATTTTATATAAAATGGGTGAAAAATAAGTTAGGAGAATAAGAAATGGAACAGAAAATGAGATATGGAGATTGAGATTTGAAGGGGTAGCCAAAAGCTTGGTGAAAAATTTTGATTATGAGAGGGTTTGTACGGGTGAGGGATTTAGGAGGGAGGTCCAGATAGGAGGGCTAAGATGGTTGAAAATTCTGCCATTAATAGAAAAGCAGACTGAAGTATCTGAATGTTCTATAGATGCTTACAAATGTAAAATGATATTTTGTATTAATTCAAAGCACTATTTATTTAAAAGTCATTTTAGAGACCTTGAATAGATTCAAGCAATCATCTGGGCCTCATGTTTTGAGATTCAGCATCCTGTTCCGTTGTGAGGTGTACTAGTTTTTCATTACCACATCAAAACTATGGCAAGTTTTGAAATCTGTCTCCTAATCAAGAGTATCCTCCATCACATGCAGAACTAACATTATTGTTAAATTATCTTGATCTGAACAATGAATGTAACTGTAAGATAGTGAAGGAAATTCACCCTTTTGGTTGCTTTTGCATTTTTCTGCATTTTGTTGCGGCTTTCTTTTCATAACTAACAATTCAAAGGGGATTGTTTTGTTAAATCTGAAATGTGCGCTGCGCACTTTATCTCATTAAAGATATGCTTCCATTTTCCACAGCAAAATTGAAAAGAGAGATGGGTGCTTCGGTTGTTTCCTGATTTCCATCTGCTCACTCTTGACCCTCCCACTGCTTGGAGATCCAGGGGCCTTGCTAAAAATCCTACACTTACTGACATGGTGCAATGATAGAACTAGGGCACAGGTTACATTCATACTTCATGGCATCATCTCAGCTGCTTTGTTGGGAGAAGATATGGAGTGCAGCACCATGCAATAGGGAGGAAGGAAAATTGCTATTCCCAAGCCCATCTTCAGCACCTCTTAACAAAAGGCTCAAAGCTGCGTCTTTAGAGGTTTGGAAGCCTGTTGCTGAACTAAGAAGGGCCAAATAGCCGCATCAGCTACTTCAATATTGTAAAGGGAGTAACGAGGATAAAAACATCCCTCTCTGACCACCCAAACTGCACCACTGTTTTTTTACACGCCTCACATTGGTTGTTTCAGGATCTATATTGCCAGAGGCCTGGGAGTAGATCATCTACTGATTGAGGGGCATTTTGATCGAGGCGTATAAGATTATGACAGGTTTAGATATTGTAGACAAAGAAAAGCTGTTCCCATTAGCTGATGGTACACTAGGGGACACATAGTTAAGGTTTCTTAACTGGGTTAAAATGCTGGGAGAGATGTGAGGAAGAACATTTTTAGGCAATGAGTGGTAATGACCTGGAACTCAGTGCCTACAAGGGTGGTGAAAGTGGAAATGATTGATTTTTAAAAGGAAATTGGATGGGTCCTTGAGTGAAGTCAACTTGCAGGGCTCTGGGGATAGAGCAGGGGAATGGGACTGACTGGATTGCTCCACAGAGAGCCAGCATGAGCTGAATGACCACCTTCTGTGCCGTTGTGGCTCTGACTCTACTTGCAGTTACCTGGTGAATGATAGGAGACTGAAGGAAAATGTGAAAATGAATCAAATAATTTGGATTGGTAACTTGTTTTTTCCTCCAAAGTTTCACTGCAGCTATAGAAATTCTGTACAAAACGAGGGCAGTGAATTTGGTTAGCTCTAACATTTTGTGTGGTGTGGTTAGGAAGAAAGGTTATGTCACATGCATTATCGAAGAGCAGTGGGAGGCTGTATAATCTGTTCCCTTTACTACATCCATCAGTAACTGATTATGGGAGGCAAACATCAAAATCTTTCATTTCATTTCAGTGTTTTGGGCTCACTTTTGATATCTTCAACCATTATACACAACTCACGATTGCAGTCTTGTTGCTGTAACAGATTGGCTCTTGTGGCTTAAATTCTACATTTCTGGAATATCTACATTTCTTTTAAATCCTTTATTGATCAGTTTTATTCAAGTATTTTAGCTTCCAGCAAAGCAGTTATCTTTAGGGTGTAGTGCTTGTCTTGTTTCCTCAAGTTGTCACAGTTTGTAGTTTATATGATCTACATTACTTCGAACACCACAAGATAAGTCGTTTTATGAAATGTTATTTATTTCTGTATTGACTTGCATGTATTATGTTCCTCTAAATACTGATAACTCCAGTATGTTATTGGTGTGGGCCTTTTATTGCCTCTAATTCATTCCTTGCAGATTCCCACTGGGATTGCCCTTCTTCTTGGATTCTAAGGTTTAATGGAGCCTAAACCATTGCCTTCTCTTTCATATACTAAACAACTTGCTCTGCATTTCCATTTTATAAGGGAAAACTGGAAATTTTGAAAATCCAAAATAAAAACATACTATTTGTAAATACATAGGCCAATAAACATCTGTAAAGAGAAAAGACAGGTCATTATATTTCCAGGGGTGCTCCTTTACCAAAACATGCTGCACATTTAAGTTATTTATGTTTTAACGGATCTTTCAAATGGAGTACATTCTGGTGGCACTGCTAAAGTTGGTCTTTCTGTGCATATCAGGGTAAGACATCTTGAATTTGGGGTTTTCTATGAGGGACACCTCAGGCTACTTTGGTTGTGCCTTGGCAGAAAATGAAGATTGATCGTAGCATGGAATTGATATTTTTGACTAGTATTTCTAAACACTACACTCTGCTTTATATTGCAAATGAGACTAATGCGCATATGGTATAAATGGGATTATTCCAGTGCTGTCCCAGCCAGCTCCCACCTTCGACCGTACATAAATGTGAGCTCATCCAAAATTCTGCCCATTTCCGAACTTGCTGCAAGTGCCATTCGCCCGTCACCCTTGTGCTTGCTGACCTACATTGGTTCCTGGTGCAGCAAAAACTAAATTATTAAAATTCTCACCCTTGTTTTCAAATCCCTGCATGACCTCGCCCCTTCCTATCTCTGTATCCTCCTCCAGCCCTACAACCTGCTGAGATCTGTGTTCTTCCATTTCTAGCCTCTTGCCCATGCCTGATTTTAATCACTCCACGATTGGCAGCTGCACCTTTTAGGTAACTAAGACCCAGAATTCCCTCCCTAAACCTCTCCCCCTCTACCTCTACCTATTTTTCCTCCTTTGAGATGCTCTCTTTGACCAAGCTTTTCTTTTTTCCTAATATGTGGCTTGGTGCCAAATTTTGTTAGCACTCCTGTGAAGTGTCTTGGAATGTTTTACTACCTTTACAGGTACTATATAACTGCAAGGTAGTAGTTGTAGCAGAATGAGAAGCTTTGTTGTAGTCATTTAGAAGTGTCATTCAAATGGAAAACATTGGTTTTGTAAATTCTGATTCTAATAATGAGTATAGTATGACAAATGAAAGCAGAGTTAACTCTTCCCTATGAGAGAGGACTGTTCTATCAACTTTGTTTCAAAAATAAATCCCCATCCCTTTTTAAACATTCCACAGTTTAGTTCATTTAATTGAAGTGGTAATACTTTGGTGATTGACTCTCTAGGCAGTCCAGAATAATTGTATGTCACACGCTTACAGTAGCTGCCAATTTCTTCCAATTTCACATTGATTAAAATTACTCTGGCTGAGGCTTTCAGCATAGGACGCAAGAAAGTCCACTCCTGACATGCATAATTTGCTTGAATGTAGACTTATGCCTCCTGTGGGTGATGCTGGTAAATGCTGCATTTGTTGCACATCCCCAGGTGCTATAGTGATGTTTATACAGCTAAGTGGCTTGCTAGACCGCTTTAGAGAACATTAATCAGATTGTCCTACAGTGCATTAGTGAACTAGTAGTGTTCTGATAATTCAGGAGCTTTCATAATCATTCCTGATTTCATGATCCAGCCCAAAGATTACCAAATTCTTCTCTTTCTCTCTCTCTTCCTCTCTTTCTTTCTCTTCCTCTCTTTCTTTCTCTTCCTCTCTTTCTTTCTCTTCCTCTCTTTCTTTCTCTTCCTCTCTTTCTTTCTCTTCCTCTCTTTCTTTCTCTCTCTCTCTCTCTCTCTCTTTCTCTCTCTCCCTTTCTCTCTCTCTCTCCCTTTCTCTCTCTCTCTCCCTTTCTCTCTCTCTCTCCCTTTCTCTCTCTCTTTCTGTCTCTCTCTCTCTTTCTCTCTCTCTCTCCGCCCCCCCCCCCCCCTTCCCACCCCAACACAGTTAGATAGTTACATCCCACAAGTGCATTCCCAGCTGCCTGCTGTGACCTGGCTCCCATGGCGCTTGGTACATACTGTCCCCTGCCACTGTTGGAGACATGCCTAGCTGTTTTATGATTAGACATCTAGTTGGCTGAAGTGAGGGAATGGAAATCTGATGGAGAGTGTGCGGAGCATGGAGTGCATTCCGTTAATTTCTTGACATCTTTTACCATTTTGCTAGCCAGTGGGAACAATATATTGCTACTTCTCTGATCCGTACAATTTGGTCTTGAAGGGCTCTGTTGGATCACATTTTAACCTTCTCACCTATGATCATTTAAAAAAAAAACTAACTTCTCAAGTCTATAATTGTACGCCTCATCCTTGGCAACATAGTAATGAGTCTGTTCTGCAGCTTTGCTTTTTTTGTTATCATAGAGCACAGAAGGATGCCATTTGGTTGATCGTGTCTGTGCCTGCTCTTTGAAAGGGCGATTCAATTATTTCTAGTCACCTCTTTCCCAGTAGTTCTGCAAATGTTTTAATTTCAAGTATTTATTGAATTCCCTTTTGAAAATCAAACTGCTTGTACCATCCTTAAAGGCAGTGCATTTCAGATCATAACTAGCTGCATATAAAAAATTCTCGTCTCTTTGCCCACCCTGGTTCTTTTGACAATTAATCTTAAATCTGTTACCTCTGGTTGCTGATCCTCCTGCCAGTGGAAATATAATAGATAGGGAGAAACTATCAAAACCCCTCTTCTCTAAGAATCATCGGACAGCAACTTCTGGCAACTGCGTGTGCAGTTAAATGCAGAAATCAGGAGGTTGATGTCTGATGTCCTGCTGCTCCAGAAGCTTCACTGGAACAGTATCTTACCAAGATGCTGTACATTGAAGCACATGGAATATGTCAATTTATGTATTTACCCACTAGAAAACAATAGCAGCTTGCATTTATATAAATACTCTATTAAAACCTCCCTGCTGTAAAGAAAACAATCTGTTTTTAGTCTCGATAGCTGAAGTCCCTTTATTCTTGGTATCATTCTAGTAAATATCCCTTGCACCTGCTCAAAAACCTTGATATCCTTCCTAAAATTCTATAGATATCAACTAAACGCACTAGAAAAAGTTAAGGCCTGTCCAGTTTATTATAAGTGGATTTTTAAGGGCGTGATCAGCTTTATTACTGCCAAACAATTACTCTGGTACTGAAAATTAACTTTTGTAAGTGTGGAGTCTCATTCCTTAAGATTTTAATTATTGTTGTAGATTTAAAAGCAAATTTACTTTTCTGTCTGTTTTATTGTGCTCTCTTAATCCCATCTATCATTCTTTCTCGTTATTTCCGTTTCTGTACATGATATGTCATTGAATTGTAATTTAATGCAGCGACTCCTGACAACGCAGCGGCCAGCCGACGTCATCTGAGCGCTCCAAGCTGCGCACATGCGCAGATAGTTTCCTGCTCTGTGAGTTGCTATGCGTGCGCAGCTGATGTCTTACCAGGACTTATTGGTGCATGTGTGGGAAAACATTATCGTGTAACGTCAACATCATCGCTTGGCTGAATGGGACACTTTGAGGCTGGAGCTTGATCCCCTCTTCTCGCCCCCCCCCCCCCCCCCCCCCAACTCAACTACTCACTTCCCCCCACTCAGCTACTGTCTCCTGCCCCACTGGCCGCTCTCCCCCCTCGGCTCCAGGCCTCGACGCTTTCTCCCCTCCTGCCACTGTCCGCTTCCTCCTCTCAGCCACTTGCTTCAGACCTCGCCACTGCTGCCCCCCACTCCCCTCCGTTGATTCTTCCCACTTCTCCCCCCCCCCCCCCCAGCTCTCCGGCTGCTTGCTCCCCACTTCCCTGCCTCCAACTCCAGCCAATAGCGCTAGCCCGCGTCGCTTCCCTCCTCTCAGCCACTCGCTCATATGTCGCCCCGTCACCAACCGCGGCCCGCTTTGCTTATTCAGATGGCGCGTGGAGAACCATCAAACATGGGAGTGAGTGGCTGAGAGGAGGGAAGTGGCATAGCCTGGAGCTAGCGCCTGGAGGGGGTTGGGGGGTGGGAAGCGAGCGGGAACAATTGGGGCAGGGGGGTGGGGGGGCGGAACAGTGGCGAGCTCTGGAGCCAGCAGGTGATGGATTGGTGGGGTGGGGCAGGGTGGGAAACAGCGAGGCTGTAGCGAGTGCTTCAGGGAAGGTAGCAGGGAGCCAGCGGTGAGAAGACGGGCGCAGGAGGGACTGATAGAGGGCATTTTGGGTTGAAGTTGTTTTACTGTGATAAATTGAGCAGCGCCATCTTTAATCCTGGCAGCTGCCTGAACGTCGCAGACAGTGAGATTTCAGTAAAAGAAGCTGCATTTGCGCATGTGCTAGTATTGCACCAGCTAGTAGTTGCATTGTCAGCAAACACAGCCAATTTAATATTGTAACTTCTTTTTAATTTAGACTCGGCTGATAATTCTTCAATCTGATTGGTTAAGAAGATACGCAGTTGCTTGCTCTGTTCACATGGGCCCTGTAGAGAGTGTCGCACTGAACTGGGTTCCTAATTACAGCAGGTTCCACTGCAAGATCTCAATGTCTGTGGACAAGAGTAAGTGTAATGAACGGTGCTGTTCATTTTAAAGGCTGGCTCCGGTCTGCAAATGAAACCCGATCCAAGTCCTTCCATTTTTTTTCCCACACCTGACCAGACCATCAGTTAACCTAGCTTCCTTTTTTCATCTTGTTCCTTATCTGCATGAGCTTAAAATAACTGTAACTAAACAACCTTTTCAAGTCCAAAAAGTAAATTAATATTGGAGCCACTTACCTGAGGTGGTGATCAAGTGTGTCCGACCCGGTCCGTTCCAACCTGAGCCTGAATGCCGGACCCGGAAGTGCGACCCGGACCTGAACCCGACACGTCGTCGGGTCCCGTCGAGTTCGGGTCGGGTTGTCGGCTTTTAGTTCATTTGCTGCTGATTGCAAAATTTGGGCAAAATCGGATGCCGAACAAGTGATTTATAGTGGTTTAGCACAACTTCCTTGCTTTTGTCTCATTCCTTTTAGCCAGGTGACTAAAACTATACATAGTACTTCAACTGCAACCTAATTAAGATCTTGCATAATTTCAGCATTATGTCCTTGCTTTTGTATTCTCTTCCTTTGAATGCAAAACTAAAGATTAATTTCCTTGTATGAGCCCTTTTAAATCCCAAAAAGCTGGGCATCAGTCCACACTCAGTTTTTGTTTAATTAATGTAGGTTATGCGGTTTTGTGCTGTGCATATTGAGATCTGATCAAATTCGATTTATTTTAGACCCTTACAATTGATCCAAAGAGGGAGATTGACTTTCAACTTCTTATACTAGCCTGGATTTCATCCAAGCTCCCAAAGTTAAAAGGACTATTCTACTCACTGTACTACACTACAATGTTCTTTAGAAGTGGATTTAATCTAAAATAAAACTGTTAACCTGCAATTGTCCAGAAGAACTGATGACTTGTCCTAGATCATCAATGCATCAAACTCTTGATGTTTTTCTTACTTCATGGTAATGTTCTATTTTGATCTCATGAACACCCTATGCTTAAATTCTTTATTAATGCCTAACAGCAGCTTTTGTGATTGGCCATTCCTCTGGCTAGGTAACTTGCATTTGAATAGCCAATCAAATAATTGCAACCAAGAATTCAGCAATTGAATTTGACGTTTGAGGGTCAAGTTCTAGGTTCCCACGGTCGAGCTAGTTCACTACGTTGCAGGTGTACAGGTAGTTAGTTATATGTTGATTATAATTTCCCAGCTGGACATTGTCTTAAGTACTGTGTGTTATTGAAAAACTGAGGTAAACATTTACATACTTTATTAATAATTCCCCTGCAGTAGTGATCTCTTGTTTACTCAGTCTAAGTTTTTCTAAATTCAAGTAGGCTGGACATTGGAGGCACCCTAAGACACAATTAGTTATATTTTGTGCAAGAATTTTTTCCGCATAGTTGTGCAGAGCTATCAGTGCATGGATTGCACTCTTGCTGGCATGCATTCCTCCTCCACAGCTATTCCTGGATAATTTATTGCATTTTTGTTGGCCAGTCAATCAGCAAAATTAGAAAAATTATATAAGTTGTGTCTGAAATTGCCCAAATTATACTAATGTACTTTTAAAACTTTTTGGAGATTTAGTTGAATGAATAGTTTTCTCTATTAACAACATGAAAAATCTTTTAAAATTGCATTCAGCTGCTGAGTAAGAAACCAACCATGGTTGAGTAAAGTGTTTGTTTTCCTGGCACAGTACTGGCAGTATAACTTGGGTCTGGTATCCTCTAGAAAGATGGTAGTTTGAAACTCTTTTAGGATATTGTGATATATCTGCGTTCAGATTTTTAAAAAACGCTGCAAAAGTGCTCTGGGGCACTGTCCCAATCTTACCCCGATCACCTTCCAAAAATAGAATTCTACAAATTACAGCTGTCAACATTACTGTTTAGAAGGCATTCTACACGGCATAAACAATAGTTATCACATCAACAGGATGAAAGAAGTCCCAGGAAATGACAGTAATGCCTGTGTTGTGCATTAAGGAAGGAACTTCAGAGGAGTTTCGGAATTTGTGGCAGTAGCTCACAGAAGGAAGTGAGGCATGTCCTGCTTTTATTTTGCTTGCTGCATATGGGATTCCCAAAGGAGAGCAGGGGCAGCTCAGGGACTCTAGGTTGGCGATGACTGGATTATTATGTGTTTGTTTTTCATTGTTTTTATATTTGCCCATTATTGCTGAGGGCTGTGATGTAGTTTATAAATAAACTTCATGCAATGCAGTCTGTTTTCCGGTGATTGACATAATTTGAACTTGGCATGCACTAACATAACAAGTGCGGGAGGGTTCTGAAACTTGTTGGTTTTCTGACATGCCTCTTGAAGACAGCTGTTCTCAGTGTTTCCTTTAAGATAACATTGAGATACTTTAAGGTTTTGGTTCTTTTATGCTTTCATTAATACAAATGAGTATTAAATAAGCTACAATTAGCATTCATGTGAGGAACTGATTCAAGTATTTCTATCTAAAAGGACACTGCAGTTGTTCAGTAGTTTGTGCTGACTATAAAGTTAATTGTCTTTGCTTAATGCCAAAACTTAAATATTTAAATAAGATAAAGCTTGTTAGAGTTAAATATCAGTTTGCAGTGCACTTGTGAGCTATTTAGGAGCAGTGGCCAACTGAGAAATTTCTAAACAATTGATTCTTTGGCCCTTTTTTATACAAAAAGGGGGAAAGGGGTTTTCATTTATGTAGTGTATTTTAGGGCTTAAGTATGGTCCAAAGCACTTAACAGCCACAGAAGTACTTTCTGAAGTGCAGTCACTTTTGTAATGTAGGAGACATGGCAGCCAATTTGTGCACAGCAAGCTCCCACAAACAGCAATATGGTAATAACCAGATAATGTGTTTTTTCTTGAGTGATATTGGATGAAGGATAAATATTGGTCAGGACGCTGGGGTAACTCACGGCTCCTCTTCGAAATAGTGCCATGGGATCTTTTACTTACACCTGAGAGGGCAGATGGGGCCCTGGTTTAACATCTTATGTGGAAGATGGCACTTCCAAAGGAGCAGTGCTCCCTCCATACTGCACTGGAGTCTCAGATTTGATTTTTTTTTTGCTCATGTCCCTGGAGTGAGACTTGAATCCATAGCCTTCTGACTCGGAGGCAAGAGTGCTAACAACTGAACAATGGCTGATAAGTTTAACAAAAAGCTTTCGCAGAGCAACTTTTATTTTACTCCACAAACTTCACAGGTCAAAATCATTAATTTGCACCTGCAAGCAACTGTTAATTTCAGTTACCTGGTTTGTTGGTTAACTGTAGAAACAACAGCTCGTTACTGTAGCAGGTAAAAGGCAGTGATTTTTCATTCATATTTTGAGGTAATCTAAATGTTTGGAATTTTTTTTTTTGATTCTTGCCCTTTTAATAGAATCAGTGTACTATCATGTCGCTTCCTATTAGTCAAACTGCCCAGACCGTCTCACTTTAGATATGTTTGTTGCAGAAGCTGAATTTGCATTGCTCTCAGGTGTGAGAGGGGTTTTACTGCATTGTGCATCCACCTATGCCTGTTTGTCCTATGTTTATGTTTATTCTCTGGATTACTTTTCTTTGTGAGATTATGGATATTTTAAAGTTGTGTAACTTGTGGAGAGCAATTTCCATTTTAGCTCCATGGAAAAGTTAAAGAGCAATTAGAAACTGTAGTAAGTCCAAAAGGAACAATGACGGAAAGTGGCCTTTATCCTCATTTAGATCAGGATAGTGCTAGGTCACTTTGCTACTTTTCCTGCTCTCACATACATGCAAAGTCCAGCTGTAACTTGCACACTATCTTTAGGAAGAGCGTATGTTAACAGACTGATGCATGTAGCTGCAGCTCAGTAAAATCCACCAAGGTGGAAAGTTGAAGCATGCACTCTTTAGAGGTATTGCCCGGGGCCAGAAATATGCAGGACTCCCAGTGCCTCAGTTCATTCTCTTCAGCATAAAATTAAAAGTTAGTTTAAGCCCTTGTTTCACAGACCAACACATTTTGGATTCAGCAGTTTTATAGAGCTTCTCAAAACTGATTCCAGGTCCTGTTTTTAATGGCTGATGGCCATTTGACAAAATCTGTGGCTGTAATTAGCTTTTTTTAAACTGCACCATTCTGTGAAGCCATGTGGAGGAATCTGCTCACTTTAAACAAGGGGAAGATTGTTCATATTTGGTTATGTCAGGGTATGTAGTTTAGATGAACTGTTGTGAGGCTTCTAGTATGCTTCAGGCATAGTGTGTTCTATTTAGAGAAGCTAATTTGTATGTTGTGGTGAACAAATGAAGAAAAACATTATTCACCTTAGATAATATAGTTCCCATTCCTTAAATTTGTTTTTCTCCATATTATGATTCTTAACCCTCTGGCGCTAGCCTGAAGGTTTATTTGGTATCTTTGTTGTGATCGATCATACTTTTCAGAGAATTAGCTGAGAATTTTTAAAGATTTACATAAACGGCACAAGATCAAAAGAGTTGGTTGGGTAAAGTCTTTCAGAAGTTTCATTTAAAGTTGACTTTGATTTCCTTTGCAGCGTTTACTTCCACTAGACAGGCGCATGTACGCGCACACAAATTTCTCAGAGCATATTATGTATTTAATAATTGAGAATTTTAATTAATGTGCTAAATATTAAAGTGCTTACTCATAATAATGAGTTATACCATTTTCTTTGTCTTGGGCTTCAAGAATGGTATTGTTTAGAATGTAATTTTAATACAAAATGTCTGATGGAAATGTCAATATGATTAAAATTGCTAATGTAATATAATTGGGGAAAAAAATGCTCTAACTTGAAATGTGGCGTTCTCTATATAGGATTGATGATTCTGGTTTGATGTATTTCTGGAGGTTTGATCACGTGGCATTGGATCATGTGACATTTGTCCTCTCTTTGCATATGTAAATACATTTACCTCAGTTGAGTGTCAGTATTACCAAGCCCCAAATTAAAATATTTGACTTCTTGTTTTGTAATGAGATAAATAACCCAATTTATAAACCTAAGAACAAACACAGGAATAGAAAAATTTAAGGAGAAGTAAAAACTACTTGAGTATTGCTGAAAACAGAGACATTTTGTCGAAGCTTTTCATCTTGCACTCATCAGGACAATTCGCAAGATTATCAATGTAAAGGAAAGCAACAACCTGCGAGTTCTCCTCCAAGCCACTCACCATCCTGACGTGGAACTATATCGCCGTTCCTTCACTGTCGCTGGGTCAAAATCCTGGAACTCCCTAACAGCAGTGTTGGTGTACCTACCCCACATGGACTGCAGCAGTTCAAGAAGGCAGCTCACCACCACCTTCTGGAGGGCAATTAGGGATGGGAAATAAATGCTGGCCTAGCCAGAGACACCCACATCCCAGGAATGAATTTAAAAAAAATTATACTGTATGATAAGAGAGCGCTGATTAGCTGGCAAGTGGACTCTGGTAGAGGCATTGCTGTGGAGGATGCACTAGTTTATGGTGACTGACAGTTAACTGCCAAGCTTTGTTTGAAATTTAAACCAGACAGCTTGACTCTGGTCAAGGCATTGCCCAGAGGAATGAACCAGCGAATGGCTGTCACTTATTTTGTTTAGCTGAAACAGGCGCAATGTGTGTACATGTTCTTTCTGTGACAGACGTGGTGGGGAAAAACTGGTCTTACTGATCACTGATAAAGAAAATCTGGCAACTTTACATTGATGATTGTGACAGAATATGTACACAGATGTCCAGTGTGCAGATTGTAAGCTGAGTGTGGAGATTCGAATTTGGTGAGTGAAGATTTGAAGTGTTATCTTTATAAAAGTCTGGTCTGCAGTTAGCATTTAACTGGGAATTACCCTCTGGTTTAAAGTAGGGTTAAGAAAGTAAAGTAAGTTTCTTAAAGTCTCAGGCAGCAATTTAACAGGCTTGACTGCAGCGTAGCTGATTAGTTAAGTAGCTGACCAGTCTAAACTGGTTGCTGCAATTTCAGCTTCAAAAGGTATAAATGTAGAGGTCTGGGTGCAGCCTACAAATGGAGTGCAGATTGCAAGCTGAGTTTGGTGAGTAGTGAGTTCGGTGAATGGGGGAAGGAGGTGCTCCATTTTCTACTTTTTTAACCCTCCAGTATTTGGTTCTTGCTTCGGAAGGAGCTGTTTGGTGAGTACCTGGTAAGCTATTCTAATTATAATGGTCTAAAGTTAAGGTAGGGCAGCTCGCCCAAGTGGAATGTGTCTCCTGTGGAATGTGGGAAGTTGTGGACACACCACGTGTCCTTGATGAACACATCTGCAGGAAGTGTCACCGGCTGCAAAGCTTGAGTTCCAGATTTCGGAACTCAAACGGTGGCTGGAGTCACTGTGGCACATCTGCGAGGCAGAGGACTACGTCAATAGTACATTTCAGGAGGTAGTCACCTTGGAGCTTAAGAGAGCACAGGCAGAGAGGGGACTGGGTGGCTGCCAGACAGACAGGAAGGTCAAGGCAGGTAGTGCAGGAGTCCCCAGAGGGCATCCCACTTTCTAATCGGTATTCAATGCTGAGTACTGATGGGAGGGAGGGTTCCTCTGTAGAGTGCAGCGAAAGTCATGACCAGAGAACCATGGATGGCTTAGCTATGCAGGGAGGGAGGAGAAAGGACAAGAGAGCAATAGTAGTAGGGGATTCTATAGTTGGGGGAACAGATAAGAATTTCTCTGGTCGCAGATGTGATTCCAGGATAGTATGTTGCCTCCCTGGTGCAAGGATCATGGATATCACTGAGCGGCTACGGAGCATTCTGGAGGACCAGGGTGCATAGCCAGAGGTCGTGGCCCACATTGGTACCAATGATATAGGAAGAAAGAGGGATGAGGTCCTGCATGCTGAGTTTAGGGAGTTAGGATTGAGATTAGCAAGCAGGATCTGAAAGGTAGTAATCTCCGGATTACTCCCAAGACCACGTGCTAGTGAGTATAGAAATAGGAAAATACACCAGATGAATGCGTGGCTGGAGAGATGGTGCAGGAGCGAGGAATTCAGATTTCTGGGGCATTGGGACCGGTTCTGGGGAAGGTGGGACCTGTACAAGCTGGACAGTCTACAGCTGAACAGGACTGGGACAAACATCCTTGCAGTAAGGTTTGCTAGTGCTGTTAGGGATGGTTTAAACTAGTTGGGCAGGGGAATGGGAACTTGAGCTCAGTCTTAGGACGATTTTAGAGCAGGGAACAGAAAGCAGGAAATTAGTGAGTGTCTGTGAAAGACAGAAAAAGCAAAGGTTAAAAAGTGTACAGCGCAGGAATTAGGCAGTGTTAAAGGGTATTTAAATGCAAGGAGTATAGTAAATA
This sequence comes from Heterodontus francisci, assembly GCF_036365525.1. Taxonomy (NCBI): domain Eukaryota; kingdom Metazoa; phylum Chordata; class Chondrichthyes; order Heterodontiformes; family Heterodontidae; genus Heterodontus; species Heterodontus francisci. Next base: position 55,645,634 of record NC_090371.1, on the reverse strand, counting down.
AAGCTGATGAGCTGAGGGCACTGATAGACACATGGCAACACAATATCGTTGCTATAATGGAAACTTGGCTTAAAGAGGGGCAAGAATGGCAGCTCAACATCCCTGGATATAGAGTTTTCAGGCAGGGTAGAGGGAGATAAAAAAGGAGGGGGTGTAGCATTATTAGTTAAGGAATCAATAGCAGCTTTGAGGAGGAATGATCAAACGAGGCTATATGGCTGGAGCTCAAATAAAAAAGGGGCAGCCACACTACTAGGAAGTGTACTATAGACCCCCAAATAGTGAGAGGGAGATAGAAGAACAAATATGTAGGCAAATTTGAGTGCAAAAACTATAGGGCCATAATAGTTGGGGATTTCAACTACCCCAATATCAACTGGGATACAAACAGTTGTGAAGGGCACAAAGGGGACAAAATTCTTGAATGGCATTCGAGAACTTTTTTAGCCAGCATGTAACAAGACCAACGAGAGGGGGTGCGATTCTAGATTAAGTCTTTGGTAATGAAGCTGGGCAAGTGGATGAAGTAGCAGTGGGTGACCATTTTGGAGATAGTGACCATAATAGTTTGTTTTAGCACAATCATGGACAAAGAGAAAACAGCAGTAGAGCTTCTAAATTGTGGGAAGGCAAATTTTACAAAACTGAGGAGACTTGGCAAAAGTGGACTGGATACAGCTACTTGAAGGAAATCAGTGTCAAACCAGTGGGTGGCATTCAAAAGATAGATACTACAGGCACAAAGTAGGCATGTCCCCCACAAAGATAAAGGGTGGTCCTGCCAAATCTAGTGCCCCCTGGTTATCTAGAAGTTTACAGGGTAAGTTGAAACAGAAAAAGAAGGCTTATGACGATCATATAAAACTTTAATACTTTAAAAAACCTAGAGGAGTATCGAAAGTGCAGGAGTGAAGTAAAAAGAAATTAGAAAACCTAGAGGACATGAAAAATTATTGGCAGGTAAAATCAAGGAAAACCTGAAGATGTTTTATCAGTACATTAAGAGCAAGAGGATAACTAAGGAAAGGGTAGGGCCTATCCGAGATGTACAAGGGAACTGATGTGGAAGCAGAAGATGTAGGCAGGGTTCTAAATTAATTTTTTTTTGTCTCTGTCTTCACAAATGGTTGATGCAGACACTGTAGTTAAAGAGGAGGAATGTGAAATATTAGATATGATAAGCATAATAAGAGAGGAAGTACCAGAGGGTCTGGCATCCTTGAAAGTGGATAAATCACCAGGGCCGGATGGATTGCATCCCAGGATGTTAAAGGAAGCCAGGGAGGAAATAACGGATGCGGTGAGGATCATCTTCAAATCCTCACGAGATACAGGTGAGGTACCAGACGATTGGAGGTCTGCGAACGTTGTACTATTGTTTAAAAAGGGTGCGAGGGAGACGCCAAATAATTGTAAGCCGGTCAGTCTGACCTCGATGGGTAAATTGTTAGAATCAATTCTGAGGGACAGGATAAACTGCCACTTAGAAAGGCACGAGTTAATCAGGGATAGTCAACATGGATTTGTTAAGGGAAGGTCATGTCTTGCTAACTTAATTGAGTTTTTTGAGGAAGTAACAAGAAGGATTGATGAGGGAAGTGCAGTGGATATGGTCTACATGGATTTTGACATTTTGAAAGGCATTTGACAAGGTCCCACATGGCAGACTGGTCAGTAAAATGAAAGCCCATGGGATACAGGGGAATGTGGCAGGTTGGATCCAGAATTGGCTCAGGGCCAGGAAACAAAGGGTAGTAGTCGACGGATGTTTTTGAGAATGGAAAGCTGTTTCCAGTGGCGTTCCACAGGGCTCAGTTTTGGGTCCCTTGCTGCTTGTGTTATATGTTAATGATTTGTGTACAGTTCTGGTCACGACATTACAGAAAGGACATAATTGCTCTGGACAGAGTACAGAGGAGATGTACAAGAAAGATGCCAAGGCTTGAAAGTTGCAGCTATGAGGAAGGATTGGATTGGCTAGGGTTGTTTTCCTTAGAACAGAGAGGCTGAGGGATGGCTTAATAGAGGTGTAGAAAATGATGAGGGGTCTGGATAGAGTAGACAGGAAGGAACTGTTTCCCCTGGCAGACAAGTCAATTACCAAGGGGCACAGATTTAAGGTGATTGATAGAAGAATTAGAGGGGAAAAACTTTTTCACGCAGAGGGTGTTGGGTGTTTGGAATTCACTGCCAGGAACAATGGTGGAGGCAGAAAACCTCAATTCTTTTAAAAGGTAGCTGAACATGCACCTGAAGTGCTCTAACCTACAAGGCTATGGACCAGGTGCTGGCAGGTGGGATTGGATTAGGCAGCTAGTTTTTCTTTCGGCTTGCACAGACAAGACTGGTTGAATGGCCTCATTCTGTGCCGTAATTTTTCAATGGTTCTATATCAGAGACCTGGCTCCAAGAAGGGCAGGACTGGGTGTTGAGCATTCCTGGATACAAGGTGTTCAGGAAAGATAGGAAAGAGAAAAAGAGGGAGGGGTGGTGGTATTGATTAAGGGGAGCATTGCTATGCTGGAGAAAAAGGATGTCCCGGGGGTGTTGAGGACACAATCAGTTTGGCTAGAGCTAAGGAACAAAACAAAAAAAGGTGTCGTTATATTGCTCGGTATTGTCTATAGGCCACCAGCTAGTGGGAAGGACGTGGAGGAACAAATTTGCAACAAAATTAGCGAGGTGCAAAAATTATAGGGTTGTTCTAATGGACTTTAATTATCCAAACATAGACTAGGATAATAGTAGTGTAAAGGGCAGTGAGGGGCAAGAGTTCCTGGAGTATGTTCAGGAAAAGTTTCGACAGCAGTATGTTTCTAGTCCTATAAGAAAGGAGGAACTGCTAGACCTGGTTCTTGGGAATGATGTGGGCCAAATGGATCAAGTATCAATAGGAGAGCATTTATGGGATAGTGATCATTGTATCATAAGGTTTAGGCTGACTATGGAAAAGGACAAAGCCAGTCTGGGGGAAGGCAAACTACAATGGGGTAAGAATGGAGCTGGGGCAAATAAATTGGAGTCAAAACCTGGCAGGAAAACTGGTAGATGAACAATGGCCTACCTTCAAAGAAGAGATAGTTCAGGCACAGTCAAGGTATGTTCCCTCGAAAGGGAAAAGTAGGGCAAACAAATCCAGAGCTCCCTGAATGACAAAAGAGGTAGAGATTAAGATAAAGTAGAAAAAGTGTGCTTACGACAAATGTCAGGTAGAAAATACTATTGAGAACCAGGCTGAATATAGAAAGTCCAGAGGGGAAGTGAAAAAGCAATTAAAGAAGCAAAGAGAAAGCATGAAAAGAGACTGGCAGCTAGCTTTAAAGGAAATCCCAACGTTTTTTACAGGCATATAAATAATGAAAGGGTGGTAAAAGGAGGAGTGGGGCCGATTATGGACCAGAAAGGGGATTTACACATGGAGGCAGAAGGCCTAGTTGAAGTATTAAATGAATATTTTGCATCTGTCTTTACCAAGGAGCAAGATGTAACCCAGACAATGTTGAAAGAGGAGGTAAGTCAGAAACTAGAGGGGTTTAAAATTGAAAAAGAGAAGTATTAGATCGGCTGTCTGTACTTAAAGTGGATAAAACACCTGAACCAGCTGAGATGCATCCAAGAATACTGAGGAAAATGAGGGTGGAAATCACAGAGGCACTGGCCATAACTTTTTAGTCTTCCTTAGACTCGGGTGGTGCCAGAGGACTGGAGAATTGCAAATGTTATACCCTTGTTCAAAAAAGGCAATTACAGGCTAGTCAGTTTAACTTTGGTGGTGGGAAAACTTCTAGAACACATGGAAAAATAGGAGTTAATTAAGGAAAGCCAGCATGGATTTCTTAAGGGAAAATAGAGTTTAACTTGCTGGAGTTTTTTTGAGGAGGTAACAGAGAGGGTTGATGAGGACAATGCTGTTGATGTGGTGTACATGGACTTTCAAAAGGCATTTGATACAGTGCTTGATACAGATACAGACTTGTGAGCAAACTTGTAGCTCATGGAATAAAAGGGACGGTAGCAACATAGATATGAAATTGGCTGAGTGACAGGAAACAAAGAGTAGTGGTTAATGGATGCTTTTCAGGCTGGAGGCAGGTTTGTAGTGGAATTCCCCAGGGATCAGTGTTGGGACCCTTGCTTTTCCTGATGTATATTAATGACCTAGACTTCGGTGTACAGGACACAGTTTCAAAGTTTTCAGATGATACGAAACGTGGAAGCATTGTGAACTGTGAGGAGGATAGTGTAAAACATCAAAAGGACATAGACAAGTTGGTGGAATGGGCAGACAGGTGGCAGATGAAGTTAAATGCAGAGAAATGTGAAGTGATTCATTTTGGTAGGATGAACATGGAGAGACAATATTAGAATAAAGGGTACAATTCTGAAGGGGGTGAAGGAGCAGAGGGACCTAGGTGTATATTTGCATAAGCCAAGTACAGAGCAAGGAAGTTATGTTGAACCTGAATAAGACACTAGTTCGGCCTCAGCTGGAGTATTACATCCAGTTCTGTGCGCTTCACTTTAGGAAAGACATGAGGGCATTGGAGAGAGTGTAGAAAAGATTCACAATAATGGTTCCAGGGATGAGGAATTTCAGTTATGAAGATAGATTGGAGAAGTTAGGGCTGTTTTCCTTGGAAAAGAGAAGGCTGAGAGGTGATTTGATAGAGGTATTCAATATCACGAAGGGTCTGGACAGAGTAGAAAGAGAGAAACTGTTCCCACACATGAAAGGATTGAGAACGAGAGGGCACATATTTAAAGTATTTGCTAAGAGAAGCAAAAGTGACATGAAAATTTTTCAGCGAGTGGTTAAGGTCTGGAATGCGCTGCCTGAGAAAGTGGAGGCAGGTTCAATTGAAGCATTCAAAAGGGAATTAGTTATATGAAAAGGGAGAAGGCAGGGGAATGGAACTGAGGGCATTGCTCTTTCGGAGAGCCAGTTCGAATGGCCTCTTTCTGCACTGTAATGATTCTGTGACATTGCGCCTGTTTCAGCTAAACAAAATAAGTGACAGCCATTCACTGGTTTATTCCTCAGGGCAATGCCTTAACCAATCAGTGTCAAGCTGCCTGGTTTAAATTTCAAACAAAGCTTGGCAGTTAACTGTCAGCGACCATAAACTGGTGCATTCTCTGTGGCAACGCCTCTACCAATCAGAGTCCACTTGCCAACCAATCAGCGCACTCCTACAATAAAAATTGGTTGCTTTCCCTTCCATTGGTATTCTTTTGAATTGTTCTGATGAGTGCAAGACTAAAAACTTTGACAAAATGTCTGTTTTCAGCAATAATCAAGTTCTGTACTACCAAATGACTATTTAAAAACTGCTTCTGTAATATTTCTGCAGTATTACGCACAATGAGAAACACCAAGTAAATATCACTGATTCGGCAAAACATAGATATAAATAACCCATGAGCAAATAAAAAAACTTGTAAAGTTTTCAGTTTTGTGACATTTTATAGTACACATCAAGTTATAAATATAAGTAAAACCAAAACAAAGCCTAATTGAATTCCCTGACACCCCTATCCCATCCCTGAAGCCCAGCATTAGGGAGGTGAGGCTCAGTCCTCAGAGAAGCACCAAAGCTGTATAACAGCACATATCACGACCAACACGAACACTCCCTCTCGACAGTTTGCGTTGTGTGCTGTCCTTCCATCTTCCTTTCCATCTCTCTATCTCTCCCCCTCTCTCTCTCTCATGCTCTCTCTCGTGTGCTCTTTCGCCAGCCTACTAACAATCACCATCGCATCTCTGGTGTGAAGAATGGCCACTTGGATGAGATACTGGCTTATGTTGTGCAGCTGTGCTCCTGGATAAATTGGTGCCTTCAGGTGGAGGGGGAAATCTCATTACCTGTAGCACTGTAACTGGTGTTCCACCAGGACTTTCTGAACCACGGTGTTTCATTTACTTCAAGATGCATTTAAAAGTTAATTAAATTCTTTCCTTGGATTTGTAAGTGAGCTTTTGGTAATCTTCTGGTTGGGAGTTGATTTTGTAAGAATCAACCACCTGCTACAGAAAAAAAAAACGGTTAAGGACTTGGGAATCTCGTGTCTTACAACTAGTTATGTACACTCGAGGGCAGTAAATGTGATGAAAATATCTGCTTTAACTGGTCTGGTGCCAGTATTTTACTGGACTAGATCCGGTATTGTCACTGTTCAAAATTGCATAGATTACCTAAGAGGCAGCATTCATTGTTTAAGAATCTTAGAATCATTTCATAATATATTTCATAAATTTAATCTGAAAACAAACTGAGTAAATGCAATAGCCAATGGCTTTGATGTGCCTTTAGTGGTGCAGCTAATAGTAAATAAACAAGTTATTTTCTTACTGCATTCTATAACTTGTTTTCCTTTTAAGTTGGTTGTTGATGGACCCAATGTATGCAACATACCTGTTTTCTTTTGAGGAAATTAAATTAGACACAGCTGGCATAAGCCTTCCACTTTTATATTACTGTGTGCACTTGCATCAAAGCAGCCAGGGATGAAAGCAGAAATGTGCTTCCTCTTTCCAACAGTTCTTTTTCTGGAAGAGGTTTTCCTTTGTCAAATGACGTTTGTGTCCCGTTCAAAGTTTTTCAGTGTTTTTGTTTGCATTACAATTGGTTTGTTTTTATTGTAATAAATTTGGCTTAAGTTAATGAAAATTTTGTTTCCTTGTCTTCTTTCCAGTAGTAGCATATTTATTAGTTCTTTTCTCCCGAACAAGAAATGGTCAAAGCAGTCTGATTAGCTGAGTGTTGTCTTTCTGGAACCTGAAGAGATTGGTTTTCTCATGGCTGGCTGCCATTTTTCTGCTTTGAGTAGTTTTGCATTGACTCATGCTACCTATTAAAAGTTATTTTAAGTATCATTAGATTTCGCTGTCATAAGTTGTAACTGATGTTTCATAGGGTCACCTGATCTGCTTTGAGGCCTCTGCAAATGCTCCTTAGTAGCTGAGCGTTGGGAAATGCACTAAAATCTGGCTTGCAAAGAACCAGCAAGTAGTTTTCATCTTTTCTGTGGGGAATTAATTGACTTGTGATTTGCCTTTTTTTTAAATTCATTCATGGGATGTGTACTGTTGGCAAGGGCAGTATTTATTGCCCATCCCTAATTGCCTTTGAGAAGGTGCTGGTGTAGTGCCTTCTTGAACCACTGCAGTTCTTGTGTAGGTTCACCCACAGTGCTATTGGAGAGGAAGTTTCAGGATTTTGACCCAATGACAGTGAAAGAACAGCACTTGGGTCCAAGTCAGGATGGTGTGTGACTTGGAGGGGAACTTGGTGTTACCATGCATCTGGTGCCCTTGTCCTTCTAGGTGGCAGATGTCGTGGGTTTGGAACGTGCTGTCAAAGGAGCCTTGAGTTGCTGGAGTGCATCTTACAGATGGTATACATTGCTGCCACTATGCGTCAGTGGTGGAGGGAATGAATGTTGAAGGTGGTGGATGGGATGCTGATCAAGCGAGTTGTTTTGTTTTGGATGGTGTCGGGCTTCTTGAGTATGCTTAGAGCTGCACTCATCCAGGCAAGTGGGGAGCATTTCATCACACTCCTGACTTGTGCCTTGTAGATGGTGGACAGGCTTTGGGGAGTTAGGAGGTGAATTACTCGTAATGGGGGATTCAGCAATGGTAATGCTGTTGAATGTCAAGGGGAGATGGTTAGATTCTCTCTTGTTGGAAGTGGTGATTGCCTGGCACATATGTGGCCCGAATGTCACCTGCCACTCATCAGCCCAAGACTGCTGGAGTATCTGAGGAGTTGCGAATGGTACTGAACACCGTGTAATCATTGAACAAATGCACTTCTGACCACCTATTGGATGGAACTTCATTGATGAAGCAGCTGAAGATGGTTGGACCTAGGACACGATCCTGAGGATGTCCTGGAGCTTAGATGATTGACCTCCAACAACCACAACCATCTTCCTTTGTGCTATGTATGACTCCAACTAGTGGAAGTTTTCCCCCTGATTCCCATTGACTCCAGTTTTGCTAGGGCTCCTTGATGCTACATTTGGTCAGATGCTGCCTTGATGTCAAGGGTAATCCATCTCACCTCAGCTCTGGAATGCAACTCTTTTTTTTGGGTCTGTTTTGGATCAAGACTGTTATGAGGTCTGGTGGAGCTCAAGCTCAGCATCGTGAGGAAGTTGTTGCTAAGTAAGTGCCACTTGATAGCATTGTCAACGACATGTTGCTGATGATTGAGAGTAGACTAATGGGCCAGCAATTAGCTGGATTGGATTTGTCCTGCTTTTAGTGTGCAATACATATGGGCAGTTTTCCACATTGTCTGTTAGATGCCTGTGTTGTGTCTGTACTGGAACAGCTTGGCTAAGGGCACGGCAGTTCTGGAGCACAAGTCGACCCACAGCCTTTGCTGTATACAGTGCCTTCAGCCATTTCTTGATATCACGTGGAGTGAATTGAATTGTCTGAAGACTGGCATCTATGATGGTGTGGACTTCAGGAGGAAGCGGAGATGGATCATCCACTTGGAACTACTGGCTGAAGATGGATGCAAATGCTTCAGCCTCGTCTTGTGAACTGATGTGCTGGGCTCCCCCATCAAAGAGGATGGTGATGTTCGTTCAGCCTCCTGCTCTTGTTAGTTCTTTACTTTTCCACCACCATTCACGACTGGATGTGGCAGAACTGCAGAGCTTTGATCTGATCCATTGGTTGTGGGATTGCTTAACATATCTATAACATGCTTATTCTTTCATGGGATGTGAGCATTGTTGGCAAGGCCAGTATTTGCTGCCCATCCTGAATTGCCCTTGAACTGAGTGCCTTGCTGGGTCATTTCAGAGGGCAGTTAATTTAATTTAATTTTATTTAGAGATACAGCACTGAAACAGGCCCTTCGGCCCACTGAATCTGTGCCGACCATCAATCACCCATTTATACTAATCCTACACTAATTCCATATTCCTACCACATCCCCACCTGTCCCTATATTCCCCTACCACCTACCTATACTAGGGGCAATTTATAATGGCCAATTTACCTATCAGCCTGCAAGTCTTTGGCTGTGGGAGGAAACCGGAGCACCCGGCGAAAACCCACGCAGACACAGGGAGAACTTGCGAATGCCACACAGAATTGAACCTGTGCTAACCACTGCGCCACTGTGCCGCCCTATGGTTAAGAGTCAACCATATTGCTGTGGGTCTGGAGTTAGATGTAGACCAAGTCAGGGTAAGGACAGCAGATATGCTTCCCTAAAGGCTATTCATGAAGCAGGTGGGTTTTTACGCCAATGATAGTTTCATGGCAGAATTACTGAGATTGGCTTTCAGTTCTCGATTTTTAATTAATTGAATTTTTATTTATTAATTGCACATAAATTCCACCAGCTGCCATGGTGGGATTTGAAGTCAGGCCCCCTGGGCATTACCATGGGCTGCTTGATTACTAGTCCAGTGATATTACCACTACACCACCATCTCCCCGCTGCTTCTGCCGTCTCTGTCTCCGTCACATCTGTTTGGATGATGCAGCTTTCCATACTAGTGCTTCTGATAGACTAGGAAGATGGTGCAGCTAAACACGTGGCTGAACAGCTGGTGTAGGAGGGAGGGTTTCAGATATCTGGATCATTAGGATCTCTTCCGGGACAGGTGGGACCTGTACAAGAAAGACGGGTTGCATCTAAACTGGAGGGGCACAAATATCCTGGCTGCGAGCTTTGCTAGCGTCACTCGGGAGGGTTTAAACTAGTGTGGCAGCGGGGTGGACACCAGAGCAGTAGGACAGCAAGTGAAATAACTGAGGGGGAACTAATAAATAAGGCCAGTAAGACTAAGAGGAAGAGCAGGCAGGGAGATGTTGCTGAGCACAGCGGGACTGGTGGTCTGAAGTGCATTTGTTTCAAAGCATGAAGTATAACTGGTAAAGCAGATGAACTTCGAGCTTGGATTAGTACTTGGTACTATGATATTGTTGCTATTACAGAGACTTGGTTGAGGGAAGGACAGGATTAGCAGCTAAATGTTCCAGGATTTAGAAGCTTCAGGCAGGATAGAGGGGGATGTAAAAGGGGTGGGGGAGTTGCGTTACTTGTTAAGGAGAATATTACAGCTGTACTGGCCGTATCTCCAACACAGAAGTCCTCGAGGCAGCCAACATCCCCAGCTTATACACACTACAGAGTCAGCGGCGCTTGAGATGGCTTGGCCATGTGAGCCGCATGGAAGATGGCAGGATCCCCAAAGACACATTGTACAGCGAGCTCGCCACTGGTATCAGACCCACCGGCTGTCCATGTCTCTGCTTTAAAGACGTCTGCAAACGCGACATGAAGTCCTGTGACATTGATCACAAGTCGTGGGAGTCAGTTGCCAGCGTTCGCCAGAGCTGGCGGGCAGCCATAAAGGCGGGGCTAAAGTGTGGCGAGTCGAAGAGACTTAGCAGTTGGCAGGAAAAAAGACAAAGGTGTAAGGGGAGAGCCAACTGTGTAACAGCCCCGACAAACAAATTTTTCTGCAGCACCTGTGGAAGAGCCTGTCACTCTAGAATTGGCCTTTATAGCCACTCCAGGCGCTGCTCCACACACCACTGACCACCTCCAGGCGCTTACCCATTGTCTCTCGAGATAAGGAGGCCAAAGATGGGACTGCGGGAGGACACCTCGGAGGGGTCATGTAGGAAGGCAATATGGGTAGAGCTCAGGAACAGGAAGGGTGCAGTCATGATGTTGGGGGTTTACTACAGGCCTCCCAACATCCAGTGGGAGGTAGAGGAGCAGATTTGTAGATAGATTTTGGAAAGATGTAAAGGTAACAGGGTTGTCGTGGTGGGTGATTTCTAACTTCCCCTATATTGGGGACTCACTTAGTGCTAGGGGCTTGGATGGGCAGAATTTGTGAGGAGCGTCCAGGAGGGCTTCTTGAAACAATATGTAGACAGTCCAACTAGGGAAGGGGCTGTACTGGACCTGGTATTGGGGAATGAGCCTGGTCAGGTGGTCGAAGTCTCAGTCAGGGAGCATTTCGGGAACAGTGACCATAATTCCGTAAGTTTTGAGGTACTTTTGGATAAGGATAATAGTAGTCCTCGGGTGAAGGTGCTAAATTGGGGGAAGGATAATTATAACAATATTAGGCAGGGACTGAAGAATTTAGATTGGGGGCGGCTGTTTGAGGGTAAATCAACATCTGACATGTGGGAGTCTTTCAAGCGTCAGTTGATTAGAATCCAGGACCGGCATGTTCCTGTGAGGAAGAAGGATAAATTTGGCAAGTTTCGGGAACCTTGGATAACGAGGGATATTGTGAGCTTAGTAAGAAAGAAAAAGGAAGCATTCGTAAGGGCTAGAAGGCTGGGAACCGACGAATCCCTTGAGGAATATAAAGAAAGTAGGAAGGAACTTGAGCAAGGAGTCAGGAGGGCTAAAAGGGGTCATGAAAAGTCATTGGCAAACAGGATTAAGGAGAATCCCAAGGCTTTTTATACATATATAAAGAGCAAGAGGGTAGCCAGGGAAAGGGTTGGCCCACTCAAGGACAGAGGAGGGAATCTATGCGTGGGGCCAGAGGAAATGGGCGAGGTACTAAATGAATACTTTGCATGAGTATTCACCAAAGAGAAGGACTTGGTGGATGATGAGTCTAGGGAAGGGAGCGTAGATAGTCTGGGTCATGTTGTTATCAAAAAGGATGAGGTGTTGGGCGTCTTGCAAAGCATTAAGGTAGATAAGTCCCCAGAGCCTGATGGCATCTATCCCAGAATACTGAGCAAGGGAGGAAATTGCTGGGGCCTTGACAGAAATCTTTGTATCCTCATTGGCTACAGGTGAGGTCCCAGAGGACTGGAGAATCGCCAATGTTGTTCCTTTGTTTAAGAAGGGTAGCAAGGATAATCCAGGAAATTACAGGCCGGTGAGCCTTACGTCAGTGGTCGGGAATTTATTAGAGAAGATTCTTCGGGACAGGATTTGCTCCCATTTGGAAACAAACAAACTTATTAGCGAGAGGAAGCATGGTTTTGTGAAGGGGAGGTCGTGTCTCACTAACTTGATGGAGTTTTTTGAGGAAGTGACGAAGATGATTGATGAAGGAAGGGCAGTGGATGTCGTCTACATGGACTTCAGTAAACCCTTTGACAAGGTCCCTCATGGCAGACTGGTACAAAAAGTGAAGTTACACGGGATCAGAGGTGAGCTGGCAAGATGGATACAGAACTGGCTCTGTCATAGAAGACAGAGGGTAGCAGTGGAAGGTTGCTTTTCTGAATGGAGGGATGTGACTAGTGGTGTTCCGCAGGGATTAGTGCTGGGACCGTTGCTGTTTGTAGTATATATAAATGATTTGGAGGAAAATGTAGCTGGTCTGATTAGTAAGTTTGCCTTTGACACAAAGGTTGGTGGAGTTGTGGATTGTCAGAGGATACAGCAGTATATAGATCGGTTGGAGACTTGGGCGGAGAAATGGCAGATGCAGTTTAATATGGACAAATGTGAGGTAATGCATTTTGGAAAATCTCATACAGGTGGGAAGTATACAGTAAATGGCAGAACCCTTAGGAGTATGACAGGCAGAGAGATCTGGGCGTACAGGTCCACAGGTCACTAAGTGGCAACACAGGTGGATAAGGTAGTCAAGAAGGCATATGGCATGCTTGCCTTCATCGGTCGAGGCATAGAGTATTAAAATTGGCAAGCCATGTACAGAACCTTAGTTGGGCCACACTTGGAATATTGCGTGCAATTCTGGTCGCCACACTACCAGAAGGATGTGGAGGCTTTGGAGAAGGTACAGAAGAGGTTTACCAGGATGTTGCCTGGTCTGGAGGGTATTAGCTATGAGGAGAGGTTGGATAAACTTGGATTGTTTTCACTGGAACGATGGAGGTGGAGGGGCGACATGATAGAGGTTTACAAAGTTATGAGTGGCATGGACAGATTGGATAGAAGCTTTTTCCCAGGGTGGAAGAGTCAGTTACTCGGGGACATTGGTTTAAGGTGCAAGGAGTAAAGTTTAGAGGGGATGTGGGAGGCAAGTTCTTTACACAGAGGGTGGTGAGTGCCTGGAACTTGCTACCGGGGGAGGTGGTGGAAGCAGGTACGATAGCGACGTTTAAGAGGCATCTTGACAAATACATGAATAGGATGGGAATAGAGGGATACGGACCCCGGAAGTGCAGTAGGTTTTAGTTTAGACAGGCATCAAGATCGGCGCAGGCTTGGAGGGCCGAATGGCCTGTTCCTGTGCTGTACTGTTCTTTGTTCTTTGATATGTCTTTTTCCTCAACTGAGGATTTCCCCTTGCCCCACTGTGGTTTTCGAGGCCCCCGACTGTGTCCATTCTATTTTACGCACTTTTGCTCTCACCCCTTCCCCTCCCTCCCAGAACCACAGTACGGTTCCCCTTGTCCTCGCCACCTGTCCCACCAGTCTCTGAATTCAATGGTTCATCCTGTACCATTTCTGCCACCTCCAGCATGGTGCCACCACCAAACACATATACCCTTCCCCTCCCCTTTCAGCATTACGAAGGACTGTTCCCTCCATGACACCCTAGTTCCCTCTTCAGTCAACCCCAACACTCCATCCCTTTCCTACAGAACACTTCTGTGCAAGCATAGGAGATGCAACACCTGCCCTTTATGCCCCTTCCCTTCTCACTGTCCAAGCCTCCAAGAATTCCTTCCAAGTGAAAGTGATTTGCTTGTACTACTTTCAATTTAGCAAAGTGTATTTGCTGCTCACAATGTGGTCCTTGTTACATTGGGAAGACCAAAAGCAGGCTGGATGATTGCCTTGTGGAACACCTCTGTTCAGTCAGCAAGCATGACCTTGAGCTTCCGGGCGCCTGTCATTTTAATCCTCCACCTTGCTCCCTTTCTGTCCTTGGTCTCCTGCAGTATTCCACTGAAACTCAGCGCAAGCTTGAGGAATAGCATCTCCTCTTTCGAATGGGCACTTTACAGTCTTCTGGAGTCAACATTGTGTTCACTGCCACTTCTCTTTCAGGAATGCTCACTTTGAAGAAGTTCTGCTTTTCTTTCCGACAGGATTTCCCTTTGTTTCTTCTACCTTGCTCACTTCATTGCTTCCTAATTCCCTTATGTTTGATCAGGTATCTACCAAAACCTGCTTTCACAGCCATGTCTCCTTCCCTAGCAACTGTCTCTGGCTCCAACTTATTCCATGTGGATTCTAACTGAAATTTCACTCTTCGTGTTTCGGATTCACCCACGATTACAGTTATCTTCTTGACATTCAGAATTCCTGGAACCGGTGTTCTCGCCGCACCCTCAATGCCTTGCACTGCCACATGCACACTCTGGACCTCTCGAGCAGCACCGACTCATTCTATCTCAAAGCTGACCTGGTCCACAGTTTCATCTTTCACCTCAACCGATGCTTTAACAAATGAGAAGGATCGCAAGCTTCAACAACTCATGGGTACCAACACTCCTGGATCCTCCTTCCCCTTCCCTCTGCCCCATTCCTTCTTCGAATCTCACCCCTTTCTGTATATTTATGATGCCCTTTGACCTTCCCCTTTCTAACTCCGAACAATCTTTTCTCAGCAAAGGCCCTCAGCTTCATCCCTTCATGGCCCCACCTCAATGAATTTCGTGCTAGGCATTTATGCTGAGCTCTTCTTTAGTCATCTTAACCTCTGCACTCACTTCTTTGACTACAAGTCTTCGCCCTGCTCAGTGGACCCTTTTGTCGTCTCCAGTATTCCCCCTTCCTCTGGCTTCTTACCCTCTCTCGATCTTTTTATTGAGAACTTTTGGCGTGACATCAGCTGTCTCAAATGCTCTGCTCCCCTTACTCTATTCTACCTCCTTCTGAACTTGCAGCACTCTTCTGTCAGGTCCGGTGCTAATGTTGTCAGTAAACTTGCTGGCAAGGTTGGTGCTGTTGTCTGCTGTATCAATCTCTATCTAGCAGAGGTCAAACATCAGTTCTCTGTCACTTCCTCCTACCTTCCCCGACCGTGACCGCATCACTGAACTTCAAGCGATTGTATCCTGTCACTGACCTCATCTCCTCTGGAGATCTTCCCTCCATGTCTTCCAATCTCATAGTTGCACAACCCTATACAGCCTACACCTACCTCCTTCCCAAAATCCACAAACAGGACTGCCCTCATAGACCCATCGTTTTAGCCTGTTCCTTCCACACTGAAGTGATGTCTTCGATCTTTATGCTATTGTTTTCTCCCCTTGTCCAGTCTCTTCCCACCTACATCTGTGATTATTTCAATGGCCTCCCGACTTCAACTGTTTCCAGTTTCCTGGTCCTAACCATCTCCTTTTTACCATGGACATTCAATCCCTATGTACCTCAATCTCCCACCAGTACGGTCTGAGAGCTCTCTGGGCCTCCCTTCAACAAAGAAGCAATCAATCCCCGTCCATCACCACCCTCATCTGCCTGGTTGAACTTGTCACTTTGAACATGTTTTCCTTCAACCCACTTCCTCCTTTGGGTATCTGCATGGGTCCTAGCTATGCCTGCCATTTTGTGGGATAGTGGGGGCGGGGCGGGGGGACCCCTCCCTCACCTCTTTTTCCAGTACACTGTATCAATGCTGCTTTCTGCTCTGGTCCTGAACTGGAAAATAGCATTTGACTTTGCTTCCAATTTCCACCCTTCTTTCACTTTCACATTGTCCATCTTCAACTATTGCCTTCCTTTTTTTTATTTGTTCGTGGGATGTGGGCATTGCTAGCTAGGCCAGCATTTATTGCCCATCTCTAATTGCCCTTGAACGTGGCTGTGAGCTGCTGCCTTGAACCGCTGCAGTCCTTGAGGTATAGGTACACCACGATGCTGTAAAGAAGAGAGTTCCAGGATTTTGAAAACTTGCTCACTTTGAAGTCTCTTCCATAGAAGTCAAGCTTAACCTTCCTCAACATTTCCTCAACTTAAATTCTCAAAGTTGAAATTGTGTTTATTGCTCGTCTCCGCCCTTTCTTTCAAGGGCAACTATTTTATAATTGGATGACCAGAATTACACACACTACTCCATATAAGGTTGAACTATCATTTTATTGTAATTTTTCGAATGACTGTGACAGTTTGTCAAAGGTACTTCATTGGTTTGGGCTCCTAAACTGCAAATGCAAGCCTTTCTTTAGTTTCTGAGAGTATACCTTTTTGACCGAATGCACTTACTGTAGATGAAACAGATCAGCATACCGAGCAAAATGAAAGGCAGCAGAATTTGTGGTTTAGGAATTGTTAAATCATTAACAGTGCATTTTGGAGAAATCATTGGTTTATATGCACTCTGTGGCATTTCACCATTGTGAATGGGTAGTTTGTATTTTCAGATGTGTACTAGTTTGTGATTGGAAACTAGTATTTAATAAAACAATGTCAAGAGGGTAGAATGAGAAATCTAGTTTTGACCATTTCATTTAGCCTGATCATTTTTGTTCCTGCAGTGATTGCAAGTATGGTAGTCTAAGACTTAAAAAGTTCAGTGTGTCTGGATTGCACCATTGTGGGTTAGATTTTCCATCTATTGACTAATAATGTGCAGATTGCATAATCCCTCTTTGTTTTTATCTGCTTATAAAGATGCCTACTGATTAATTGCGTCCACGTGCCTGCTCTGGAGGATTGAAGGCCTGTGCCCACTGATTACATTTTGGGGGTTACCATAGACCAGAAACTGAACTGGAGTAGCCATATAAATACCATGGCTAAAAGAGTAGGTCAGAGGCTGGGAATCCTGCAGTGTGTAATTCTGGTGTGTAACTCACCTCCTGACTCCCCAAAGATTGTCCACTATCTACAAGGCGCAAGTCAGAAGTGTGATGGAATATTCTTCACTTGCCTGGATGGGTGCAGCTCAAACAACACGCAAGAAGCTCGACACCATCCAGGACAAAGTAGACGCTTGATTGGCACACCATGCACAACCTTCAACATTCACTCCCTCCACCACCGATGCACAGTGGAACAGTGTGTACCATCTACAAGTGCAGTGCATAAATCATTAACAGTGCATTTTGGAGAAATCATTGGTTTATATGCACTCTGTGGCATTTCACCATTGTGAATGGGTAGTTTGTATTTTCAGATGTGTACTAGTTTGTGATTGGAAACTAGTATTTAATAAAACAATGTCAAGAGGGTAGAATGAGAAATCTAGTTTTGACCATTTCATTTAGCCTGATCATTTTTGTTCCTGCAGTGATTGCAAGTATGGTAGTCTAAGACTTAAAAAGTTCAGTGTGTCTGGATTGCACCATTGTGGGTTAGATTTTCCATCTATTGACTAATAATGTGCAGATTGCATAATCCCTCTTTGTTTTTATCTGCTTATAAAGATGCCTACTGATTAATTGCGTCCACGTGCCTGCTCTGGAGGATTGAAGGCCTGTGCCCACTGATTACATTTTGGGGGTTACCATAGACCAGAAACTGAACTGGAGTAGCCATATAAATACCATGGCTAAAAGAGTAGGTCAGAGGCTGGGAATCCTGCAGTGTGTAATTCTGGTGTGTAACTCACCTCCTGACTCCCCAAAGATTGTCCACTATCTACAAGGCGCAAGTCAGAAGTGTGATGGAATATTCTTCACTTGCCTGGATGGGTGCAGCTCAAACAACACGCAAGAAGCTCGACACCATCCAGGACAAAGTAGACGCTTGATTGGCACACCATGCACAACCTTCAACATTCACTCCCTCCACCACCGATGCACAGTGGAACAGTGTGTACCATCTACAAGTGCAGTGCAGCAATGTACCAAGGTTCCTGAGACAGCACCTTCCAAACCTGTGACCTCTACCAACTAGAAGGACAAGGGCAGCAGACGCATGAGAACACCACCACCTTCAAGTTCCCCTCTAAGCCTCACACCATCCTGAGTTGGAACTATATTGCCGTTTCTTCAATTGCTGGTTCAAAATCCTGGAACTCCCTTCCTGACAGCACTGTGGGTGTACCTACCCCACAGGGACTGCAGTGGTTCAAGAAGACGGCTCACCATCACCTCCTTGAGGGCAATTATAGATGGGCAATAAATGCTGACCTAGCAAGCGATGCCCGCATCCCATGAATGAATTTAAAAAAAAAACATATTTGTCAGCTTACCAGGGCATGTGATTGTGCAATGTGGCCAGAGGATTCCAGTGACTTTCTTCAATTTTCCTTCCTTTGACCAAAGTTCTTTGAAGAAGTAGCATGTGCTGTGGATGTATTGTACTTAGATTTCCAGAAGGCAATTGATGAGGTGCCACATCAAAGGTTATGCGGAAAATAAAAGCTCATGGTGTAGGGGGTAACATTTTGGCATGGATAGAAGATTGGCTAGCTAACAGGAAATGGAGAGTAGGCACAAACGGGTCATTTTCTGGTTGGCAAGATGTAACGAATGGTGTGACACAGGGATTAGTGCTGGGGCTCAACTTTTTACAGTTTGTACAAATGACTTGGAAGAAGACACCAAAGGTATGTTTGCTAAATTTGCTGATGGCAGGAAAGTAAGTTGTGAAGAGGACATGAGGCTGCAAAGGGATATAGTTGGTTAAGTGAGTGGACAAAGATCTAGCAAATGAAGTAAAATGTTGGAAAATGTGAAACTGTCCACTTTGGCAGGAAGAATAAAAAGCATATTATCGAAATGGTGAGAGATTGCAGAGCTCTGAGATGCAAAGGGATCTGGGTGTCCCTAGTGCATGAATTGCACACGGTTAGTATGCACATACAGCAAGTAATTAGCAAAGCTAATAGAATGTTATCATTTATTGTGAGGGGAATTGAATACAAAAGTAGGGAGGTTATGCCTCAGTTATACAGGGCATTGGTGAGACCATATCTGGAGTACTATGTACAGTATTGGTTTCCTTATTTAAGGAAGGATGCAAATGCATTGGAAGCAGTTCAGAGAAGGTTTACTAGAATGAGTGGGTTGTCTTATGAGGAAAGGTTGGATAGGCTAGGTTTGTATCCGCTGGCGTTTAGAAGAATGAGGCGACTTGAATCAAACATATAAGATCCTGAGGGTTTTGACAGGGTGGATGTGGAAAGGATGTTTCCTCGAGTGGTAGAATCTAGAACTAAGGGTCACCATTTAAGACAGAGATGAGAAAACATTTTTCTCTGAGGATCATGAGTCTTTGAAATTCTCTTCCTCAAAAGGCGGTGGAAGCAGAGTCTTTGAATATTCTTAAGGCAGAGGTAGATAGATTCTTGAAAGGGTATTAGGGGTCGGCAGGAATGTGGAGTTGAGGTTACAATCAGGTCAGCCATGATCGTGTTGAATGGTGGAGCAGGCTCAAAGGGCCGAGTGGCCTACTCCTCCGAATTCGTATGTTCATATGTTTGTACGTTGGTGAATATTTCCAAGGGGCAAAGCTGAGTACAAATGCTAGTTAAAACTAAAACATAACTAAACATAACGTGGACGGCACAGTAGTGCAGTGGTTAGCACTGCAGCCTCACAGCTCCAGGGACCCGGGTTCGATTCTGGGTACTGCCTGTGTGGAGTTTGCAAGTTCTCCCTGTGTCTGCGTGGGTTTTTGCTGGGTGCTCCGGTTTCCTCCCACAGCCAAAAGACTTGCAGGTGATAGGTAAATTGGCCATTATAAATTGCCCCTAGTGTAGGTCGGGAATATGGGATTATTGTAGGGTTAGTATAAAATGGGTGGTTGTTGGTCGGCACAGACTCGGTGGGCCGAAGGGCCTGTTTCAGTGCTGTATCTCTAAATAAAATAAATAAAAAAATAAAAATAAAAACGTTATCTTTTCAGTGGTAACTGCTCTTCTGTCCTGATTGTAATTGTATATTCCAAATTAATCCAAAGTTTATCATTTATCTGTGTGTCTTGTTTGGGACATGGTCGGGGAATATCACCCCCTCACAACCCCGTCCCAGCCCGCACCCCCCCGCACCATCTTCACCCCGCACCCCCTTCCCCTGCACCCCCCCCACCCCCTCCCTCTACCCCTCCCCCTTGCATCCCCTCCTCCCACCGGCACCATCCTACACCTGTGTAGGGGCCCCAACAACCCCACTGCCTTGTGGGCGTCTCGGGAGAGACCAAGGCTAAGGGAGTAAACCCTAACAGAAAATCCGGAGCGGAACCCCGTAGGCGGTCATGTGTCGCCTTTGGCATGTTTCCGGCAGTTCCTGCAGCCATACTGGTGCCAAACGTCGTGTCCTGCACTCCTTTGGACCCCACCAGAAAGGCCGAGAGGGGGGTTTTGACGACTGGGCAACTCTCAACCTCCATAAATTTGCCCAGGCATGCGCCATGGAGAGGTCACTCCATAGTTGCCTCACAGCGACTGAAACAACACGGAAGGCAGCAGTTACGGGTTATAAGTCCAGATAAATTGGCGTAGAAACTGGGCGCCACGGGTTGCCTTTGTCGGTGGGAGAGGTCATTGCACCTCACTGGACAGCTACCGCCCGCCTCAAACCGGGCAGCCCCCGGTCAATAAGGTTCTGTCCCGCCACTGTCTGCCTGCTTCAATGGGTGCTTGGAGCTCAGGGTCATTGCCCGAAAGGTGGACTGATACACCGCACCAAACAACATGAAAAAAGGAAAGAAGGTACCAGCCCTTCGCTTTGCAAGCTGGAACGTCAGAACTATGTGTCCTGGCCTGTCGGAAGACCTTACACAAATCAACGATTCTCGGAAGACCGCCATCATTAACAACGAGCTCAGTAGACTCAATGTGGACATTGCAGCACTTCAGGAGACTCGCCTCCCCGCGAGTGGCTCTCTAGCAGAGCAAGACTACACCTTCTTCTGGCAGGGCAGGGATCCTGAAGAACCAAGACAGCATGGAGTGGGCTTCGCCATCAGAAACTCCTTGCTCAGCATGATAGAGCCTCCCTCAAATGGCTCGGAACGCATACTGTCCATCCGACTGCTCACCACCTCTGGTCCAGTACACCTACTCAGCATCTATGCTCCAACACTCTGTTCCGCACCTGAAGCTAAAGACCAGTTCTATGAACAACTCCATAACATCATTAGCAGCATCCCCAACACCGAACACCTATTCCTGCTGGGGGACTTTAATGCCAGGGTTGGGGCCGACCATGACTCATGGCCCTCCTGCCTTGGGCGCTATGGCGTTGGAAGGATGAATGAGAACGGGCAGAGACTGCTTGAGTTGTGTACCTATCATAACCTCTGCATCACCAACTCGTTCTTTCACACTAAACCCTGTCACCAGGTTTCATGGAGGCACCCAAGATCACGTCGTTGGCACCAGCTAGACCTCATTGTCACAAGGCGAGCCGCCTTAAACAGTGTTCAAATCACACGCAGCTTCCACAGTGCGGACTGCGACACCGACCACTCCCTGGTGTGCAGCAAGGTTAGACTCAGACCAAAGAAGTTGCATCATTCCAAGCAGAAGGGCCACCCGCGCATCAACACGAGCAGAATTTCTCACCCACAGCTGTTACAAAAATTTCTAAATTCACTTGTAACAGCCCTTCAAAACACTCCCACAGGGGATGCTGAGACCAAGTGGGCCCACATCAGAGACGCCATCTATGAGTCAGCTTTGACCACCTACAGCAAAAGTGCGAAGAGAAATGCAGACTGGTTTCAATCTCATAATGAAGAGCTGGAACCTGTCATAGCCGCTAAGCGCATTGCACTTTTGAACTACAAGAAAGCCCCCAGCGATTTAACATCCACAGCACTTAAAGCAGCCAGAAGTACTGCACAAAGAACAGCTAGGCGTTGCGCAAACGACTACTGGCAACACCTATGCAGCCATATTCAGCTGGCCTCAGACACCGGAAACATCAGAGGAATGTATGATGGCATGAAGAGAGCTCTTGGGCCAACCATCAAGAAGATCACCCCCCTCAAATCTAAATCGGGGGACATAATCACTGACCAACGCAAACAGATGGACCGCTGGGTTGAGCACTACCTAGAACTGTACTCCAGGGAGAATGCTGTCACTGAGACTGCCCTCAATGCAGCCCAGCCTCTACCAGTCATGGATGAGCTGGACATACAGCCAACCAAATCGGAACTCGGTGATGCCATTGATTCCCTAGCCAGCGGAAAAGCCCCTGGGAAGGACAGCATTACCCCTGAAATAATCAAGAGTGCCAAGCCTGCTATACTCTCAGCACTACATGAACTGCTATGCCTGTGCTGGGACGAGGGAGCAGTACCCCAGGACATGCGCGATGCCAACATCATCACCCTCTATAAAAACAAAGGTGACCGCGGTGACTGCAACAACTACCGTGGAATCTCCCTGCTCAGCATAGTGGGGAAAGTCTTTGCTCGAGTCGCTCTGAACAGGCTCCAGAGGCTGGCCGAGCGCGTCTACCCTGAGGCACAGTGTGGCTTTCGTGCAGAGAGATCGACTATTGACATGCTGTTCTCCCTTCGTCAGATACAGGAGAAATGCCGTGAACAACAGATGCCCCTCTACATTGCTTTCATTGATCTCACCAAAGCCTTTGACCTCGTCAGCAGACGTGGTCTCTTCAGACTACTAGAAAAGATCGGATGTCCACCAAAGCTACTAAGTATCATCACCTCATTCCATGACAATATGAAAGGCACAATTCAACATGGTGGCTCCTCATCAGAGCCCTTTCCTATCCTGAGTGGTGTGAAACAGGGCTGTGTTCTCGCACCCACACTTTTTGGGATTTTCTTCTCCCTGCTGCTTTCACATGCGTTCAAATCCTCTGAAGAAGGAATTTTCCTCCACACAAGATCAGGGGGCAGGTTGTTCAACCTTGCCCGTCTAAGAGCGAAGTCCAAAGTACGGAAAGTCCTCATCAGAGAACTCCTCTTTGCTGACGATGCTGCTTTAACATCTCACACTGAAGAATGCCTGCAGAGTCTCATCGACAGGTTTGCGTCTGCCTGCAATGAATTTGGCCTAACCATCAGCCTCAAGAAAACGAACATCATGGGGCAGGATGTCAGAAATGCTCCATCCATCAATATTGGCGACCACGCTCTGGAAGTGGTTCAAGAGTTCACCTACCTAGGCTCAACTATCACCAGTAACCTGTCTCTAGATGCAGAAATCAACAAGCGCATGGGTAAGGCTTCCACTGCTATGTTCAGACTGGCCAAGAGAGTGTGGGAAAATGGCGCACTGACACGGAACACAAAAGTCCGAGTGTATCAGGCCTGTGTCCTCAGTACCTTGCTCTACGGCAGCGAGGCCTGGACAACGTATGCCAGCCAAGAGCGACGTCTCAATTCATTCCATCTTCGCTGCCTTCGGAGAATACTTGGCATCAGGTGGCAGGACTATATCTCCAACACAGAAGTCCTTGAAGCGGCCAACATCCCCAGCTTATACACACTACTGAGTCAGCGGCGCTTGAGATGGCTTGGCCATGTGAGCCGCATGGAAGATGGCAGGATCCCCAAAGACACATTGTACAGCGAGCTCGCCACTGGTATCAGACCCACCGGCCGTCCATGTCTCCGTTATAAAGACGTCTGCAAACGCGACATGAAATCGTGTGACATTGATCACAAGTCGTGGGAGTCAGTTGCCAGCATTCGCCAGAGCTGGCGGGCAGCCATAAAGACAGGGCTAAATTGTGGCGAGTCGAAGAGACTTAGTAGTTGGCAGGAAAAAAGACAGAGGCGCAAGGGGAGAGCCAACTGTGCAACAGCCCCAACAAACAAATTTCTCTGCAGCACCTGTGGAAGAGCCTGTCACTCCAGAATTGGCCTTTATAGCCACTCCAGGCGCTGCTTCACAAACCACTGACCACCTCCAGGCGCGTATCCATTGTCTCTCGAGATAAGGAGGCCCAAAAGAAAGAATCTTGGAGAATGATTAAGTTAATTGAGTTCAGTATTCTTCGTTGAGGATCTGGATGCTTTTGTGGGGTGGGGGCACAATTTGGCAGAATAAGAGGTTACTGGAGAGCATAAATTATTAGTGGGTGTGGAAGGTATTCAGAGACTTCTTGACTTCTTGTCATCATAGTTCTGATATTCTGAGTGAGGATACGTTCAGGCTTGAACTACCAAGGAATCAGCACAGACCAGGGATCAGTGCCTTTACCCACTTAACCCTCTGGTGCGGTACTCTCCTAAAAGGAGAACATAAATTTGTGAGCCTTGTTTTGTGGAGTGCTTTAATGTTTGGTGAGGTTGTTGATGCAGTGACGTTCTACACCCGCGAGCTGACAGTTGGTTAATCAAATATTGTTTAAGGTACTGAGCGTACCAACTTAACATTGTTTGATCTATCGATACAAGGCACCTAGGGCAAGGGGGAAGATCCTGGATCTGGCTCTTCTCATCTCTGCCTCCCTCTGTGGCCTACTTTATGCCACCTGCCTCACTGTATTGATTATGTTCTTTATCATCAAATTACACCTTGGTGTCTCCTCCTATTCCTCTGGCAACCTCTTCTTCAGGTGTCTCACCATGTTCCATTGCTCATTATCTACCATCCTCCCCAAGACACCCATCACCTTTTCTCCCTCAGCCTCCATATAGAACAACTTCTCATCCTTACTGATTTCGGCCTCCCTAATGTCCTCTTTTCCTCCTCTCTTCTGAATGTACTGCCCTGCTGTTTTCCCTAAAGCTCTCCCTCCATATAAATGGGTGCTCCCTTGACCTTGCCATCTCCTATGGTTTCAGTCATTGGCAAGCCCATCTCTGACCACTTCCTTGTACCCATCAGCACCCACATTTCCCTAGCACCTGAGCCCAGCTTTCTTCTGCATTTGGCCCTGGAGAAATCTCACTCGCAAGTAATTTACAGTTGCACTTTCTAACTCCCAACTACTGAGTCTTTGGCAGTCCATTCATCAGGACACTTCAGTAGCCATTGTTTTGCTCATCATCTCCCTCACCTCCACCTTTTGATGCCTTGTTCTCAGAATAATTATTTTTTCCTGGTTGTTGCCCTGATATTGACTCATCTTCACTCCCTCAAGTCCAACCAGTGCAGACCTGAGTCTATCTTTTATACAACTGGTTTAATTGGATGTGGCTAGAACACAGCCTCACTTTCCATAGTCAAAACCCTGCAGCCTTTTTTCTGCACAACCAACTGTCTTCAGAACACCCTCTTCCCTGAGCACGTCACCTTCCGCTCCAACAAAATGCCTGAGGAGATCATAGACTTCTTTGACACTAAGATTGAGACCCTCCATTTAGCTGCCTGTGCAGCTTCCTTCTCTGCCATCCCCCCCCCCCCCAAACCAATTTCCTACCAATCGAAACCTTCCCCTATTTCTTTTTTCCCCAAGGCCCAAGCCCTGAACCTGCATCCCTCTCCCCTAATACTCTCCCAATTCCATCTTGTGCATGAGATCCAAACATCTGACAACATTCCCCCTAAACTGCTGATCACCTAACTTACCTTCCTGGCACCATGCTTGCTGATAATTGATTTTCTGTGTCATCAATCTTCTCTTCTTAGAATCTACCCTCAACCCTTCCATTCTTGCAATCTACTATATTATCTCCTATCTTCCATTGAAGTCCTTCAAATTGTTACAGCCCCTAAATCCATGCCCGTCTTTCCTGCAATTCCCTGTTTGCATCTCTCCACTCAGTTTTCTATACTGCCATAGCACCAAAATAGCCCTATTCAAAACCACAAATTGCATCCTTTGTTTTTTTTTATAGAGATACAGCACTGAAACAGGCCCTTCGGCCCACCGAGTCTGTGCCGACCATCAACCACCCATTTATACTAATCCTACACTAATTCCATATTCCTACCACATCCCCACCTGTCACTCTCTTTCCCTACCACCTACCTATACTAGGGACAATTTATAATGGCCAATTTACCTATCAACCTGCAAGTCTTTGGCATGTGGGAGGAAACCCACGCAGACACAGGGAGAACTTGCAAACTCCACACAGGCAGTACCCAGAATTGAACCCGGGTCGCTGGAGCTGTGAGGCTGCGGTGCTGACCACTGTGCCACTGTGCCGGCCTAAACGTTATTCTGATAATGGTGCAATCTCACTTCTCAGCCTCCTTGATCCATCTACAACCTTAACCTCTATCCTCCTGCAGTATCTTTCTTCCTTTGTCCAATCAGTTGGCTACTTTTGCTTGGTTCCACTCTTAACCAATTCAGTCATCACCAGAGTATCTCCATTAATGACTTCTCTTCCTACCACTGCATCCTTAGCTCTGGAGTACCCCAAGGACTTCTCTTTGGCTCACTTCTCTTCCTCATCTGCATGCTGCCACTTTCAAAATAATCAAAAGACCTTGGATGTGCATCCACATATGTGTTGATACCAGCTCCATCTGTCTACTCCCTAGCTCAACCATTATCTAATAACCAGTGTTGGATGAGCTGAAAGTTCATCCAGCTGACCCACTGTCTTCGATCCCTGTCACAAATTCTGTACTTTTGCCATCGATTTAACCAGACTGTTGACTGTTCACAACCTTGAAAGACTTTTCAATCCTGACCAGAGTTTCTGACAACCCCCGCCCCCCCCCCATCGCCTCCTCATCCCCTACAACACTCTACACCAGCTATTTCTGCCTCTGAATTACCTGCTGCTGTCCTACTTCAGTCCATCTGCTGAAACACTCATCCATGTCTTTGTCAACTCCAGACTTCATTGTTTTACTTCTCTTCTCACTGGTTTCCTATTCTTCAACTCAGTTAACTTCAGCTCATCCAAAACTCTGCTGCCCACATCCGTTCTTGCACTAATTTCTACTTAGCCATCAACCCTGTCCTTGCTGAGTGACATTGACTCCTGGTTGCTTAGTGCTTTAAGTTTGAAATTCTCATCTTTGTGTTTAAATCACTTCATATCTGCACCTCTGTAACCTCCTTACAAAGCCACCTTCCAAACTCTGGTTTCTTGTGCATCCCTCACTTTCTTTGCCCCACCATTAGCAGTTGTGCCTTCAACTACCCAGTTCTCATGTTCTGGAATTAAGTTTTAAATCCTCTAATTCTTGGCTTCCAAAATCCTCTTTAAAATCCAAGCTTTTAGTTACCACAGCAGTAACTTATATAGCGCCTTTAGCATAATAAAACATCCTGAAGTGCTTCACAGCAGCATTATGAAACAAAACATAATACCGAGCCAGACAAGGAAACATTAGGTCAGGTGACCAAAAGCTTGGTTACCAAAGAGTTACCACTGCTGGTTCAATATTGATTTTCTTTTCCATTGAAGCATCTTGGGACGTTCTGTCTTACAGCTTGTAATTATATAGCACCTTTATATTTAACATCATAGTCGTACTATCTGTAGTGATGTTGCAGGATTCCATTAATATTATTCTGGTCAAATTACATAGGGCAAAAGTCAGCAGAACCTGGAAGTTAATTCAGATCTGCCATTCCTTGACATACTAAAGGCTGGACATTGAAATGCCACTAATTAGGTCATTAATATGAGCTGCATTGAGTTTTTGTACATCATTGACCTCAACATGATGGCCTACCTATCAAGAAGTCAAAGATGAGGGGTCTCTGTTGATGTCACAGATTCACAAAATCACAGAATTGTTAAGGCTCAGAAGGCAGCAATTCAGCCCTTTGTGTCTGCGCTGGCTCTCTGAAAAAGCAGCTCACCTTGTGCCACTCCCCAGCCTTCTGCCTGTAGCCCTGCACGTTCTTCCTTTTCAGATAACAGTCCAATTCCCTCTTGAATGCCTTGATTGAACCTGCCCCCACCACACTCAGGCATTGCCTTCCAGATTCTAACCACTTGCTGTGTGAAAAGGGTTTTCCTCATGTCACTTTCTTCTTTTGTCATTACCTTAAATCTATGCCCTCTTGTTCTCAATCCTTCCAACAATGGGAACAGTTTTCTTCTATCTACCCTGTCCAGACCCCTCATGATTTTGAATACCTCTATCGAATCTCCTTTCATCTTTCTCTTCAAAGAAAACAGTCCCAACTTCTCCAATCTGTCCACATAACAGAAGT
The DNA here is from genome assembly GCF_036365525.1 of Heterodontus francisci. Lineage (NCBI taxonomy): Eukaryota > Metazoa > Chordata > Chondrichthyes > Heterodontiformes > Heterodontidae > Heterodontus > Heterodontus francisci. The sequence continues at coordinate 55,617,739 of NC_090371.1, read as the reverse complement.
TCCTCACTCCTGGAACTATTCTCGTGAAACTTTTCTGCACTCTCTCTAATGTCGTCTTTGCTGAAGTGTGGCACCCAGAACAGGATGCAACTCCAGTTGAGGCCGAACCAATGTTCTATACAAGTTTAACATAACTTCCTTGCTTTTGTGCTCTTTGCTTCTATAATCAAACTCCGGATTCTGTCTTCTCTATTAAATGCTCTCTGAACCTGTCCTGCTACCTTCAAATTAAAGTATTGACTTTTTACAAAAAAAAGTAATTTTCTCAATTTTTTTTGATTAAATGAAAAAATTAGTTTATTATTCCCCTAGATATTTCATCCTATTAATATTTTGGTGGATGTAGAAGGGAAAGGCTAGTTAGATTCTCCCTCTATTTTCTGTTTTTGCATTGATGCCTACATGATGGGTAGAAATTTTAGTAGTAGCTATGCAAAACCTGTCTCTTTCTCTAAGTTTTTGCATTTGGGAAGTGCCCAAGTCCATAGTGGGTGAAACACTGGTGGTTTTCAGTGAGTGATCCATTTTGAGCTCATCAGAAATCATCTGTTTAAAAAAAAATACATATTTTATACAATATCTAAATTATTAATAAAAAGTTATAGTCACAAAAAGGCAATGAATGAAGAATTAGCCACCACAAATGAAAGAGCATCACAAGAGCAATCACAAAATAATAAATCAGTCTTCTTGAGTGGCTGTGGTGATGTCCCAGTGTCTCTTCCTTGCACATTTGCAGCAATTCCTGCAGCCTGTTGTAACCTTATTCTGGTATCCACTTTTGACCTGTTGCATGTTGGCTGTTAAAATCATGGTACACAAGATGTCCAAGTCAAGACATAAATCAAGTACCCAGCAAAGAGACCTGTTGGATGGAGAGCCAAAGAACGATTTTGGGAGATAGACAGAAGGAAAAGATTCACCATAATGTCGGCGACGAAAAAATACAGACATGAGATTTGAGAGAGATACTGGAACTATTTCCACTAGCCCAGTGAAGGCTTAGAGGGCGTTTGCTGAGAGTTGTAAAATTGTGAACTGTTTTGAAAGAGTGAATAGGGAAATGTATTTCTCTGCTTGGTGAGTAATTAATGAGATGTCACCAATTTTAAAATTCTCACGGAAAATGAGAAGAGGATAAAGTTTTGTTTGTGTAGAGGATCATTGGAGTATGGAATGCTTTGTCACTGGGCATGGCTGAGGCAGAGCACATTGCATTTTCTCAAGAAAAATAGGATAAATTGTTAAAGCAGCAGAATACACGGCTGTGGAGTCTGAAAGTGGGTTTAGTTTAGGCTGCGTAGCAGAGTCAGAATAGACTTAATTGAATAACTCCTTTAGTACTGTGAACTTCCATCTTTCTAAAGAGGGAGAAAGAGAATCAAACACAAAGCTAAAAGTGTCTATCTGAGAAAGAGAAAAAAAAAGGAAGATGCTTAAAAAAAAAAGGCAGAGAAGATCACAAAGCCACAGAGTAGGAAAGAAACAGAGAAATGGTTACAGGGAAAGATACAGTTTTTTGTTCATGATTAATCCCATGGGAGATCCACTAGTTGTAATTAATATTTCCACTGTAATTCAGCATTAAACACATCCACAGGCTCTATCTGTGTTAACTGTTTGCAAATTATATTTTTATGTCCCATTAGCCAGAAACACACATTTATTTGACTCCCTACTCTTGTGAATTATGGTCTTTTAGCCTCATATGCAACTGTTTAATCTGTGTTAGTCGCATCTTGATTGTTGGGAAATGACGAGTTTCATCTGTCAATATCTGTAAAACCAAAAGACAGAACTGGTAGTAGTCACTGGATTTCTCTAAATATTGAAACATACAAGAGAAACAGAATATCAAGATACCCTCCTGACACTCCTGATTTTGCTCCTGTGCCCATTCCATCCTCACCTTTGCCACCAGGATTTCTGTCTCCAAGGTTGAACCTATCTGTTTGGTTGCCTCTGCCTGCTCTCGTTCCACTGCACCCCTTTCTTTTCAGACCCTACATTACTTTACAATTCGCTCCCTGCAGTAGTGTTACTCTCCACCCTCTGCTCCTCAACCGTTGTTATACTTGTATCTTCTGAAACCTGCTAATGGCTTCAGTTTCCTCATGACCTCCCTCTGCACCATTCCTTGACCCAGTTATCAGAGTCAGCCTCTGTCATTCAAAAGTTCAGTCTTCAGTCCCCTTAAAAAAGAAACTGCCCTTGATTCCTTTGCCTTAAGCTCTTGCCCCTATCTCACTGCTTCTTCCTAAGATTCTTGAACACATCATCAGCCAAATCCATTATTTCAACGTACAGAGCTTTACCCTTCCCTAGGCCATCTGTTAGAGCAAGGCTTGATTTCTGCAATGCTCCTATCACCAGCATCCCCTCCTTTACACAAATTTCAACCTATTAAGTTTTGAGTCTGTATCCTTTCATTCTCCGAGTTGACAAGACCCATTGCCTCTGTCCTTGCCCACCTCCACTGGCTGTCCATATCCCAGAGCATCAAATTAAAAACTCTCATCTTCAAATCCTTCATTAACTTGACTGCACTCAAGCACTGTTCTGAACCTTTGTTCTCCGCCTCCACACTTTGAGCTTGACTTTGCGATGTTACTCTGAATGCTATTATCTGGGACAAGAGGGTATCACTCACTGTGACCCAGCACTCTTGAATTCTTGTGCTAGATATTTTTGTCTTGCTACCATTCTTTCATCCTTCAGACATCTTCCTTCCAAGTCCCTCACCATTTTAAAAAAAAAAATTCTGCTTTTCTATTTTTCCTTCCAAAGTGGATAACACTGCACCACATTATATTCCATCTACCATGGTCATGCCCATTCACTTGTCTATATTCCTTTGTGTTCCCCTCACAGCTTAGTTTCTCATCAAACTTTGTATCATCAGCAATCTTGAATACATTACGCACAGTCCTCTCATTTAAGTCATTGATGAAGATTGCAAATATTGAGGGTCAAGCACTGATCCTTGTGGTACCCCTATAGTTACAGCTTGTAAACTGGAAAATGTTTTCTGTCCTATATCCAATCCTCAATCCATGCTAATAATGTTTAATCCCCAATTCCATGAGCCCTAATTTTGTGTAATAACCTCTTGAGTGGCACCTTATTGAATGCTTTTTGAAAATCCAAAAATACTACATCCACTGGTTCCCTCTTATTGCCAAAGGCATTCCTGTCTCATTGAGCGAGTTTCAACACTTCTGCTTTAAGTAGCAGTTCTACACTTGCTATGTCACATTACTATACAGCAGGCCCCAAATATTCCACACCTGAAAACCTTACTGGAGCTAACTGTGGCCATGCACTTTGGTGAGGAAATGTGATGTTGCTGCACTGCCTGTGGAGGAAGTTAGGCTGAGAACTGAGTATGTGACTTGCAAAGCTCACATGAATCTTCAGATGAAAAGAGGCCAGAACAGATGAGAATCATGTGGTTGTAAGCTGCTTCATGGGAGCTGTGATTCAGAGTTTAGATCGTAAGTTTGTATCTACATTCATATCTTTCAAAGTTCAATTAAAAGTTACTTAAAGTTGTAATTTAAAATAAGATCTTTTTCGTATAACTGTCTTTTAGGAATCTGAAGATGTTTCAAAACTGATTATAGCCTATTGCAGATATATTCGCTAACTCTTTACACCAAGTGCCCCATTTAAAAAAAAAAGTATTTGTTTCATTGGATGTGGACGTCACTGGCAAGGCCAGCATTTGTTGCACATCTCTAATTGTTCTTGAGAAGGTGGTGATGAGATGCTTCTTGGCCCACTACGATCCATCTGGTGGAGGTATGCCCACAATGTGGTTAGGGAGGGAGTTCTAGGATTTTGATCCAGTGACAGTGAAGGAACAGTGATATATTTCCAAGTCACGATGGTGTGTGGCTTGGAGGGGAACTTGCAGCTGATGGTGTTGCAGGTTTGGAAGAAGAATACTGTGCTCCAACGAAAAACAAGATCTACCTACGAGCAAGGACTACAGCGAGCTCGAACCACTAACAAAAACCCCTCTTCAGAGATTGCCTCAAACCTCTCTATTTTTTTTTCTATCACTGTTTGGAAAGTGGGGTGGGGCGTGTATCTGTAGGCATTAACCGAATTAATATTTGTTTTAATAAATTTCACTTTCTTTTAAACCTAAGAAAGCCTGTTTGTGCTGATTTCTTTGCCTTATAATTGGAAAGTGGTGAACAAGGATTCACCAAGTAGGAGCTCAAAACAGTGTGTTTAAAACAAAACCCTGTTACAGTAAGTCCAGGTGAAGGCTGAAAGGGACTCCTAGACATCTTTCTCACCTGGTCGTAACAGTACACACTGCTGCACTGTTGGTGGTGGTGGAGGGAGTGCTGATCAAGCCGGCTACTTTGTCCTGGATGGTGTCAAGTTTCCTGAATGGTGTTGGAACTGCATTCATCCAGGCAAATGAAAAGTATTCCATCATACTCCTGACTTGTGCCTTGTAGATGGTGGACAGACTTGGAGAGTCAGGAGGTGCGTTGCTTGCTGCAGAATTTCAGCCTGTGACCTGTTCTTGTAGCCACAGTATTTATGTGGCTGCTCCAGTTCAGTTTCTGGTCAATGGTAAGCTCCAGGACGTTGATAGTGGCGGGGGGAATTCAGCAATGATGATGCCTTTGAATGTCAAGGGGAGATGGTTGGATTCTCTCTTGTTGGAGATCATCATTGCCTGGCACTTGTGTGGCACAAATGTTGCTTGTCACTTATCAGCCCAAGCCTGAATGTTGTCAAGGTCCTGCTGCATATGGACACTGCCTCAGTGTCTGAGGAGTTGCGAATGGTACTGAACATTGTGCAATCATCAGCAAACATCCCCACTTCTGCCCTTATGATGGAGGCCACATTATTGCAGTAACCTATCTGTACAGCTGCATAGAGGAGTCTTTATTCTTACCATATTTATTTGTTTCATGAAGGTCTTCTCCCACCACATGTTCCCATCGCACCTTTCAACTCGGCATTCAGTGGCTGCCACCGAATCCGAGATATTACGCGCGGTGGCCCATTAGCATCACTGCAACGAGCTGCCCCACATACTAGCTTCACCTAGATCGAGAGGATTCCTTTAATGGTGACGTCTGCAGGTGGCAGCCTGGCGGGAGGCCTGACGGCCACGTGGGTGCAGTCTATGAACATTAAAACCTATGATTCTCCGACAATAGTGCCAAAACCAATGGCCCTCTGGGCCTGGCTGAGAGAGTCCGTCCTGGATCGGACATCCTCACTGGCCCTCTGGGGCAGGGCATCAGTGACCTCCCTGATGCAGCGGTGCACTGCTAACTGTGTGACCCCACAAAGGTCTCCGGTGGGCCTTTGAAAAGCTGCATCGGCATCAAGCTTGAAAACCGCTGCCGCTATGAGGACAGTAGGCATAGGTTGTCCACCGAAGCCCATGGGCTGCAGGTCATCTTTGAGCAGGGCACAGGGACGTGCTACCACCTTCTTTACGTGCACAATCGCCTCTGACACTAGTGCTCTGACATCCAATGGCATGTCATGTGAGGCCTGTAGCTGCACGGTGACTGTAATGGCGAGCTCTCCTTGAGGGCTGCTGCTCACAACCGGGGGCCTCTATGTGGACTGTACCTGCCTGTTGATTTTTAATTCCGGCACATGCGGATCCTCAGGAGCAGAGGATCACACAATGTAGGATGAGCCATACCCATTTCCGTGTGATAAAGTTGAACCCTTCATATATTCGAAGGTTCCTAACAGGGCAGGGATTGGTGTTGATGGGTACATCAGGTGCTTTCATGGATCAACAATTTGGCATGCCATTGCCCATCTTTGCTAACACGGAGTGGCACAGCATGACCACATCAAGATCCTACTAGCTGCATCGATTGCCCCCACCATCCATATAACCTTTACGCTCCTGCCCTTTCTGTCACCCTCCCACACAGTGGGTGATTAGAGTGCACACACACACAAATCCAGAACATATAATGTTTACAGAGGGAGGGTCCACAGTACCTCCCTTCATGCCTGCAGAGCTTTCCCTCCAGTACTCGCCGACCCCCTCCCTCCCTCCCTTTAAGAATGCAGAGTGAGATCCCTGTAATTTCCCCCCCCCCCCCTTCCAGAATGCAGAACGAGACCCCTGAATATCTGAACTTGCTGTCGGTAGAGGAAACTTCTGCCTCTGATGACCCGCCGGCTTTTCTGTTCGGGAATGGAACGGCATGTGATGGCCGCCAGTTCGACGTAAAATCCGGAAGTTTGCATCGAGAGGCAGAGGGCTGCATAATCTGCAGAGGTAAGTACCGTTTTGAATATGGTAATTGGAGTGCCGCCATCAAGCGGCGGGGGTGCCGCACCGAGATCCCTCCGCAACCAGTAATATGTGGCGGGCCTTGTCGATGTCGGGGGTCGAGGCAGGCCTCCCACTGCAGAATTTTACCGGTCCCTGCACTGCAGCCCATGGCGTTGAGGGGCTGGTAAAATTCAGCTTCGTGTTTATAATTCAACATTTGCACTTAGAGAGCTATATTTTAAGTAAATTACATAGTGCACAAAGGAAAAGGTAGAAATTGAACTGTTGCTAAGACCAGTAAGTTAAATATCAAGTGGAAGAATTTCAGCCAAGTACATTCCAGCAGTACATTATTTGCTAGTTATTTTTGTTAACTTGCTCAAATTGAAAAGATATATATTTTGGTACAAAGGCCGTTTCAGAAGCTGTCTGGTAGGCTTCAGCAGTTATCCCTAACAGATGACTAGTAGTGTTGTTACTCCCTCTAATATTTTGATTTGAAACTATTAAAAAAGGAAAATCAAAATGAATAGAACAGTCAGAACCATGAAACCTTATAACACAGAAGTTTGTCATTTGGTCTATTGTGTTAGCATTGTCTGTCTTTCCTGTGCAATGGAATATTTTAAACTGATCAGTGTTTCTAACAATCTGGTAGATTGGCACCTGCTAATTGTTATATCTTCCCTCTTTGGCCCTGGTAACCTACATTTGTAGCTACTATTTTCTTGTAAAGTCATCTTGCGTTACTATAGACACTGCTATAGTTATCTAGTAGTCATGTTTTATCCCACATTTGGCTCCGGCTGCTCCCATTCCACAGCTTGACCCACGACCCTGTCTTACCTATGCCTCAACTCTCACTCCATCTGTTACACCTAAATATGACTAGAGCACAGTCTTTGTTTCAGCCTTATCCATTCCCCCTCCTGACATGCTGCATCTGCATCTGATTGCACCCAGCTTCCTTTGAGATATTACCTGGCAGGTATTTAGAATGCTTCAGGGAGCTACTTTCTGAATTACATTTGCTGCATATTTATAAGCTACAAATATTTATTTGAAACCGTTTTGGCTTATTGCAGACTTCTTTGTACCTTTGCTGCAGTAATGCAAAATGTATAATACTGAACACTGATGCATTTCTTAAAGATACATTGTAATTTGTCCAACTTCTCTGAATTTTAACTGACCATTGAAAGTGCATGTTAACTGTGGTAGTATTGTTACTACACTTAGAACTGCATAGATACGTCTTCATTATTTGTTTCTTGAAGCTCCTCTTTCCCATCCTTACTCAGGATTCAATGGATAAGGCACTTACAGTTATAGAATTATAGAATGTTACTGCACAGAGTGCCTGTGCTGGCTCTTTGCCGCTTTTGGGTCTTCAGTTTCAATTAATCTCAGATTTCTGCCACAAGTGGTGGTGAGATGAATTAGAATTAGAATATTACAGCGCAGTACAGGCCCTTCGGCCCTCGATGTTGCGCCGATCATCTGACCTACACTATTCCATTTACATCCATATGTCTATCCAATGACCACTTAAATGCCCTTAAAGTTGGCGAGTCTACTACTGTTGCAGGCAGGGCGTTCCACGCCCCTACTACTCTCTGCGTAAAGAAACTACCTCTGACATCTGTCCTATATCTTTCACCCCTCAACTTAAAGCTATGTCCCCTCGTGTTTGCCATCCTCATCCGAGGAAAAAGACTCTCACTATCCACCCTATCTAACCCTCTGATTATCTTGTATGTCTCTATTAAGTCACCTCTCCTCCTCCTTCTCTCTAACGAAAACAACCCCAAGTCCCTCAGCCTTTCCTCGTAAGACCTTCCTTCCATACCAGGCAACATCCGAGTAAATCTCCTCTGAGGGGAAAGAATTGCCTCTGCATTGTTGTTCCAGTCTTCGTGATTAGTTATTAGGTGTCATTGACAGAGCTCTCTAGAAATGTTTCTGTATTATGTCTTGGTGGTTTAATGTGCAATTGAGGAAACAAGGGAGGCAAAACAGTGACAAAGCAAATTATATCTCTCAAAGTAAATGTTCTTGGCATTATCTGCACCATTATAAAAATTAACGTACTGCTAGTTGGGAGATTGCACGTGAAATGCATGATTACTGTCAAAATTGCACAATTCTGAACTGGCATTAGAATAGCTTTACGTGGAATATTGAGCAGTTAAAAATATTTAACGAAGGACTACCATTGCAGGCAAATTAATGCCAGTGTTTCAAAGTTTATCATTGTCCTGTTACTGTAACATAGAACTACAATCTTCAGCCTGCATTTACTACAAAGTCTTCAATGTTTAATGTTACAGTTACAACGAATTATGTTAAACTAACCTTGACCTATAAAACATCTAGGAAATGTTGCACAGGTTGAATTATAGATGTTTTATTCTCCTTGTGTTGGCACTAATCCTAAACCAGTGAGTTATATAAACATCCGAACCACTTATTTTTGTATAATCTGTGGAAGATACTTATACACAAAGTCCCTCTGGTCTGTACCTGGCAAATAACTTTGAAAGTGTAAAACCAAGAAATTACTTTGAAATGCCACCAAATCTAATACAGTAGCTTTTAGTTCTCAAGATATTTTTGGTGATCCTGACATTGGAATGGTTTTGTTTTCCATAAACCTGCTGTAATTCTGGTTGTACTGAAAAGGAATAAATCAGTTGCGCTGCTTGTGCTTCATTATAGCAGTATTTGTTTTTGGAATTTATTACACGTGTAATACCCAGCATTGCCTGTCTGTTCATCTGAGCGATTACATGAGTAATCTTATACTAAGAAAATGATTTGTGTGGATTACAAGTGAAACACAGACAGATTAGACAATGTTTCTTCTAGATTTCAATTTCCTATAATCTGATAATATTGGAACAACAAAGGTTTTCCTTTGGAGATTTTTAAAGATCTGGCTTGTTTTAAAATCTGCAGTAGTTCTTGATGTGTGCTGTTAACTGGGAAACATCAGGTGCAGCAGGTGGAGTTATCAGGTTAAAGACATCAAGTTACGATGATTAAATCAAAATCCATTTTGGGTATTGAGTATCAATAACACTGTGTCCACTGGGCTTCTGCCATGTTGTTCAATTAAATGCAAACATGAACTCCATACTGTATATCATAAAATACACAGGAATAAATTCAAGTCTGTAACTACAGCTCAGAATTCTACTGTATATTGCAGGTTGGTATCAGAGGGAACCTTGGTGAAATTACAAGATTGATTGAAATCACTAACGGCATTATGAGCAACATTCTCCATGTAGTATACTCAAAATATCTCTGCCCCTCTAAGTTTTGAAAATTATGCTAGTAGAGTGTGCTTTCATATGTCAGAACACACACAATTTTTCAGTGGGTAGGCGCATTATATCCTGAAGAATCTTCACAGCTAAAGTTCTGACCCCAATCTGATGTCAGTTTTGTTTTAGATAACAAGCTTTTAAATGGAAATCACTTGCTCCGTGATAAGGCTGCAAGGGGAAAAGAAACTTGATGACAAAGTGTCAACGGGGAGAGGAAAATTCGAATGGGAAGAATTGGAAATAGCTATGTTAATAGTGGTACCGTTCTTGGGTTTGAATGGATCTTTAAACTACTCAGACTTTCTTATTGCCACTTGACAAAGTATTCAAAGTTCTTATGTACCTCATAGCCTACAACTCTAGGCAGTGTTACTTGATATATTTTTCTTACATTAATGGGTTTAACATTATGGCGCAGTTTGCTGCATAGTTTAAGAATCTGTGTTAGCTCAGTGGGTCTGGCTTTAATGCTGCCCCTCTTTTATTGGACGATGTTGCCTGTGTGCACCTCTTCCAGTCACCTTTTGTCAGTAGTTTAAAAGCTTTATCCCTTGCAGTGGATAACTACCCATTAGGAATACCAGGCTGTGATTCAGTTTTGGGTTCTCTGAGAGCTGTATAAGCTTTACTGACACACTTATAACAATATCAAAAACCCCAATCAGTTAGTTTGAATCTAATACCTCTTTAATATTAGATTTGTCTGCAGAGGGTTCAAGTTGTTCTAAAATTGTACTATAGGATGCTGGTAAAGGAATGTTTTAAGGAGGGAGATCAATTTCAAATTCCACATTATAATTTTATACAGAAAGTACATTGCATGTAATCCAAAGTGAGTAAACAGATTCCATGGTACAGGAAATCACCTCGGTAGTTGTACAGTAACTCACTTGAGAGTCATAGTCATAGAGTTACACAGCACAGAAACAGGCCCTTCGGCCCATCATGTCTGCCAGCCATCAAGCACCTAACTATTCTAATCCCATTTTCCAGCACTTAGCCTGTAGCCCTGTATGCTATGGCATTTCAAGTGCTCATCTAAATACTTCTTGAATGTTGTGAGGGTTCCTGCCTCTAACCCCCTTCAGGCAGTGCGTTCCAGATTCCAACCACCCTCTGGGCGAAAATTTTTTTCCTCAATTCTCCTCTAAACCTCTTGCCCCTTACCTTAAATCTATGCCCCCTGGTTATTGGCCCCTCCGCTAAGGGAAAAAGTTTCTTCCCATCTAACCTATCAATGCCCCTCATAATTTTGTATACCTCAATCATGTCCCCCCTCAGCCATCTCTGCTCTAAGGAAAATAACCCTAGCCTTTTCAGTCTCTCTTCATAGCTGAAATGTTCTGTCCCAGGCAACATCCTGGTGAATCTCCTCTGCACCCTCTCCAGTGCCATCACATCCTTCCTCTCGTGTGGTGCCCCGAACTGTACACAGTACTCCAGCTGTGACCTAACTAGTGTTTTATACAGGTCCATCATAACCTCCCTGCTCTGATATTCTATGCCTCGGCTAATAAAGGCCAATCATCCCATATGCCTTCCTAACCACCTTATCTGTGCTGCTGCCTTCAGTGATCTATGGACAAGTACACCAAGGTCTCTCTGACCTTCTGTGCTTCCTAGGGCCCTACCATCCATTGTATATTCCCTTGTCTTGTTAGTCCTGTCAAAATGCATCACCTCACACTTCTCAGGATTAAATTCCATTTGCCACTGCTCCACCCATCTTGCCAGCCCATCTATATCGTCCTGTAATCTAAGGCTTTCCTCCTCACTATTTACGACATCACCAATTTTCGTGTCATCTGTGAACTTACTGATGATATATTCATGTCTAAATCATTAATGTACACTACAAACAGCAAGGGTCCAAGCACCGATCCCTGTGGTATGCCACTTGTCACAGGCTGCCACTCGCAAAAGCAACCCTCGACCATAACCCCCTGCCTCCTACCACTAAGCCAATTTTGGATCCAATTTGCCAAAATGCCATGGATCCCATGGGCCATTACCTTCTTAACCAATCCTCCATGCGGGACCTTATCAAAAGCCTTACTGAAGTCTATGTATACTACATCTACTGCTTTACCCTCATCTACACATCTCGTCACCACCTCGAAAAATTCAGTAAAGTTAGTTAGACACGATCTCCCCCTGATAAAGCCATGCTGACTATCCTTGATTAATCCCTGCCTCTCCAAGTGGAGATTAATCCTGTCCCTCAGAATTTTTTCCAGTAGTTTCCCAACCACTGATGTTAGACTCACCAGCCTGTAATTACCTGGTTTATCCCTACTACCCTTCTTGAATAATGGCACCATATTCGCTGTCCTCCAGTCGTCTAGTACCTCTCCTGTGGCCAGAGAGGATTTGAGAATGTGTGTCAGAGCCCCTGCTATCTCCTCCCTTGCTTCACATAGCAGCCTGGGATAAATCTCACCTGGGCCCGGGGATTTATTCACTTTTAAACCCGCTAAAGCAGCTAATACTTCCTTTCAATGCTAATATGTTTAAGTATGTCACAATCCCCCTCCCTGCTCTCTACACCAACATCGACCTTCTCCATAGTGAACACAGATGAAAAGTAATCATTTAACACCTCACCTATGTCCTCTGGCTCCACACACAGATTGCCACTTTGGTCCCGAGTAGGTCCCACACTTTCCCTGGTTATCGTCTTGCCCTTAATATACTATAAAACGCCTTAGGATTTTCCTTTATCTTGCCCGGCAGTGTTTTTTCATGCCCCACTTCGCTCTCCTAATTACTTTTTTAAGTACACCTTCTATAGTCCTCTAGTGCCTCCGCTGTTTTCAGCACTCCGAATCTGCTATAAGCCGCCTCTTTTTTTTTGATCAAATTCTCTATATCCCTTGATAGCCAGGATTCCCTGGACTTGTTGGTCCTACCCTTCACCTTTTACCGTGTTGGCTCTGAACTCTCACTATTTCCTTTTTGAATGCCTCCCACTGGTCTGATGTAGACTTTCCTACAAGTAGCTGCTCCCAGTCCACTTTGGCCAGGTCCTGTTTTATCAGATTGAAATTGGCCTTCTCCCAATTCAGTCTCTTTATTTCCGGTCCATCTTTGTCCTTTTTCATAACTACCTTAAATCTTAGAGTTATGGTCACTATCCCCAAAATGCTCTCCCACTGACACTTCTACCACTTGTCCAGCTTCATTCCCTAGGATTAGGTCCAGTACTGCTCCTTCTGTTGTAGGACTTTCTACGTACTGGTTCAAAAAGCTCTCCTGTATGCATTTTAACAATTCTGCCCCCTTTAAGCCATTTGCACTAAGACTATCCCAGTTGATATTGCGGGAGTTGAAATCCCCTACTATTATTACCCTATTATTTTTACACCTCTCTGAGATTTGCCTACAAACCTGTTCCTCTATCTCTCCCTGATTGTTTGGAGGTCTGTAGTACACTCCCAGCCAAGTGATTGCCCCTTTTTGTTTTTAAGTTCTACTCATATGGGCTAATTTGAGGAACGTTCTAAGATATCATCCCTCCTTACTTCAGTAATTGATTCTTTGATCAACAGTGCAATGCCACTGCCTCTTTTACTCCCTCCCCTGTTGCGCCTGAAGATTCTATACCCTGGAATATTGAGCTTGCTTCTCACAGATGGGTACGTTATATACGGTTGAATCTTATGTACAAAAATGATGTATCAGATTAGGTATTCAAATAAATTTGTTCCTTGTATGATACTTAATTCCTTCATTACAGTAGTCTTGTGCTTTTATGTACAAGCAAGCAGTCATGAGAATTTCCAGCAATCAACAAATCTGTCTTCTTTTGACACCTTAACTTCACCTGCTCACCGTTCCATCTAATTCCTCAATGGCTTCTTTTTGCAGGAGCAGTAGAAATGCATCTAATTGACTATTGAACCTGGTACATAATTGTAGTCTTCAAATCCCTTCATAGCCATGCCCCTTTTTTAACTGCAACTTCAACCAACTGCCCTCTGCCTGTATTTTCCCCTCTTCCAGGTCTGATTTGTTTATGTTGTTCCCCTCTCTACTGCATAGAGTCTTCAGCCATTTTGTTGTCACACACTCAAACTCACTTCCTAAGTTCCTTTGTCTTGCTATAATTTCTCTCAATTTTAAAACCTACTTCTTCGACTGCACTTAGTATCTCTTCTGTTTCCCCTCCCCACCACTCCCCCTACGCACACATGCGCGCACACACACACACACTCTCTGTCTCTCTCTGTCTCTCTCTGTCTCTCTCTGTCTCTCTCTGTCTCTCTCTCTCTCTCTCTCTCTCTCTCTGATTCTCTCTCTCTTCCCCCAGTCCTGCTCAGTTGTGATGCCAAATTGAGAGTACCTTGGGATGTTGCCCTATGTTGAAAAGCTTCTGATTATTATGCATCTTTTTGTTGCTGTTGAACACACTTAGTTCAATGTTCTTCTCTTGTGACATTCCATGAATCTGTTATCCTTTTGACAGAAAGATATTCATTCACCTCTTCCTTCTTACTCCAAGCAGCCTGATTTTTTTAAATCTGCCCCCCAGAACTGAAACCCTTTGCCATCGTGAGAAATATATCTGAACTACTTTTGAGTTCTTTCGTAATTTTGAAAACTTCTAACGTCTCATCCTTCACAGAAAAAAAAAGCTAACTTCATAGCTTATCCTCATAGCCTAGCTTGCTGATACCAACAGTCCTCTTTGCTCTTCGGAAGAAAATGATATTCTTTCTATTATTGAGTGATTACAACTGCACTAAGTTCTCCAGATTGAATCCACTATTCTGACATTGAAGTCACTCCCCCACTTGCATCCTCCAGCTGTGCAGGTAAAACAAATGCATCATTGATTCTCTGTAGGATAATGGCTGGCAATTGAGTTCATTTGTGTATCTCGTTCGATTGATGTGCCTGATCTAGCATACTGCTTGTTTACCAATGTTAGCTGGCAATGTTTTATCTGAGCACAGTCACAGATTAAAGTAGCAACCATTCAATTTTGTGGAGTAACCCTTCAGTATTTACTGTATTGGTTGCATCTCTTCCTGCGTCACTGTGGTAAATCATCTTGGTTACTGAAGTTTCATATTCCCCTTTCAGTTGTGCCACAGATATTTTTCTAAGAAGTGAAGACAACAGTAGGACAGCACTATAGTGGCATTCGTCGAAATGAACTCCCACAGACCTGATTAAGGTTCTAAATTTGTCAGTCATTTTCTCCCAAAGATTACAGATCTGTCCCTGCTAAGATTAATACTAGAGCTTTAGTACATGAAGAATTAAATTTTCAGTAATTGCTTTTGTAATTACAGGGAAATAGTTAAAAAATCTGCATAATTTAATTTTGCTGACCTTGATCTTTTGACTTTGAAAAGTGACAGTTTGTAAATATGTTAAGAAATTGTTTTCTAAAAGATGGCATCTAGCTTTTAAATCTTCCTAATAACAGAAACTGAGAGCGTGCCGTTATTCTGTCTCTCATTGAGCAATTTCCGCTTCATATGAATGACTTAAACACATACAAGGAATCAACTAAACTTAAGGAATGACTTCCTCCCCTTCAACAAAAATTTAAAAAAATGAATATGTTGCATATTTCCATTAGCATCTCAATATAATTGGGAAACATTTATCAAAACAATTTGGGCATCTGCTTTGTTAAATAGCTAACTGATGTATTAATTCCAATTCTGATGAAGGGTCACTGACCTGAAACGTTAACTCGGCTTCTCTCTCCACAGATGCTGCCAGACCTGCTGAGTATTTTCAGCATTTCTTCTTTTTAATTTTAGATTTGCAGCGCCTGCAGTATTTTGCTTTTATTATATTAATTCCTTTGTTGTATTCCATTAAATTATATTAATTTAACATATAAACTTTCAAGAAATATGGTGCATTAGTTATACATGCATGGTTCTTTAGCTAGTTAGGTTAATCTGGTTATTTTGGATAAAAAGATGGGTAATTCACATTGTTGTTCCTGGATGAATCTGTTCCTCATTTTTGTATTTAAGGCTGTGAAAAGGTTTGGTTTGAGAGAAAATGAACTACTTATGTTTGCATAAAGCCTTTTAATATAATACGTCCTAAGGCCCTTCATAGAGGCATTATAAAAACAAAATATGATACCGACACACGTGAGATATTAGGGCAGATGACTAAAAGCTTTGTCAAAGAGGCAGGTTTTAAGGAGTGTTTTAAAGGAGGAAAGCGAGGTAGAAAGGCAGAGGTTTAGGGAGGGAATTCCAGAGGCTCGTGTTGTGCGACGACCTTAAAAACGGACCACTTTAGAAGCTGTAAGTGAAGATGACTGGAAGAAGTGATGTCGTGTCACACATGATCAATTAGTTGTAGGTGTAGCCTCAGAGTGAGATGTTTTTAGATATACTTGTGCAGTAACTATAATATATATGTTCTAGTTAAAGTATAATAAAAACCCACATTTTCTTTGAATATTACTTGTAGTCGTGTGAGCCTTACAATAGTTCACATATCAAAAGAGCAAGTAATATTACATGGCAACTTTTGGGATTATATTTTTTCGGAAGACCACCAAATATTACATTAGGCAACATATTTTTTCTGAACACCACACTGAGAGAACAAGGGGCAGCCAATAGACAGTGACTGAAGATCCTGGAGAGCAGTTAGCAGGTGACACTACAACACTGCAGCAGGCTGGGCTACAGACAGGAGCCCGGGAGGTGTTGAAACTCTTGAGTACAGCAGGCAATCTGAGCTTTCACCTGATCAGGCAGTAGGTCGAGGGATGTCGGAAGCAGAAGCTGAAGCCATTACTGTTTTAGTTTTCCTAATTTTTGCTTTGTGGGTGGGGCCTCAGCCAAAAAGAGCGCGAAGAGTGACACTGTCACTGGAGGTCCAACTCAACGTGAAGGGCTGGCTGTGGCAGCTGCCGGTACTGCAAGCAGCAGTTTTCCTTTAAAAAAAAAATAAAGCCCTTTTTTTTTTAAAAAAAGGCTGTTTTTTAAAAAAAAAACGAACAGCTGTATAAACAAAGAGCTGATCTTTTGTTTTTGTTTTTAAAAGCTATTAAAACGACAGTAGCTATTGTCTCACTCTTCAAGGGCAGGCCTGCAAAATAAAAATCCGTCTTATACAAAAATAAGTGTGACTGTGCAAAAGAACCTGTAAAAAGTCCTATATTTATATTAAAATAGGATCATTAAGACAATAGCTTTCAGATACCAGTTATAGATTGGAACGCATCGGACATAGCGTCTGAATATAAACTGTTCTGACAGTGAGTGGCGCTGTGTTTCCTGGTTCAAAAAGTGAGTGAACCAGAGAAACAAGCTGCCAAAAGTAAGATTGCACTGGGCAATGTGGGCCTTCAATGGATCAATGCGTTAAGGTTATCAGCTGAGGATCAGAAGGACCCTAACAAGCCATGGACATTCCTGGAGCAGCAGCTGAAGGGGAAGGTAAATTTCTGAGTACATAAGCTTGAGCTTATGATCTACTGGCAAAGGCAAATAAGTCCATTGATCAGTTTGTTGCAAGGTGCCAAGATAAGGCTCGATATTGTGACTTCTCAGATATTGAATTGTCGGAACGGGTTATAGAGCTAGTAATCATGTCTACCCCAATAGAAGACTTTCAAAAAGACCTGTTAGAAAAGAAAAAAGGGCACACCATAGATGCACTACTCAATGATGGGAGGAAATTTGAAACCATCATGACTGGGAGCCAACAGTTACATGCGTTGGAGGTGGCTACGACAATTGGTATGGTAACCAAGGCTCAGAAGTCTACTAAGCCTTGTGGGAAATGTGGCCTCACTCACTCAATTTGCAGTTGTCTGGCATACCAGGACCAGTGCAAAGCTTGTGGCACATGAGGACATTGGGCAAGGCAGTGTAGGAGGCCAAGCTCAGATACAACACACAGGAATGGTGGCAGATCACATGCAGAGAGAATGTCTGCAAGGTCGGATGACAAACACAACAAAAGCCCAAGCTGGTACATCAGGTCAGCAGAGAGATAGATTGGCAGGAGGCCATGAGTGAAGCATGCATTCATGTGAGTAGCGAGCTGCATTTCAAGTAGTTAATTTGGATCGGTATGTCAATGCTACCATGCAGTCTGAGCATTCGCCATGATTGGGATTGTATGTCTGTAGAAGAATGGCAAAAATAAGCTGAGTAAAAATTGACACTGGAGCAAGTGCAAATATTCTGCCCATCTGTATGCTGAAGGGCATGCACTTGAAGAAATGGGAATCTGTGGTACGACCCACCACAGCTATGCTGATTGTCCAATCAAGTGATTTGGAATGATAACCTTGTAGTGCAGCTGTAGGAGCTCTGAATGGCTAGCACAAATGTTTTACATTATAGACACAACTGGACCTTCTGTCTTAGGGCTTCCAGTATGCTGAGATTTTGTCACAATGCATGACGTCAGTAATGCACCAAAGATGGTAGAAAATACCCAGGTTCAGTGTATCGGGTTGGTCCCTGTAAAGGATGACACAAAGGCTGGAAGTCTTGACTCGAAGAGGCAATAAGACTGGGAGTTTTTCCTCAGGTTTCAGTTTGTTGCAGTAAGTACCCAGAAGCCAGAGGGATTGCCAATGATTGACGTTGCCAGTCAAAATTTTTCTAATTTTTCCATACAAGGAAAGATGAAGGCATTGTATGACCATCAGGCAGGACCAGAATTAGCTCAATTGCAAGAGGGACGGAAAGTCAGAATCCTAAATCATGTATGGGGATCTTGGTATCTTGCAAAGGTCTCAAGGATATGCGACCAGTCCAGATCATAAGAGGTCCAGACACCCAATGATGCAATT
Source organism: Heterodontus francisci (assembly GCF_036365525.1). Lineage (NCBI taxonomy): Eukaryota > Metazoa > Chordata > Chondrichthyes > Heterodontiformes > Heterodontidae > Heterodontus > Heterodontus francisci. The sequence goes on along the minus strand of NC_090371.1, from coordinate 55,599,327 downwards.
CTCAGATGGAACCGAATTCAACTCAGAGCTGTACAGCAGCACTGTGGCATCGCAGACACGTATAAAGACAGAGTGTTAAACTTACCTACTTGTAAATAAAGTTTTGTTTTAATCATTTATAGCTGGTCCGAACTGCAACATCATGGTATATTGTATACATGTTTTTATTTTTGGAAAGAAAGGGGGATGTTGTGGGTTGACCGAAAGAGCAGCCACCTTAAGAAGCCTTAAGTAAAGGTCAATGAAGGAAGTGATGGTATGTCACACATGATCAGGGAGTTGTGGGTGTAGCCTCACAGAGCGATGTGTTTTGATGTGCTTCTGCAGTAACTGTGCGTGTGAGAAAAATGTATGTAATATATATAAAATGTTCCAGTTAAAGTATAATAAAAACCCACATTTTTTTGGATATTACTTGTAAGGCTCACAGGACTGCAATAGTTCACATATCAAAGGAACAAGTAATATTAGTTAGGGCCTAGATAGCTGAAGTCACAGCCACCAGTAGTGGAGTGATGAAGATCTGGGATTCTGAAAAGGCTGGAATTAGAGGAGTGCAGGTATCTTGAGGGTTATAGGGCTGGAGGAGATTAGAGAGATAGGGATTGGCCAGGCCATGGAGGGATTTGAAAACAAGGATGAGAATTTTAAATTTGAGGCATTGTTTAACTGGGAGCCAATGTACGTTCGTGAGCACAGGTGATGGGTGAACAGGATTGAGTGCAAGTTAGGACACGGGCAGCAGAATTTTGAATGACTTCCAAGTTTACAGAGGGTAGAATGTGGGTGATCGGCCAGGAGTGCATTAGAATAGTCAAGTCTAGAGCTAACAAAGGCATGATGAGGTTTTCAACAGTAGAAGAGCTGAGGCAGGGGCAGAGTTGGACGATGCTATGGAGGTGGACACCATAGATATATGGTGGAAAGCTCATCTTGAAGTCAAATATGACACTGAGATTGCCAATGGCCTGATTCAGCCTTTTTAAAAAAATTTGTTCATAGGGTGTGAGTGTCGCCATTTGTTGCCTGTCCCTAATTACCCTTGAGAGTATGGTGGGGAGCTGCCACTTTGAACAGCTGCAGTCCATGTGCTGTAGGTGCACCCACAGTGCTGGTAGGAAGGAAGTTCCAGGTTTTAGACCCAGCGACAGTGAAGAAACGGATCCAAGTCAGGATGGTGTGTGGCTTGGAGGGGAATTTGCAGGTCGTGGTAGTATTCCTGTGCGTAAGACAGTTGCCAAGGAGAGGGTTGAATTTTGCGGTGGGGCTGAAGAAAATGGCTTTGGTCTTCCCAATACTTAATTGAAGGAAACTTCTCATCCTGTACTGGATGTTGGACAGCAGTCTGATAATTTAGACAGTGGCAGTGTTGAGAGAGGTGGCGATGAGTTAAAGCTGGGTGTCATCAGTGTACATTTGGAAATTGACATTGTGTTTTTGGATGATTTCATTGAGGGGCAGCATATAGATGAGAAATAGCAGGGGGCTTGAGTATAGATCCTTGGGGAACACTAGAGGTAACTGTCCTGGAATGGTAAGAGAAGCCATTGATGGCAAATCTCTGGCTACAGTGAGATAGATAAGAATGGTACCAGGTGAGTGCAGCCCGCCCAGCTGGATGTTGAAGAGGCATTGGAGGAGGATGTTGTGATCGATTATGTCAAAGGCTGCAGACCCGTCAAAAAAGACGAGGAGTAATTGTTTGCCCTTGTCACAGTCACAAGTACTCGTTTTGGTACTTTGGCTGGTCAAAACAGACATGGGAAATGTTGGGAAGGAGGGATAGCTTAAAAAAGGAAAGGGAAGGAGAAATGTTAAAAGTGAGTTTTATATTTAGAATGTTTCCCATACTCAGCATTACTTGAGGTAACATTCTATATCCATATCGCAGATTTAGAAGGCTGTAAACAGCGGAGGCCCTCGAGGAGTATAGAAAGTGTAGGGGCGTACTTAAAAAAAAAAAAGTAATTAGGAGAGTGAAGAGGGTACATGAAAAAACACTGGCGGACAAGATAAAGGAAAATCCCAAGGCGTTTTGTAGGTATATTAAAGGCAAGAGGATAACCGGGGAAAGAGTAGGGCCCATTAGGGACCAAAGTGGCAATGTGTGTGTGGAGCTGGAGGACATAGCTGAGGTTTTGAATGGTCACCTTTCATCCGTGTTCACTATGGAGAAGGACGATGCAGATGTAGAGATCAGGGAGGAGGATTGTGATATACTTGAACAAATTAGCATTGAAAGGGAGGAGGTTTTAGTGGGCTTAGAAGTGGATAAATCTTCAGTCCCAGATGAGATGTATCCCAGACTGCTATGTGGACTAAGGGAGGAGATTGCAGAGGCTCTGACTGACACAAATTTTCAAATCCTTTCTGGCCACAGGAGAGGTGCCAGAGGACTGGAGGACAGCTATTATTTAAGAAGAGTAGTAGGGATAAACCAGATAATTACAGGCCAGTGAGTCTAACATCAGTGGTAGGGCAACTATTGGAGAAAATTCTGAGGGACAGGATTAATTTCCACTTGGAGAGACAGGGATTAATCGGGGATAGCCAGTATGGCTTTGTCAGGGCGAGATCATGTCTAATAAACTTGATTGAATTTTTTGAGGTGGTGACTAGATGTGTAGATGAGGGTAAAGCAGTTGATGTAGTCTACATGTACTTCAGTAAGGCATTTGATAAGGTCCTGTATGGGAGATTGCTCAAGAAGGTAAGAGCCTGTGGGATCCAGGGCAATTTGGCAAATTGGATCCAAAATTGGCTTAGTGGAAGGAGGCAGAGGGTGATGGTCGAGGGTTGCTTTTGCGAGTGGAAGCCTGTGACCAGTGTTGTACCACAGGGATCGGTGCTGGGACCCTTGCTGTTTGTAGTGTATATTAATGATTTAGATGTGAATATAGGAGGTATGATCAGTAAGTTAGCAGATGACATGAAAATTGGTGGTGTCGTAAATAGTGAGGAGGAAAGCCTTAGATTACAGGGCGATATAGATGGGCAGAGCAGTGGCAGATGGAATTTAATCCTGAGAAGTGTGAGGTGATGCATTTTGGGAGTACTAACAAAGCGAGGGAATATACAATGGATGGTAGGACCCTAGGAAGTACAAAGGGACCTTGGTGTACTTGTCCATAGATCACTGAAGGCAGCAGGACAGGTGGATAAAGTGGTTAAGAAGGCATATGGGATACTTGCCTTTATTAGCCGAGGCAGAGAATATAAGTTCAGCATAACTTCCTTGCTCTTGTACTCTATGCCTCTATAGAAGGAGCTGTATAAAATGCGAGTTAGGCCACCGCTGGAGTACTGTGTAGAGTTCTGGTCGCCACATTATATGAAGGATATGATGGCACTGGAGAGGATGCAGAGGAGATGCACCAGGATGTTGCCTTGGCTGGAGCATTTCAGCTATGAAGAGAGACTGGATAGGCTAGGGTTGTTTTCCTTAGAGAAGAGAAAGCTGAGGGGGGACCTGATAGAGGTATACAAAATTATGAGGAGTGTAGATAGGAAGAAACTTTCCACCTTAGCGGAAGTGTCAATAGCCAGGGGGCATGAATTTAAGGTAAGGGGCAGGAGGTTTAGAGGGGATTTGAGGAAAAACTTTTTCACCCATTGGGTGGTTGGAATCTAGAACACGCTGCTTGAAGAGGTGGTAGAGGCAGGAACCCTCACAACAGTTAAGAAGTATTTAGATGAGCACTTGAAACGCCGTAGCATACAAGGCTATGGGCCAAGTACTAGAAAATGAGATTAGAATAGATAGGTGCTTGATGGCCAACAGAGACACGATGGGCTGAAGGGTCTGTTTCTGTGCTGTATAACTCTGACTCATGTCAATTTTGCTTCTCTTACTCAGTACTTTAAATCTATGCCCCTTTGTTCTCAATCTTTTCACGAGTGGCAACAGTTTCTCTCCATCTACTCTGACCAGACCCCTCATGATTTTGAATATCTCTATCAAATTTCCTCTCAGCCTTCTCTTCTCCAAGGAAGACAGTCCTGACTTCTCCAATCTATCTTCATAACTGAAGTTCCCCATCCCTGGAACAATTATCGTGCATCTTTTCTGTACACTCTCCAATGCCCTCATATCTTTCCTAAAGTGCGGCACCCAGAACTGGGCGCAATACTCCAGCTGAGGCTGAACTAGTGTCTTATATAAGTTCAACATAACTTCCTTGCTCTTGTACTCTATGCCTCTATTAATAAATACTGTATGCTTTATTAACCACTCTCTCAATCTGCCCTGCCACCTTCAATGATTTACACCTAAACAGTTATATCAAATTGCTCTCTAATCTGCATTGTTCTGCCAAAAATGCCACTATTTATCATGAATTTGTTTGTATTTGTATTTCCTCATACCAGATAACATTGCAGTTAAGAACATAAGAACTAGGAGCAGGCAATTCAAACCCTCGAGCCTGCTCCGCCATGGCTGATCTCATCTCTGCCTCAACTCCGCTTTCCTGCCCGTTCTCCATAACCCTTCAACCCATTACTAATTAAAATCTGTCTTTCTCCTCAAATTTACTCCATGTCCTGGCATCCACCAAACTTTGGGGTAGTGAAGTCCACTGACTCATGACCCTTTGAGAGAAGTAATTTATCCTCATCTCTGTTTTAAATCTACTACCCCTTATCCTGAAACTATGACCTCTTGTTCTAGATTGCCCCACCAGAGGAAACATCCTCTTTATATCTACTTTGTCAATCCGCTTAATCATCTTATATAACTCAATTAGATCTCCTCTCATTCTTCTAAACTCTAGAGAGTAAAGACCTAAACTGCTCAATCTCTCTTCATAAGACAAACCACTCATCTCAGGAATCAATCTAGTGAATCTCCTCTGAACTGCCTCCAATGCAACTACATCCCTCCTCAAGTAAGGGGACCAAAACTGTACGCAATACACCAGGTGTGGTCTCACTAATGCCTTGTACAGTTGCAGCAACACTTCCCTACTTTTACACTCTATTCCTTTAGCAATAAATGCCAAAATTCCATTTGCCTTCCTTATTACCTACTGCACCTGCATACTAGCTTTCTGTGATCCATGCACGAGGACACCTAGGTCCTTCTGCACCGAAGCACTCTGAAGTTTCTCTCCATTTAGATAATTTGCCTTTCTATTCTTCCGACCAAAATGGATAACCTCGCATTTAACCACATTAAACTCCATCTGCCAAATTTTGCCCCATTCACCTAACCATTTGTAAATTCCATATCCATTTGTAAATTTCTTAGTTCTTTATTGCAACTATCCCATCTATTTTAGTGTCATCTGCAAATTTGGCTATAGTACCTTCTATCCCTGCATTCAAGTCATTAATATAGATTGGAAATAGTTGGGGCCCGAGGACCGAACCTTTTGGCAGCCCACTAATTTCATCTTGCCAACCAGAAAAGGACCCATTTATCTCGACTGTTTTCTGTTGGTCAGCCAATCCTATATCCAAGCTAATAAATTGCCCCTAACCCCATGTGATCTTACCTTGTGTATTAACCTTTTGTGCGGCACCTTATCAAATGCCTTCTGGAAGTCCAGATATACTACATCTACAGGGTCCCCATTATCCACTTTACTTGTTACATCTTCGAAGAACTTTAGCAAATTAGTCAAACACAATTTACCCTTCGTAAAACCATGCTGACCCTGATGGATTGCATTTTGACTTTGTGTCCTGTTATTATTTCCTTAATAATGGATTCTAACAATTTCCCAACGATAGATGTTAAACTAACTGGTTTATTGTTTCCTACTTTCTGCCTCCCTCCCTTTTTGGATAAGGGCATTATATTAGCATTTTTCCAATCCACTGGAACCTTTCCCGCATCCAGGGAATTTTGGTATATTATAACCAATGAATCCACTATCTCCGCTGCCACTTCCTTTAAGACCGTAGGATGTAGGCCATCAGGCCCTGGGGGCTTGTCTTCTTTCAATCCCAATAGTTTGCTCAGTACTTTTTCTCTAGTGGTGGTGATTGTTCTAAGTTCCTCCCTTTCTAGAACCTCGGCATTACTCGTTACTATTGGGATAGTACTCGTGTCCTCCACCGTGAAAATTGAGGCAAAATGCTGATTTAGTGTCCCCACCATTTCTGTGTTCCCCACAATTATTTCGCCAGTCTCATCCTCCAAGGGACCAACATTCACTTTAGCTACTCTCTTCCCTTTTATATACTTATAGAAGCTTTTGCTATCTGTTTTTTATATTTTGCACTAGTTTTCTTAATTTACCATTGCTCTTTTAATTACTTTTTTAGTAACACTTTGATCTTTAAAAGTTTCCTAAACTTCCAGCCTGCCACTGGCCTTTGCAATATGTTGATGTGCATTGTATCCCCTCTAAAGCTTCGGTAACCTCCTTATAGTTTGGGAGACGGTGGCGTAGTGGTGGTGCCACTAAATAAGTAATTCAGAGGCCCAGGCTAATGTCCTGGTGATTATAGGTTCCAAACCCACCATGGCAGCTGGTGGAATTTAAATTCAATTTATTCATAAAAATCTGGAATTGGAAGCTAGTCTCAGTAATGAAACTATCATTGATTGTCGTAAAAACCCATATGGTTCACGAATGTCATTTGGGGAAGAAAATCTGCTGTCCTTGTCTGATCTGGCCAATGTGTGACTCCAGATCCACAACAATGTGGTTGACTCATAACTACCCTCTGAAATGGCCCAGCAAGGAACAGGCCATTCGGCCCTCCAAGCCTGCACCGATCTTGATGCCTGCCTAAACTAACACCTTCTGCACTTCCGGGGCCCATATCCCTTTATTCCCTTCCTATTCATATATTTGTCAAGATGTCTCTTAAACGTCGCTATCTATCTGCTTCCACCACCTCCCTTGGCAGCAAGTTCCAGGCACTCACCACCCTCTGTGTAAAAAAAAAACTTGCCTCGCACATCCCCTCTAAACTTTGCCCCTCGCACCTTAAACCTATGTCCCCTAGTAACTGACTCTTCCACCCTGGGAAAAAGCTTCTGACTATCCACTCTGTCCATGCCGCTCATAACTTTATAAACCTCTATCACGTCGCCCCTCCACCTCCGTCGTTCCAGTGAAAACAATCCGAGTTTTTCCAACCTCTCCTCATAGTTAATGCCCTCCAGACCAGGCACCATCCTGGTAAACCTCCTCTGTACCCTCTCCAAAGCCTTCATGTCCTTCTGGTAGTGTGGTGACCAGAATTACACGCAATATTCTAAGTGTGGCCTAACTAAGGTTCTGTACAGCTGCAACATGACTTGCCAATTTTTATACTCTATGCCCCAACCGATGAAGGCAAGCATGCCGAATGCCTTCTTGACTACCTTATCCACCTGTGTTGCCACTTTCAGTGACCTGTGGACCTGTACGCCCAGATTTCTCTGCCTGTCAATACTCCTAAGGGTTCTGCCATTTACCGTATACCTCCCACCTGCATTATACCTTCCAAAATGCATTACCTCACATTTGTCCGGATTAAACTCCATCTGCCATTTCTCCGCCCAAGTCTCCAACTGATCTATACCCTGCTGTATCCTCTGACAATCCTCATCATTATCCGCAATTCCACCAACCTTTGTGTCGTCCGCAAACTTACTAATCAGACCAGCTACATTTTCCTCCAAATCATTTATATATACTACAAACAGCAAAGGTCCCAGCACTGATCCCTGCGGAACACCACTAGTCACTTCCCTCCATTCAGAAAAACACACATCCACTGTTACCCTCTGTCTTCTGTGACCGAGCCAGTTCTGTATCCATCTTGCCAGCTCACCTCTGATCCCGTGTGACTTCACCTTTTGCACCAGTCTGCCATGCGGGACCTTGTCAAAGGCTTTCCTAAAGTCCATATAGACAACATCCACCGCCCTTCCCTCATCAATCATCTTCATCACTTCCTCAAAAAACTAAATCAAATTAGTAAGACACGACCACCCCTCCACAAAACCATGCTGTCTCTCGCTAATAAGTTTGTTTGTTTCCAAGTGGGAGTAAATCCTGTCCAGAAGAATCCTCTCTAATAGTTTCCCTACTACTGACGTAAGGCTCACCGGCCTATAATTTCCTGGATTATCCTTACCACCCTTCTTAAACAAAGGAACGACATTGGCTGTTCTCCAGTCCTCAGGGACCTCACCTGTAGCCAATGAGGATGCAAAGATTTCTTTCAAGGCCCCAGCAATTTCTTCCCTTGCCTCCCTCAGTATTCTAGGGTAGATCCCATCAGGCCCTGGGGACTTATCTACCTTAATGCTTTGCAAGATACCCAACACCTCCTCCTTTTTGATAATGAGATGACTGAGACTATCTGCACTCCCTTCCCTAGGCTCATCATCCACCAAGTCCTTCTCCTTGGTGAATACTGATGCAAAGTACTCATTTAGCACCTCGCCCATTTCCTTTGGCTCCACGCATAGATTCCCATCTCTGTCCTTGAGTGGGCCAACCCTTTCCCTGGTTACCCTCTTGCTCTTTATATGTGTATAAAAAGCCTTGGGATTTTCCTTTATCCTGTTTGCCAATGACTTTTCATGACCCCTTTTAGCCCTCCTAACTCCTTGCTTAAGTTCCTTCCTACTGTCTTTATATTCCTCAAGTGCTTCATCTGTTCCTAGCCTTCCAGCCCTTACAAATGCTTCCTTTTTCTTTTTGACTAGGCTCACAATATCCCGTGTTATGCAAGCTTCCCGAAACTTGCCAAACTTGTCTGTCTTCCTCACAGGAACATGCTGGTCCTGGATTCGAATCAGCTGACGTTTGAAAGACTCCCACGTGTCAGATGTTGATTTACCCTCAAACAGCCGCCCCCAATCTCAATTCTTCAGTTCCTGCCTAATATTGTTATAATTAGCCTTCCCCCAATTTAGCATCTTCACCCGAAGACTACTCATCCTTATCCACAAGTACCTTAAAACTTATGGAATTATGGTCACTGCTCCCGAAATGCTCCCCCACTGAAACTTCGACCACCTGGCCGGGCTCATTCCCCAATACCAGGCTCAGAATGGCCCCATCCCGAGTTGGACTATCTACATATTGTTTCAAGAAGCCCTCCTGGGTGCTCCTCACAAATTCTGCCCCATCCAAGCCCCTAGCACTAAGTGAGTCCCAGTCAATATTGGGGAAGTTAAAATCACCCACTACAAACCTGTTACCTTTACATCTTTCCAAAATCTGTCTACATATCTGCTCCTCTACCTCCCGCTGGCTGTTGGGAGGCCTGTAGTAAACCCCCAACATCGTGACTGCACCCTTCCTATTCCTGAGCTCCACCCATATTGCCTTGCTGCATGACCCCTCTGAGGTGTCCTCCCGCAGTACAGGATATTCTCCTTAACCAGTAATGCAACTCCCCCACCCCTTTTACATCCCCCTCTATCCCGCCTGAAGCTTCTAAATCCTGGAACATTTAGCTGCCAATCCTGCCCTTCCCTCAACCAAGTCTCTGTAATAGCAACAACATCATATTTCCAAGTACTAATCCTAGCCCAATTTCATCTGCTTTACCTGTTATACTTCTCGCATTGAAACAAATGCACTTCAGACCACCAGTCCCACTGTGCTCAACAACATCTCCCTGCCTGCTCTTCCTGTTTGTCCTACTGGCCTTATTTATTATGCCCTCCTCATTTACTTCACTAGCTGTCCTCCTGCTCTGGTTCCCACCCCCCTGCCACACTAGTTTAAACCCTCCCGAGTGAAGCTAGCAAACCTTGCAGCCAGGATATTAGTGCCCTTCCAGTTTAAATGCAACCCGTCCTTCTTGTACAGGTCCCATTTGTCCCTGAAGAGAGTCCAATGGTCCAGATATCTGAAACCCTCCCTTCTACACCAGCTGCTCAGCCACGTGTTTAGCTGCACTATCTTCCTATTTCTAGCCTCACTGGCATGTGGCACAGGGAGTAATCCAGAGATTATAACTGCCCTATGAGGGCAGTTACGATTGGGCAACAAATGCTGGCCTTGCCAGTGATGCCCTCATCCGATGAAAGAATAAGAAAAATCTGTTTATGGTTTTATATAGGCTCACTATTGCTACTTGGCATTTATATTCCGTACATCTTGTGATAAATTTAGAATTTTGCTACCTCTTTACAGCCTTATCAGCTTGAGATCCTGTCTTTAGTGTTCTGTGAATCTGTATCCCAATCCCTTTGATTTTCCTCACTGTTGAGCATAATATTATTCAGAGTGTAGTTGCTGCTGTTTTAACGACTATAAAGTGCATCATCTCGCTCTTACTGACACATTTATCTGCCTGCCACTTTTTAGAAGAAAAACTGAAAATAAGTAAAGATATTCTGTAAGGTAGTAAACAAAATGAAAATGGTAAATTTGGTACATTTATTTTAAATTATGAGTAGGGCAGGATTGAAACTAACAAAAAGAAAGTTTAGAGCTGGTGTCAGGAAGTTCTTCACGCAGAGAGCAATCAGTGCATGAAATGGATTCCGAGATAAAGTAGCAAAGGTAGAAAACTTGGAATCACTTATCAATTTTGTGCTGAACTAGGGGAATTTTGGTGGCTTGCTAGATGGATGACAAAGGTGAGATGAATGGCTTTACTCGTGAATAATGATCTTGTGAAATGCAGAAACCGAATGGGAGTGAGGCAATGAGGATGACTTGGGTGGGCGGGGGGGCGTGGAGTTTGAGAGTGAAAGAAAGATACAGAATAAAATGGGGAAAATAGACATGAGAGGTTACAATCCAAATTTTGAGCAAATATTTTAGGAACTAGGCATGTTAAAATTCATACTATTGGGCTAGATTCAAAATTGTTGCATAATATACTTTTGTGTGGATATTGATGAACCAGTCCACTATATTTAAAATGTGTGGTTCTGTGTCAGAAATTCCTTTCTCCAGGTCTTGATTGATTGAACTGGAGTGAGTATTATAAAACATAGTCTGGTTCTTCATAAAGATATTGCATGAAGAGATTGTGATGGTGGCAGTTTTTCAGGGTCTTGAAGCCACTTAATCCACGTCATCGTGCTGCTTGAATTGCCAAATGTTCTAGTACAGGGGTCTGTTACCTACTGCTCTGGAGCCGCATGCGGCTCCCTAATATTATCTTTGTGGCTCCCAACCTTTTCCAGTTGGTTGCATTACCGTGAATAAAAACCTGAAAAAAATTAAGTCAAGAAAAGTAAGAGCTGTGTTTTAATTGTGGGGATAAAAGTCTAATCATTATGCTGCACTTTCCCGTTTAAAATGATTATCTTAACGAAAAAACATCATTGTGCTCTAAATAAACCTGTTTGAGTGGTTTAGCTACATCATGGTTATAGTTAATACCTTTGGTTCAAGGAACAGGTTTTATGGTTGCGACCATTCTTGTTTCTAATATATCTGAGGCAATAAATTATTCTGAATGTGCTGTTAGAAGCTGTTTTTTATCACAAGAATCAATAGTCAAAAAATTGGCTTAATTCTATGCATCTTAAGTTAGTTTGTTTTATTATTGACAGCATTATCATAAAATTTTCAGTTATTACAAGGTCTGTTAAAACAATACAAAGACTAAAAGCATTCTTAGTTTTATATGTAAATTTCTTAATACTTTTTTATTCAAAGTAGAAACGTGCAGTTTTTTCATTAAATTAATGTGGTTCACTATTTTCTTTTTGAACATGCTTAAACGTAATTCATGTAAGTTGACATATAAAATGCAAACATGCATATACTGAAGATACGAAGAAGAAATCAAAAAGCCAAAAAGAAGATAATTCAGAGTTAGGTCTATTTTAATTTAGATTTTTTTTATTGATACATAAATTCAGAACATGTATTTTATTTATTATATATGCAAATCACGCATTCTACCAGAGACAATTGGCAATTTTCCATGCATTTGGTTTAGAAAGGCTGAATTTTCATCTTGCAGCTCCCAATAGTTTTTGTTATAGGCAAACTTTTTTTAAAAAAAGGTTGCCAACCCCCTCTCTGATAGAATGCCCACCCAATACCTGTCTTTTCTCTCGAAGGCTAAGTCTGTCTAAGGCTGAAATTCTTCTCCCATATCTGATGCTCACTGAGCACATCTCAGAATTCTAGACAAAATCTAAGAGGAAGCTTGTCTTCACTCACTTTCAGCCTTCATGCTCATCAAAATATTTTTTCTTGTCTTCCTCCTTTGGTTTTCTTAATATCCCAAATTTGCCATCCTACAGATGTGGAATAACAGTGCTAGTATTAGTAATAGTGACTGTGTAGTTACCAAATTGTTGTAAAAACCCATCTGATTCACTGTCCATTTAGGGCAGGAAATCTGCTATCCGTGCCAGGTCTGATCTATATATGTCTCCAGACCCATGGTTGAAATGGACTCGAAGGCACTCTGTTAAGGGCAATTAGGGATTGGTAATAAATGCTGGCCTTGCTAGTGATGCCCACATCCCATGAATGAGTTTAAAAAAAAACTTGCTTCACCTCATTTCCTTTACCTTTGTAGTGTTCTAAACTGTTGGCCTTAGCCTTTATCTGGATTTCTCAATTTAAAAAACTTAAATGAATGAGAAAATAAAGACCTAGTCAACAAACATATGGAATGCAATGTGTAATTGACTCTGAAATTTAGAACACCTACAAAATCATTACATTTAAACTTTGTTAATAGTCTGTGGTGCTGTTGTAAATTTTTTAAAAACTTTCAAAAATGCATGTTTTAATTTCTTCGCTAGTTTTTCTCCACCTCATAAGATCATAAGAACTAGGAGCAGGAGTAGGTCGTCCTGCCCCTCAAGCCTGCTCCGCCATTCAATAAGATCATAGCTGATCTTTTCATGGACTCAGATCCACTTACCTGTGCTCCCACCGTATCCCTTAATTCCTTTATTGTTCAAAAAGATATCTACCTTAGCTTTAAAGACGTTTACTGAAGAAGCGTCAACTACTTCACTGGGCAAGGAATTCCATAGATTAACAACCCTCTGGGTGAAGAAGTTCCTTCTTAATTCAGTCCTAAACCTGCTCCCTCTAATCTTGAGGCTATGCCCTCTTGTCCTAGCTTCACCTGCCAGTGGAAACATCCTCTCTACTTGTATCTTATCTATTCCCTTCATGATTTTATATGTTTCTATAAGATCCCTCCACATTCTTCTGAACTCCAATGAATATAATCCCAATCTACTCAGTCTCTCCTCATAAACCAACCCCCTCAACTCCGGAATCAACAGAGTGAACCTCCTCTGCACCCTCTTCAGTGCCAGTATATCCTTTCTCAAGTAAGGAGACCAAAACTGCACACAGTACTCCAGGTACGGCCTCACCAGTACCTTATACAGCTGCAACATAACCTCTCTGCTTTTAAACTCAATCCCTTTAGCAATGAAGGACAAAATTCCATTTGCCTTCCTAATTACTTGCTGTACCTGCAGACCAACCTTCTGCGATTCATGCACAAGGACACCCAGGTCCCTCTGCATTGCAGCATGCTGCAACTTTTTAACCATTCAAGTAATAATCCTTTTTCCTGTTACTCCTACCGAAATGAATGACTTCACATTTATTAACATTGTATTCCATCTGCCAGACCTTTGTCCACTCACTCAATGTATCTATGTTCCTCTGCAAAGTTTCACAGTCATCTGCACACTTTGCTCTGCCACTCATCTTAGTGTCATCTGCAAACTTTGACACCCTACACGTGGTCCCCAACTCCAAATCATCTATATAAACTGTATAGTCCCAACACCGATCCCTGAGGCACACCACTAATGACTGATTGCCAACCAGAATAGCACTCATTTATCCCCACTCTCTGCTTCCTGTCAGTCAACCAATCCTCTATCCATGCTAATACTTTACCCCTGACGCCATGCATCCTTATCTTATGCAGCAGCCTCTTGTGCGGCAACTTGTCGAAGGCCTTTTGGAAATCTAGGTACACCACATCCACTGGGTCCCCATTGTCCACCTTGCTCGTAATGTCATCATAGAATTCCAAAAGATTTGTCAAGCATGACCTGCCCTTCATGAACCAACGCTGCATCTGCCCAACGGGACAATTTCTATCGAGATGCCCTGCTATTTCTTCCTTGATAATAGACTCAAGCATCTTCCCCACTACAGAGGTTAAGCTAATCGGTCTATAATTCCCCATCTTTTGTCTGCCTCCCTTTTTAAACAGTGGCGTCACATCTGCTGTTTTCCAATCAACTGGGACTACCCCAGAGTCCAGCGAATTTTGGAAAATTACCGTCAGTGCACCTGCTATTTCTCCCGCCATCTCTTTTAGTACCCTGGGATGCATTCCATCAGGGCCAGGAGACTTATCAATCCTTAGCTCCATTAGCTTGCCCAACACTGCCTCTTCCGTAATAATGATTGTTTCCAGGTCCTCACCTACGTTCGTCTCTTTGTCAATTACGGGCATGTTATTAATGTCCTCCACTGAGAAGACTGATACAAAATACCTGTTCAATGCCTCGGCCATTTCATCATATCCCATAACTAAATTCCCCTTCTCATCCTCTAAAGGACCAACGTTTACTTTAGCCACTCTTTTTTGTTTTCTATATTTATAGAAACTTTTGCTATCTGTCTTTATATTCTGTGCTAGCTTTTTCTCATGTTGCATCTTACTTTTCTTTATAGCTCTTTTTGTAGCTTTCTGTTGACCTTTAAAGTTTTCCCAATCTTCTAGTTTCATGCTGCTTTTGGCCACTTTGTATGCCTTTTTCAATTTGATAGCCTCCCTTATTTCCTTAGGCACCCATGGCAGATTACCCCTTTTCTTCCAGTCCTTCCTTTTCACTGGAATATACTTTTGCTGAGCACTTTGAAAAATTGCTTTGAAAGTCCTCCACTGCTCGTCAACTGTCCCACTGTAAAATCTTTGTTTCCAGTCCACTTTAGCCAAGTCCTCCCTCATTCTGTTGTGGACCCCCTTGTTCAAGCACAGGACCCTGGTATTGGATTTTATCTTCACACTCTCCATCTGTATTCTAAATTCAACCATACTGTGATCACTCCTTCCAAGAGGATCCCTAACCATGAGGTCATTAATTATTCCTGTCTCATTACACAGTACTAGATCTAGGATAGCTTGCTCCCTCGTCGGTTCCATTACATACTGTTGAAGAAAACTATCACGGATACACTCAACGAATTCCTCCTCAAGGCTACCCTGACTGAGCTGGTTCGACCAATCTACTTGTAGATTAAAATCCCCCATGATAATTGCTGTACCATTTTTACAGGCATTAGTTATTTCTTTGTTTATTGCCCGCCCCAATGTGATATTATTTGGTGGCCTATAGACTACGCTTATCAATGACTTTTTCTTCTTAGAGTTTCTAATTTCCACCCAAATGGATTCAACCTCATTCTCCATAGAACCTATATCATCTCTCAGCACCGCCCTGATGTCGTCCTTGAGTATCAGAGCTACACCACCTCCCTTACCTTCCTGTCTGTCCTTCCGAATAGTCTGGTACCCCTGGATATTTAACTCCCAGTCATGACCAACCTGCAACCATGTCTCCGTAATGGCTACCAAATCATATTTATTCGCGATGATTTGTGCCGTTAACTCATCAACCTTGTTACGAATGCTACAAGCATTCAGGTAAAGTGCCTTTATGCTAGCTTTCTTACCCTCATGATTCCCAACATCTCTAATAATAACTCCTGAGTTATCCTTCCTTTCTGCTTCTTTCATAGTCTGCCTTGAACTTAAACCCTCCTGCACACGTTAGCCTGCTGCTTACCTTCTTATTTATCATACTCCCTGTCGTTTTCCCTTTCCCTTCCCCCCGAGTCGCTAGTTTAAAGTCCTAGAGACCACCCTATTTATCCGTTCCGCTAGAACACTGGTTCCAGATCGGTTCAGGTGGAGACCGTCCCATCGGTACAGATCCCCCCGGTTCCAAAACTGATGCCAATGCCCCATGAAATGGAACCCCTCTTTCCCACACCACTCCCTTAGCCACTTGTTTACTTCCCTAATATTCTTATCCCTAAGCCAATTTGCACGTGGCTCGCTCAGTAATCCGGAGATTATGACCCTCAAGGACCTGTTCCTTAATTTTGTTCCTAGTGCTTTATAATCCCCAAACAGGTCCTCCATCCTAGCCTTGCCTATGTTGTTAGTCCCAACGTGGACCACAACAACTGGATCCTCCCCCTCCTGCTCCAATATCCTTTCAAGCCGGTCAGAGATGTCCTGCACCCTGGCACCGGGCAGGCAACACACCATGCGGGACTCCCGATCTGGCTTGCAAAGGATACTATCTATCCCCCTAATTATAGAATCCCCTATAACTACCACTTGTCTTTTTGCTCCCCCCTTTTGAATGGCCTTCTGCACCATGGTGCCATGGTCAGTTGGCTCATCCTCCCCGCAGCCCTTTTCCTCATCCACACAGGGAGCAAGTATCTCGTACCTGTTGGATAAGGTCAAAGGCTGAGGCTCCTCCACTCCCGAACTCAGGATCCCCCTACCTGCCTCACTTGCAATCACACCCTGTTGTCCCTGATCACTAACTGAATTTGAATTACTTAATCTACCAGGTGTGACTGCCTCCTGAAACAAAACGTCCAGGTAACTCTCCCCCTCCCGGAAGTGCCGCAGTGTTTGAAGCTCAGATTCCAGATCATCAACTCTGAGCCGGAGCTCTTCCAGCAACCAACACTTGCTGCAGATGTGGTCCCTGCCCCCCCTCACCTGCTTCCCCATTTGAAATTGTTGACTCCGTGTTGGGTTATAATGGTTCCAGGACAGCAGTTGCCCTCCATACCTTGTCCAAAATTCCATTTCATACATGTGAGCTTTGACTGGATTTGGAGTTAGGTAAATCCCAGCTAAGTCTTTTGCTGCCTGATCTGCTAAACAGATGCAGACTTCCAAAAATAATTATTGGATATTGGTCAGGGGTGTGAACTCTGTCATTCTTCCCATTCCCATCCCCCTTCTTCCCAGAGCCATTCACCCTCCACCAACCCCCAACCCAGGATGCAACCCGGTGATGCTAAGGCCGATTTTAGTGTCATGCCAACTAACATCAGCTAACTCAACGGGATCAAACCTGCAACCTAGCTGGTCTGTAATGCTCAGCTACTCACTCAGTTAAATTGCTAGACCATCAGATTGATAATTGCACCAATGGTTTGGATTTTTAGTGGTTGCAAATTTATTGAAATGCTACTGTTGTGAATAATAGAATAATCGAAATTTATTTTTGTAAAGCTAAATTTACCTGTTTTCAGAGCTTTGTTGCTACATGTACCAACTGTAAAAATGAAATTAAATTAAGGCAGGCTTGAGCTTTGCTGTGTACATTGTTTTTTGAAAAACTAAAGGATGCCAGTAATGAGAACCACTTGTAATCACATGAATACATGGTCCGACATTGAAGACTTTTTATTGGTTATTTTTTTCAGATTTTGTGGAAGTGTTACAGTTTTATGTTAACAGGTAATTGTGTTAATAGCTATTTCCTTTATTAAGAACAGAGCTCAGAAAATTAGAAGGCTAGAAGAGGAGTGGGGTGCAAGTGGAAATTGTTAAGGTTGCACACAAAACCGGATTTAGCTAGTTAAGTTTTATGCAGTAATTTTAACCTTTGTGATTGTACTTTTAACATTTGTAGCCAATGCATCAACTTGATTTTGATTTATTTTTATAGCTTTCAAAATGTGCATTCTTAGAGTTTTGTGACTACTGGTGTTGTGCTTTGTAAACGATGCTGCTAGTATGCATCAAACTAGTCTTTTCTTTGCCAAGGTTCTCTAATAATCTGGACAATTGAGTGTTTTCTGTGGAAAACTGGCAATTGTTCACCATCTAAAACTGATTTTTGCGGGAAAGCCCATTTTAACCAATTTTCTCAAAACATTCATTAGATGAAAGATTGGAAATCTCGGCAGCAACACTGTTTTCTTTTGCGCATTGGACTGCATCATATTGTATAAAGGGCTTGGGTGTGTATCTATTGATGTACTGAAAATGTCGCGCAAACTTTGAAGAGGACAGAGTCAGATTAGCAGCTTAGGTGTGAGGCAGCCAGCTGCAGGAGTTGTGCAGTACAAATCTCCTTTCCATTTAATTAATGGAACACATAATTGTACTGAACATCAAATATTTGATTTTAAATTGCTCAAGTTCTCTTGGAATTTTAAATAAAAAGCTAACCAGGAACATGTTTCTTTGAGTGATCAGCATCAACACCTTGCTCAGTTAAGAAAGAATATAATTTAAATATGAGAAATGCATTTCAGTGTTGGTATTTAATATGTAATATGTATGGCCGAGATTATTCCTTGGTTAATCATTTTTTTAAATAGGGGAAGTCTACAATGATTAAGCTGCGGTCATAAGGCTGAATTGAGTGAGTCTGTTTGGAATGGTGGTGTGGGAGGGCCAGAGATTAGCGTTGGATGCGCCACCCGGAAAATTGATGTCATGTTATCGGTTCTGGATTTAGTCAGCGGCGGGAAAGCACCAAAGTGGCATTGCTGCCCCAACGTGACGGGACTGCCGTTTAAATTGTAGAACAGCTAGTAATACATTTGTGTGTAATTTTAAGCAATTCAGTGGATAGCTTGGGATTAAATGGACAACAAGCAGCCCTCGGGTGCCTTCGGATTCCCAGCCATTGAGCTGTGGTGGTACCAAGGCGAGGCCTCAGTGCTGCGACGGGAAGGCAGCTATGACTAGCGCTGGATAGGGGGAGCGGAGGCCATTGTCACCTGTAGTGCTGTGCACTCTGCATGGGCAGGCTTGGTCCTGGGTGGTTGCCATGGGTGGCTGGCATGGGTGGCCATACTGTTGGGTCATCTGCACGGGCGGCCATACTATAGAGTGGAGGAGTGGGGTGGCCAACTATCTGGTGAGAGGGTTATCTATCAGTAAGGGTGGGCGCTAAGGGCCATCAACACCTAGTGGCTTTGTCAGCGAAGATTGGGATGCTGTTTTTAACTTAGGCGGCATGCTGCAGGATGAATAGCGACCTATGGGATTCAGTAGTTAATTTGTGCCAGTGGCCCTGAAGATCACTCTGGCACTTAATTATGTGCCTGGATCTTTCCAGGGATCCACTGGGGATGTGTGGGTTCTCCCTGGCAGCAGCTCACAGCTGCAGCAAGGTTGTGATCAATGCCCTGTTCAAGAGGGTGGGCGAGTATGTGTGCCTCTGGACTGACCCTGACAGTCAGGCAGAAAGGGCCATCACTGGATTCCCCCAGGTGCATGGTGTGATAAATTGCACACATGTGGCCATCAAAACTCCAATGCAGCATCCAGTTGCCTTCATCAACAGGAAGGGCTTCCATTCCATCAATGTTCAACTGGTCTGCGAGCACCAGAAGTGTTTCCTGCAGCTGTGTGCCCACTTCCTGGGAAGCAGTCACAACACCTACATAGCTCTAAGGTCCCAGGTTCTGCAGCTTTTCAGGCCCCTGCTCTGCTTCAGGGATGGATTCTCAGGGACAAGGGATACCCATTGAAGACTTGGCTACTGACACCTGTGAGGAACTCTTGCAATGCAGCAGAGGAGAGGTGCAACATTTGCCATGTCTCCACCATTGGGCTGCTGACGATGAAATTCCAGTGTCTGGATTGATCTGGTGGAGCCCTGCAGAATGCCCCAATGAGGGTGTCTCGTATTCTGCTGTGCACAATCTAGTCCTGCAGAGTGGGGAAGGCCTTGCCTGAAGATTAATTGCCCCTCCTCCACCGAGGAGGGAAATGAGCAGGCAGCACTGGATGTTGAATTCTTTGTACCGGGGGGCCAGGCAGATTGAGCAATGGTCCATGGAGGAAAGAGACTCTCATACTTGTGGGCTTCCAGCTACCATGATGGCCTCTCGGAGTAAAATTAATAAAGACTTATCTAAAAACATTCCGTCTATTGTCTCCTTTCTATTTGGGTTCCTTTCCCAGCTTAACTACGCGCTCTGGCTCAGGTGAGATGCTTACCAAATGCCTGCACTGGCAGCCCAATAAAGAAGGGTGAAGTCTGCACCTCACAATTAAGGTATGAAGGAAGTAGCATTTTCTGCAATAAATGTTAAATTTAATAACAAAC
Organism: Heterodontus francisci; assembly: GCF_036365525.1. Lineage (NCBI taxonomy): Eukaryota > Metazoa > Chordata > Chondrichthyes > Heterodontiformes > Heterodontidae > Heterodontus > Heterodontus francisci. The sequence continues at coordinate 55,579,295 of NC_090371.1, read as the reverse complement.
CTTTACAACAGGAAACAAATGGCAAATTTCAAAAACCTGTGAAACCCCAGATGTGTCTAGGTGGTTTTCTTCATAAGTTTGAGGCTTCTGCGAGGTGTGACCCCTGCACTAGCAGCTGGGCTGGAGGCAGGCTGCTGATCAGGCTGCCCCTTGGCCTGTGATTACTTCAGCCTGAGGGTTTCCTGCACAAGTGCAGGACTCTCCTCAGGCTTCGTGGCTGCTGGAGCTGGCAGAGGGGCAGAGGAACTGCAGTCCATACTCTGAGGGGAACCTCCGGCTGTGGAGGTCAGCCTCTCCTCCTTCCTTTCAAGGCTCACTTGAACTTCCCTGCTTACCAGAGAAAGACAAAGAGCTGGAGAAGACTCCAGGGGACTGTCCTCCTCTCACCTAACCACTGCTGCGTTGAGCTAATTGCCAAGGCAGTGGTGTGCAGGTCTGCGTGCATCTGAGAGATCCATGAGGGTCTTCAGTCTGTCTGGAGGAAACCATGCACTCACATGCCTGAGACATGGCAGCACTCATGACATGGTTGGATTCCTCTGCCTGCTCATGGCTGCACATTGCCTCTGGCATCTCCATCAGATGTTGCCTTACCTCTCTCTGCAAATCCAGCATGCCCTGTACTGTTGATGGCAGTGTCTAGTCATCAGCCTGGAGCTCAGCATGGGCCTTGAAATCCACAGTCCTTGGACTGTCAGTGGTCTTGGCTGACTCAGCCTCTGCCAGCTGCTCGGGCGCGTGTGCAGTGCTCTCACCAGCTTGTGACCCTAATGCTACAGCTGAGCAGGTGCCCACCGAGGGGAAAGTATTTGTGCTGGTGGAATGTGCAGGAGAGTCATGTGACGGTGAATCCTCTGACCGCTCCTCCTCCGAAGTTGACGGCTGTCCCCTTCTGCTGGAGTCTCCTGCAAATGCCGACTACATGAGCGAGCACAAACCGTGTAGTGCAGATCATGTCATGATATCCATGCAAGATGTGGATCTCCAGAAGGGCGTTGGCTGTTGATTGAAGACAATGCTCACTCTCTTGCATGGAGATTCCAGTTTCACCATCTGCTGTTGAGCTGCTGCCTTGGATGCCTGCTAACTCCAGTGCTTCATTCTCAGTTGCTGAGAGAGACCATTTGTCTACAACTCCTTTGCTAGTCCACGAGGTCTCTCTGTTATGGGCCCACTTGTCCTGCAAGTGGACAGAGGGCGATAGTCATACTTCACAAGAGCAGCTACAGACAGGTGTGCTAGTGACAGCCCCTTGTCCCATTCTGGGGTTCCCTATATGGCTCATCCCCAAGTCAGCTCTCAGGGAGGTAATGGGGGTGAGTTGTGAAAGAGGGTGACCTTGGCTGAGGTGCAGGATATAGTGATTCCTAACACCACGCCCCCCCCCCCCGTTTGATTGGCCGGGCCCCATGCCTACAATTTTGTAATTGGCCACCTGCTGTGTGATTGCGGTGGGCCTGCCGCACATGTGACGAGCGGTGAAAATGTCCACTTTCAGGTCTGTCGATGGAAGCTATGATGGGAACTCTAAATCCAGCCCATAGTGTTATGGAATTGACAGCACAGAAAAAAACCATTTGGCCCATTTGTGCCAGTGCACGTTCTTCAGTTGGAGCTGTTCAATCCCATTTCCTTGTCCTTGCTCTGAACCATTTTGTATTTCTTCTTAAATACGTGTCTGGTGCTTCTTCAAATCATGATTTTGGGGGTATTTGTAACCTCCTATTGAAGTCCATGGAATATAATATTGGGCGATATGTGAAATGAATAGCTGATCTGATCCCATCAATTTCCAACCAAGCAAGTTAGATAAAATGACTCCCTTGTCTTCTCTCAATAATCATGTGTGATCAAGCATTCCGTGTTATAAATGATGCTATGTGTGAAAAGATGATCCTGGATCTATGACCCTCACTGCTGACTCAACAACATGGAAATACTCTCTCAATTTTGAAAATCTTTATTTCATTACATTTAATCTTCACTATTATAGTCAAAACTCTCCAATTTACAATGTTTTTTCATAATTCTAACATCTCATTCTGGTATTATTCTGATGAATTTTAGCTGTTCTATATCCATGACACTCATATCCATCCTGTAGTGGATTGCCCGGACCTGCATATTTGATCTTCAGGGCATCACTACAGGTCATTGACCTTCAGCTTTTTCTAACCCATGTGACACCTGACCTGCTGCTAGCCAAATGGATAAAAGCACCAAACATAAATATATATCAGTAATTTATTTGAAAGAAAACAATGAACAAACCGTGGGAAGGTCTCTGAACTCAGATGACTCATAAATAACTCGAGCTTTTGTTCTTGTACTTTGGCATAATCTGATATTCTCAGTGAGATTACTATCATGAGATCATAGTTGAATATTTGTTTAAAAAAAAAACTTCACTCCACTGCCCCCCTCTCCACCCCCCCCCCCCCCCCAAAAAATAGGGAGAATTGTATTCCGTTATATCTGAATCATACTTCAATTGCCTTCCTACAATCAGCTTCCCCATCAATTTTCTCTCTCTCTCTGCTGAAGGGACCTACCTTTGCTGGGCAAAACCATGGAAACTGGCCATTCTGTAGTGCCAGGCTCAAATAGCTAATCTTCATAGGTGAGTTTAGATGGCGAATATTGACAAATTGATGCTCTGCTTCTATAAATTTGAACATAAAATAGTACTCCATCAAGTTAGTGCCAGCTGTTTTGAAGAGTGATCCTGTTAGGCCTACTTTCCTGCTCTTTCCCCAGATCCCCTCAATGTTTGCCTCCAACATTTTGCCCAATTTCTTCCTGAAGACTACAGTTGAATCGGTATCCACCACCCTTTCAGGCATTGCATTCCAAACCTAACCACTCGTTGTGTAAAAAAAAAATTCCCCATGTTGCCTCTGGTTCTTATCCAATCACCTTAATCTGTGCCCACTAGTCATCGACTCTTCAGCCACTGGAATATAATTTCTCTTTATTTATTCTTTCAAAGCCAGTCATAATTTTAAATACCTCTATCAAATCTCCCCTTAGCCTTCTCTTTTCTAAGAACAACAACCCCAGCTTTGCCAGTCTATCCATGTAATTGTAACCCCTCATCTCTCAAACCTTTCTAGTAAACTCTTCTGCACCCTCTCAAAAGCCTTCACATTGTTCTTAAAGTGTGGTGCCCAGAATTGGACTCAATACTGAGCTGAGGCCAAACTCCAGTTTGTAGTGTTTTATATAGGTTTAGCATAACTTCCTGACTTTTGTACTGTATGCCTCTGTTTACAAAGCCCAAGATCCCATATGTATAAATAACTGCTTTGTTAGTCTGTTTTACCCCATCAAGGATTTGTGCACAAGGACTCCAAGGTGTCTCTCTACTTCCTACCAAAATGTATTACATCATACTTTTCTGCATTGAATTTCACCTGCCACGTATTTACCTATTACACCAGCCTTTCTGTATCCTCATGCAGTCTGTTACTATCTTTCTCATTGCTTACTTTGTTTCATGTCATCAACAAATTTTGAAATTGTGTCCTGTATCTGCATCTTCTTTGCCTTCTTTGGCCTCCTTATCTCGAGAGACAATGGGTAAGCGCCTGGAGGTGGTCAGTGGTGTGTGGAGCAGCGCCTGGAGTGGCTATAAAGGCCAATTCTAGAATGACAGACTCTTCCACAGGTGTTGCAGAAAAATTTGTTTGTCGGGGCTGTTACACAGTTGGCTCTCTCCTTGCACCTCTGTCTTTTTTCCTGCCAACTGCTAAGTCTCTTAGACTCGCCACACTTTAGCCCCGCCTTTATGGCTGCCCGCCAGCTCTGGCGAACGCTGGCAACTGACTCCCACGACTTGTGATCAATGTCACAGGACTTCATGTCGCGTTTGCAGACGTCTTTAAATCAGAGACATGGACGGCCGGTGGGTCTGATACCAGTGACGAGCTCGCTGTACAATGTGTCTTTGGGGATCCTGCCATCTTCCATGCGGCTCACATGGCCAAGCCATCTCAAGCGCCGTTGACTCAGTAGTGTGTATAAGCTGGGGATGTTGGCCGCCTCGAGGACTTCTGTGTTGGAGATACGGTCCTGCCACCTGATGCCAAGTATTCTCCGGAGGCAGCGAAGATGGAATGAATTGAGACGTCGCTCTTGGCTGACATACGTTGTCCAGGCCTCGCTGCCATAGAGCAAGGTACTGAGGACACAGGCTTGGTACACTCAGTCTTTTGTGTTCCGTGTCAGTGCGTCATTTTCCCACACTTTCTTGGCCAGTCTGGACATAGCAGTGGAAGCCTTTCCCATGCGCTTGTTGATTTCTGCATCTAGAGACAGGTTACTGGTGATAGTTGAGCCTAGGTAGGTGAACTCTTGAACCACTTCCAGAGCGTGGTCGCCAATATTGATGGATGGAGCATTTCTGACATCCTGCCCCATGATGTTCGTTTTCTTGAGGCTGATGGTTAGGCCAAATTCATTACAGGCAGCTGCAAACCTGTCGATGAGTATCTGCAGACACTCTTCAGTGTGAGATGTTAAAGCAGCATTGTCAGCAAAGAGGAGTTCCCTGATGAGGACTTTCCGTACTTTGGACTTCGATCTTCGACGGGCAAGGTTGAACAACCTGCCACCTGATCTTGTGTGGAGGAAAATTCCTTCTTCAGAAGACTTGGACGCATGTGAAAGCAGCAGGGAGAAGAAAATCCCAAAAAGTGTGGGTGCCCTGTTTCACGCCACTCACGATAGGAAAGGGGTCTGTTGAGCCACCATGTTGAATTGTGCCTTTCATATTGTCATGGAATGAGGTGATGATACTTAGTAGCTTTGTTGGACATCCAATCTTTTCTAGTAGTCTGAAGAGACCACGTCTGCTGACGAGGTCAAAGGCTTTGGTGAGATCAATGAAAGCAATGTAGAGGGGCATCTGTTGTTTGCGGCATTTCTCCTGTATCTGACGAAGGGAGAACAGCATGTCAACGGTCGATCTCTCTGCACGAAAGCCACACTGTGCCTTTCTGCATATCCAAGTCATTAATGTACATCAAAAACAGCAGTGGTTCTAGTACTTAGGGAACTCGATTGTATTCCGATCTCCGGTCCAAAAAACAGCCATTCCCCACAAGTCTCCATTTTCTAACCTTTAATCAATTTTGTATCCGTGCTGTGACTGCCATATTGTCCCAAGGACTTCAATTTTTCTAAGAAACCTGATGTGTGCTACTTTACCAAATGCCTTTTGAAAGTCCATAGGCACAATATCAACTGCACTGCCTTCATCCACCCTCTCTTACCTTAAAGAACTCTATCAATTCAGTCAAACATGATCTACCTTCAAGAAATCCGCATTGCCCCTTCTTCATTTGTCCACCCTCATCTAAGTGTCTACTAATTTCCTCCAAAATGATTGTTTTTAAAAGCTGCCCCACAATCAACAGTAAACTGACTAGCCTGTAATTGCCAGGTTTATCTTCCTTCCTTGAACAAGGGTGTAACATTTGCAATCCTGCAGTTCTTTGGCACCAAGCCTGTATCTAAGGAGGATTGGAAGACTGTGGCCAGAACCTCTGCAATTTGTACCCTTATTTCCCTCAGTAATCTAGGATGCATCCTGTCCAGACTGGGTGACTTATCGATTTTAATCAATGCCAGGCTTTCTAGGATCTCTTCATTTTTATCTCATCCAGTATCCTGGCTAATCACTTCATTTACCATAGTTTTGGCAAATTCCTCTTCCTTAGTAAACACCAATGCAAAGTACTCATTTCATACCTCAACCATGCCTTCTGCCTTCACCAATAGATCTCTGTTTTGGTCCCTAATGTGTGCCACCACTCGGCGCTGAAAACCCTTTTATGATTAATATACCTGTAGAGGACCTTTGGATTCCCTTTTATGTTACCTGCCATTTTATTATTCTTCTGTCTCTTTGGCCCTCTGATTCCCTTTTTCACTTCTCTCTGTACTTGCTGTATTCAGGCTGATTTCCCCCTTGTATTATCAAGTTGGCATCTGTCATATACCCCTTTTTTCTGCTTCATCCTATTCTCTAACTCCTTGTCATTCAGGAAGTTTTGGCTTTAGTTGCCCTCCCTTTCCCCCCTTGTGAGAACCAACTCTTTAAAGGTCACCCATTGCTCCATTACATTTCTGCCTGCCTGTTGTGACTTCTTCAATTTATCCAGGCAAGATCCCTCCACAATTCAACAAAATTAGCCCTCCTTCAGTTATGTAGTTTTATTCCAGAAAGCTCCTTTTCCTTCTCCATATCTGATTTAAACCGTACGATACCATGATCACTGTTTCTGGCTGTGGCATTCTCCACTTGACTTGCTTCATTCCCCAGGACTAGATCCAGAAATTCCTTCTTCCTCGGGCAGGAAAAATGCTGATCACGAAAATTCTCCTGAATGCACTTAAGAAATTCTTCTCCTTCTCGGTCCTTAACTCAATCACTGCCCCATTCAATATTGGGGTAGGTAAAGACTCCCATTATCAATAGGCTAGTTCTTGCACATCTCCAACTTCTTTGCAAATCTGCTCCTTCGTCTCCTTCCAACTATTTGGTGGCCTATAAAATACACAATGTAGTGTAATATAGCTCCTTTATTGTTACTTATCTAAAACCAAAGTGCTAAAGTGCTTCTGTCTTTGACCTCCAAGGGCATTCTCTCCTAGTATTGTAGTATTCTCTCCTAGTATTTCTAGTATTGTCATAACTGCAACCCCTCCCTTTTTTTCCTTCGCTGTCTTTCCTGAATACCTTTCCTGAATATTAAACATCCAGTCCTCTGCTTTTTTTGAGGCAGGTCTCAGTTATCACCACTGTATCTTATTTCCATGTGGCTATTTGTGCCTGCACCTCACGAACCTTATTAACCATACCGTGCATTTACACGTATGCATGCTTGCTCCAACTATGATCCTACCTAATTCTTTATTATTTCTAACTCTGTCTGTGCCAGTCCACTGCACAATATATTTCTACTTTTTAATACATCATCTTAATGCCTAAACCCCTGCCAAATTAATTTAAATATTCCCTACAGTATTACTTGACCTGCCCGCAAGGATATTGACCCCAGCTCTGTTCAAGGTGGACAGGTTGCACCTGATCATATTCCTCCTGCCTCAAAACTGGTCACAGTGTCTCAGGAATCTGAAACCTTCCCTCCTGCACCATGTCTCTAGTCTCACATTAACCTGTCACATCCTCCTACTTCTACATTCACTTAGTGTGTGGCACTAGGAGTAATCCAGAGATTGCTACCCTTTGAGGTCCTTTTTTTTTAAAACTTCCTTCCTAGTCCTTAAACTCTGACTGCAGGATCTCAGCCCTCTTCTTCCTTATGGTCAAGGACAAGGAAGGAAGTTTACCTTTGTCACAGTCACATAGGATGTCATTTGTGATTTTGAGAGTTGTTTCAGTACTGTGACAGGGGCAGAAACCTTATTGGAGGGATTCAGACATGGAGTTCTGGAAAAGATGGATACTGATTTGGAAAGCGACAACACACTCGAGGACTTTGGAGAGGAAAGGGAGGTTGACGATGTGACGGTAGTTTCTAAGGATGGTGGGGGTTAACAGGTTTTTGAGGAGAGATGTGATGATGGCAGGGTATAGGAGAGTGGGACAGAGAGCATACAGAGTACAGAAAAAAGACAACTTCTACCAGATACCATAACCTTAATACTACAGAAAATGCAGGGTGAAATTAAAGAAGCAAGAAGGCATAGAAAATATTAGCAAGTAAAACCCAAGGATGTTTTATAAATACATAATTGTACTCTAACTCTTTAAGGAAAGAGTAGGGCCAATTAGAGACCAAAAAGGTAACTTCTGTGTGGAGGCAGAAGGCCTGGGCAGGGTTTTTAATGAATAGTTTCCACAAAAGAGAGGGACAAAGTAGACATTGTAGTCGAGGAAGCAGAGTGTGAAATAGTGAATGGGATAAATATAGAGAGCAATGAGATATTTAAGTATTTAGCATCCTGGCAAGTGGATAAATCACCAGGCCAGGGTGAAATGTACCCCAGGCTGTTGATGAAATAGCAGAAGCTTTGGTCATTTTCTAATCCCCTCTGGCTAGAGGACTGCTAACATTGTATTGTTGTTTAAAAAGGGAGGAAGGGATAACCACTGTAATTACAGTCCAGTCAACCTAACCTTGGTGGTGGGTGTAAATTATTGGAAAAAAATTCTGTGGCACTGTGTACATCATCTAGAGAAGCACAGATGAATCGGGAATAGTCAGCATTGATTTGTTAAGGGAAGCTCTGGCTAACTTGATTTGAATTTTTTGAGGAGTTAAGCAGGAGGATTGAAGAGGGTATACATTTGATGTATCTATATGGAATTTAGCAAGGCTTTAGATAAAGTCCCACATGGTACATTGGTCAGAAAATTAAAAACTCATAGGATCCAAGGGAAAGTGGCAAGTTGGATCCAAAATTTGCTTAATGGTAAGAAGTAAAGGTTGTGGTTGACAAATGATTTTTTGACTGGAAGGCTGTTTCCAGTGGGATTCCACAGGGCTCAGTGATTTAGATTTAAATGTAGGGGGCATGATTAAGAAGTTTGCAGATGATGCAAAAATTGGCCATGTGTTTGATGGACTGCAGGGAAGTAGCAATGGATGGTCAGGTGGGCAGAAAAGTGGCAAATAGAATTCAATCTGGAGAAGTGTGTGGTAATGTGTTTAGGGAGGATAAACAAGGTAAGGGAATATACAATAATTGGTAGGATTCTGAGAAGTGCAGATGAACAGAGGGACCTTGGGGTCTCTGTCCAGATTGCTGACCATAGCAAGACCGGTCAGCAAGGTGATTAAGAATGAATATGGGATACTTTTTTATTGGCTGAAGCATAGAATTTAAGAGCAGGGAGGTTATGCTAGAACTGCATAAAACACGAGTTAGGCCACTGCTAATGTATTGTGCACAGTTCTCGTCACTACATTACAGGAAGGATGTGATCATACTAGAGATGGTGCAGGAGAGATTTATGAAGATGTTGCCAGGAATAGAGAATTTTAGCCATGGGGAAGCATTGAATTGGCTGGGTTGTTTTCCTTGGAATAGAGGAGACTGAGGAGAGATTTAATTGAGGTGCATAACATTGAGGGGCCAAGATAGTGGATAGGAAGGATCCATTTCCTAGCAGGGAGATCAATAACTGGGGGCATAGATTTAAAGTAATTAACGGAAGGATTAGGACAAGGGAGTTGATCATTTTATTTTTCACCCAGAGGGTGGTGGAATGGGGTCTTACTGCCTGAAAGGATGGTAGAGGCAATACCTCTCATATTTAATAAGAAAACACTTGGGTATACACTTGAGATGCTGTAACCTGGAGATATATGGGCCAGGAGCTAGGTGGTGGGATTGGACTGGATAGCTCATTTTGGCTGGGAAGAATGGCTTCCTTCTGGGCCATAAATTTTCTTATGTTTCTATATACCCAAAGAGGGAAAAACCATAGAATTATGTGTTTCTCATTTTTTCCTTTTTTTTTGTGTATTAATTTAGACTTGTTTTCATTACCTTGTATATGTTATTTTTCTGCCCATGCACTCATTTTGTAAGTTCTGGTGTATCTCCTAGTTTCATATAATCTGCAAAAGTTGTGTAATTTACTTTTAAGCTTCTGAATCAAAGTCATTAATAGAAAATAGCTACTGTTTGATTTCATTTTTCCACTATACCAACTCTGCCAACTTCCCATTAGAATCAAGTCATTTCTTTAATGATACTTGTGTCCTTGCATTAATCAAATTAATTTGCTCCACGGGCAATCTATTTTAACTGTTCATTATCCTCTGAAGAAAGAAATACTTACTGATATCCGTCCTATATTGTACTCCAGAACCCTGAATGTTTGTTCCCTTGTCATGCTCCTCTGGTACCCATGGAGCAGTACATCTTCATGAGAAGAGGGAAGAAAATTTGAGGGGGAGAAAAGGGGTGTGAGCAGATGCACTACTGCTGTGATTCTAGAGTTTAAGGAAAGTATCATGCTAAAGGGGAGGAAAAAATTTGAAAAGTAAAGGAGACCACAATCATTACAAAACAGACTTCCATAATTTTAAAAATTAGCACTCTTCCAGAGAATTGCATATTCAGTTCATGCTGTGAATTTATATTGAGGCAAGAGCAGGAGCGGTCCCAGCACAGATCCCTGGTACCCAATACAATAACTCCCCTTCCAGCATTATGACCCCAGCAAAAAGCAAATGACCTGTGGTGACATTTGCAGGCCTATGTGTACTTCTCATTAAATTTTGAATGGTTTTATAATCTCACAATCAGAATGAACCTTTTTCTTTGTATTGTTACCGGGACTAGTTTTGAGTATTTCACTGACAGAATTGCATTGTAGTTCTTTCACGGACATCATTTGTGTGAGAAACAGTGGTCTCTTTAAGAATGTCAGTCTTCATTGTGTTTTTGTTTGATTAACCTTGTACGTATAAATTGCTTATTTTGCTGGTTTTTAAGTACAGGTCTAGTCCTTAGCTTGTGACCATTCTATGTAACAACTTTAATTGTATTTTACATGAGTGTCAGAAATGGACACGATAGCTCTTCATCTAAATTATCCCTTATTGGACCTGGAAGTTCAGTACTCATCAGCACCATACAACAGCTTACCAGTTGTGTCTGTATTACAGCTTTATGTCAACCTTGTTAATATAATTATAATGGAACAAATAACCATGACTATCAACTTAACCCAATTAAATAACACTGACATACATCAGAGTACACAGTTTATGTAATGCATTTTCACCTTTTTACGCAGAAATGTTATAATGGAGACTTAACTGTACTGTCTATTTATTTGATTATATGAAATTTATATGAATTGAGTTTCTTTGGGAGCAAGCTTGGTTCTTCCTATAGATTGTGTCAGATAGGATTACATTACAATAGTTCTAACAGTTTATAATTCATTGGATATGTGCTAATTTTTAAAAGTACAGCTGTGTTTTGTATTATGTGATTACTTTTCAGTTTATTCTTTTGAATGTGTCTTCCTTTTTCATGCCTGCCGTTCCTTGTACTCTGGAATCACCAGGGCAGTGCATCTTTACTTTCCCCTTCCCAACAGACCTATTCACTTGCAGAATGTTTTTTTTTACCCTTGCTACTCCTTTCCTCTCATGAAGGTGTAGCATTTAATGCAGTCCAGTCACCTCGTATCTCATCCAAGTATCTTGAGTTGTGAGCCTGGAGAGCAAGTGTCAGACTATCTGATCATGAAAGAAAAGAGACGTCGCTATTCAGCTTCATTTTTGTCCTGACAGCCTTTTACCACAGGAGTTGCCCGAGAGTGAGAAGGAGTGAGGATGCTGTTGATTTTTCTCCTGCACACCCTCCTTTATATATTGAAAAAAAACTAGAGGCAGTGTGCTGTTAAAAATCAATATCAGTATTAAGCTTTATGTACTTGATATTGTATATTGATTAAATTGGAAGTTTAGGCTACAAATCCCAGTATCAGTTTCTCTCTGGGTGGTTAGGACCTTTCAGAGGTTTGATTTTCCAAACTATCAGAAGGCAGGTTTGTAAGACCAGGTCTTGTGTTCGAGCTTCTGCAAAAATTTGCCGTGATCTTGCTTAAGTTAATTTGAACTGAAATTAGTGTGGAGTATTTACATTTGTATGAAATTCGACACTGTGCAATTTCACCACATTCATTAGTCTATTTACTTTAAAATGGGTTAATGAATGCACAGAGGAATTTCAAACAAACATTGCAAATGTTGCCGAGAGTAATATCAATTCTTTAGTTGCAGCAATTTGTCACTGCATCATTCGTTGACAGCATAACTGAAATTTAGAATTATGACAAAGTGTAGGCACTTTTTTAAATATTTAAATTCTTCTAATTTAATGGAATTGATGTGGCCTTAGTACAGCTGGAACTGTTTTAAACTTTTAAATCTGTTCATCTTAAGGTTAAGGGTAGTTATCATTTATCCTTATATGTTGGTTTTTATCCAGAAAATTGAAAAGGTTATTTTATTGTGTCAACACATTTTATGCCATAAGAGACTGCAACTGTTTCCATTACATATACAAATTCAAATAAACAAGAAATATTGTTATGCTGGATCTACTCTGACTACATAATTGTGAAAGTTTACAAGCATCCCCATTTTAATTTTATTTTTCAGCCCTGCTAAGAATCGCATGTTATAACTCTGCCAATTTCACATTTTTTTTTTATTTTCATGAGTAAACTTGCGTGAGGTACATTAGGTTTTTCTTCAGTTTGCGACATGTGATGTCTTTCACTCTTTATGCTGTCTAATAGCGCAGTCAGTAACATTAACGATTTTTGTTGTTCTGGTGAATACCTTTACTGATGTGGTTCATACAACCAAGCTCAGACCCAATACATAGGACCTTCTGATAAGTGTTCGTGCTGGAGTCTTTTAGCTTTGCAATTGCTAGTGCTTATTATCCGAGGCATTCCATGAACTTCCTATTCAAGCATTTCACTGCTTCTTAATAGGAATCTTGCCGTGAAACACCATCTTGTGATATCAAGTGAGCAGCCATTAGTTGGAAAGTAATTAGCTGACTTATGATCAAAATTTATTGGGTCACTTTTGGTCCATATGAAGACCAAGAATGCTTGCCCAGATCAAGTGAACTTGCAATGAAAAATATTGAGTACATCTAATTTATGACGTCATCCCAGCCAGTTATGGTTGCAAATCATCAGCAAGTTGACAAAAAATTCTTCTTAGATTTAAGAAAATAGGGATGCGAAAAGTCCATTAAGCTCATCAAGCCTGCACCTATCAATAGTTCATGGCCCAGAAATAACATATAGCTATTGGATTGGAGACTCATATGGGAGTCAAATAGGATCCTGAGTTTAGGAGCAGTCTGATTCACCTGCAACATTGGCCAGGGAGAGGAATCCAGTTGTTGACCAGGATGTGGAGTTCCTGCTCGGTGTCGAAGACCATGGCTTTGATCTTCCCAATGTTAAAGTGGAGGAAATTGTAATTCATTCAAGATGGGATGTCAGACAAGTAGTCTGAGTGGTCAAGGGAGTTGTTGGAGATGTAGAACTGAGTGTCGTCATTGTACATGCGGAATTTGATGTGTTTTCAGAGGTTGGTGCCAAGGGGCAGGATATAGATGAGAAATAAAGACAGGCCAAGGATAGGTCCTTGGGAGACTCCAGAGGTAATGGTGCAGAAGCATGGAGAGAAGGAGATTTTCTGGCAACGTCTGGATAGCTAAGAGCAGAACCGGTTGTAGGCAGTCCCACTTAGGTAGACAATGGAGGAGAGATGTGGGGAGACATGATGTGGTCAACCATTTCAAAGGCTGCAGGCAGATAGAGGAGGATAAGGAGGGTAGTTACAGTTTGTGACTTTAAGGCTGTTTCAGCACTCTAAAAAGGGTAGAAACTTGATTGGAGAGGTTCAGAGATGGAGTTGTGGGAAAGATGGGCACGGATTTGAGAGATTACAAAACTTTATGGATGGGGCAATAGTTTGCAAGGGCAGGGGTCTGTCAAAGGTGCAATGTGAGGAGTAGGTGATGACAAGGACATAAATTTTAACAATTAGGAATTCTGGAATAGGAAGGAAAGTTAAAAAGATATTAATTGAATAAAATATCAAGGTAAATAGTTGAGATAAAATCGCATGCACTTTTGAAGAGAGAAGTAATTTGAGAAATTGGATGGCAGTAAACCTTTCTGGCTTTTTGGGCCTATGGCCTTGAACTGTTCCTGAAAGCTTGTAGATTCTTGAATCCCCCATTTTATATTTATATATTTAAAAGCAAGGAAAATCATGATAGACTACAAAACAAAAGACTAGGAATAATGGTAAATCGGCAGAAAGACTGATTCTTTGATATTTAAATATTAAATCCAGTACACTTTTATTACCACTTTACAGCATTCCTCATTGAAGCAACATGGAGCAAAACAAATTTAACCCCCCTCCTGTAACCTCCCCCAGTTCAGGTTAACTGTATTATTCTATATTCTCTTTTTGATCTGATTCATTTGATCAAATGAAGGTATCTCAGATGTAGCCTCTGGCAGCGTGTACCAGGCATATTTAGTGAGTGAGAGTGTAAACTTGACCTGACATTGGGGAAGAACAATTTTCACAAATCTAACATCAACAGTGTGGTTGGCATAATTATATGCACCCTAAATTTGCAACCAAGGATAAAACAAAATCTGGCAGAAGTGTCCAAGTTTAAAACAGTAGTTCTACCTGTTTTTCTGATTTTGTTTTACATCAGTTTACAGTAACTGAAAATGTTGCTAGTCATAATTGAATAAATGTAGCTCAATATAAAACACCTTTGAATTCTTTTGAGAAAATAAAAACATGAATTTTGGAAGTATACAGCAGGGCAGCATCTGAATTAGCAATAAAAGCAAAATATTGCAGATGCTGGAAATCTGAAATAAAAACAAAAAAGTGCTGGAAATACTCAGCAGGTCTGGCAGTATCTGTGGAGAGAGAAGCAGAGTTAACGCTTCAGGTCAGTGACTTTTCATCAGAACTGATAGAGGGAAGGTCATTGAAGAAGCATCTGAAGATGGTTGGGCCGAGGATGCTGTCCTGAGGGACTCTTGCAACAATGTCCTCCAGTGACCACAACTATATGCTGGGCATGACTCCAGCCGAGTGTTTCTCCACTAATCCCTTTTGACTTCAGTTTTGCTAGGACATCTTGGTGCAGTGCTTGGTCAAATGCTGCCTTGATGTCCAGGTCAGTCACTCTCACCTCACCTCCCCTCTGGAATTCAACTGTTGCTGGTGCACTCATCCTTTTCTTGGCGTCATGGGAAGTGAATCTACTTGGCTGAAGACAGACATCTGTGATGGTGGGGACCTCGAGAGGAGCTGCAAAGGGTGATCCACTTGGCACTTGTGGCTGTGGTTGATTATGAACAGTTCAGCCATTTCCTTAGCACTGTGACTGAGCAGTGGATTCATGGATGCCTCTTGAATAATTTTGTGACACATTGGAACCTTCCCCTCTGGTTAGTTAATAGAAATTGGCAAATAATTACAAGTCCTGAATTTTGAAATAAATAACTGTGTTACAGGCATGGTCTTGATGGGTCAAATGGCCTCCTTCTGTGCTGTAAAAAATGATTCTGACTCTATAAAACGATGAATTACTTTGAAACATTGATAGACAGTCATGAAAGCTATTGGTGCACAGCAAGATACCATAAAACAGCAACAACATAAATGAACTTATTCATGTTATTAGTTGAGAAAATAAAGTTGGCCATGACAACAAAGGAAGATTCTGCCCGTTGCAAATAACTTCACCCCGAACCGTAAGAGCAGGCAGTTTGAACTTTTATTTAACGACAGAATCAAAGCATCTTATAAATGTTTTATTAACACATTAAGAGTAAGAGGATAACTAAGAGAGTAGGGCCCAGAAAAGACCAAAAAGGGAACCTATGAGTAGGGGCGTAAGATGTTGGTATGGTTCTCGATGAATACTTTGTGCCTGTCTTCACAAAAGAGGGAGGTGATGCAGATATTGTAGTTGAGGATGTGTGTGAAGTATTGGTTGTGATAAACATAGGGAGAGAGGAAGTATTAATGGGATCATCATCCTTGAAAGTTGATAAATCACCAGGGCCGGATGAAATGTACCCCAGGCTGTTAAAAGAAGCCAGATAGGAAAGAGTGGAAGATTTCACTGGATACAGGTGTGGTGCTGGAGCATTGGAGAACTGCTAACGTTGTACCTCTGTTTAAAAAGGGAGTAAGGGATAGACTGAATAATTACAGGCCAGTCAGTCTAACCTCAGTAGTGGGGAAATTATTGGAATCTATTCTGAGAGACAGGATAAACTGTCACTTAGAAAGGCACAGGGTTAATCAAGGGTAGTCAGCATGGATTTGATGAGGGAAGATCTGGTTTGACCAACTTGATCAAATTTGTTGAAGAAGTAGCAAGGAAGATAGATGAGGGTAGTGCAGTTGATGTGGTCTACATGGAATTTAGCAAGGCTTTTGACGATCCCATATGGCAGACTGGTTAAAAAATAAAATCCCACGGGATCCAGGGAAATGCAGCAAGGTGGATACAAAATTGGCTCAGTGGCAGGAAACAAAGGGTAATTGTTGACGGGTGTTTTTGCGATTGGAGGGATGTTTCCAGTGCGGTTCCGCAGGGCTCAGTACTGGGTCCCCCTGCTTTTTGTGGTATAAACGATTTGGACGTATATGTAGGGGATATGATCAAGAAGTTTTCAGATGACACAAAGATTGGCCGTGTGGTAGATAGCGAGCAGGATAGCTGTAGGCTGCAGGAAGATATTGATGGTCTGGACAGATGGGCAGAAAGTGGCAAATGGAATTCAACCCAGAGAAGTGTGAGGTGATACATTTGGAGAGGTCAATCAAGACAAAGGAATACACGATTAATGGGAAAATACTGAAGTGTAGAGGAAGTGAGACACCTTGGAATAAATGTTCACAGATCCCTGAAGGTAGCAGAACAGGTCAATAAGGTGGTTAAGCAGGCATATGGAATCCCTTCCTTTATTAGTCGAGACATAGAATATAAGAGCAGGGAGGTTATGCTGGAACTGTATAATTCATTGGTTAGGCCACAACTTGAGTACTGTGTACTGTTCTGGTCACCTCATTACAGAAAGGATGTAATTGCACTAGAGAGGGTACAGAGGAGATTTACGAGGATGTTGCTGGGACTTGAAAAATGCAGCTATGAGGAAAGATTGGATAGGCTGGGGTTGTTCTCCTTGGAACAGAGAAGGCTGAGGGGAGATCTGATTGAAATGTACAGAGGGGTCAGTGACTCTGGGGCATAGATTTAAAGTGATTGGTAGAAAGATGATTAGAGGAGAGATGAGGAAATACTTTCACCCAGAAAGGGTGGTGATGGTCTGGAACTCACTGCCTAAAAGGGTAGTTGGGGCAGAAACCCTCAAGTCATTCAAAAGGAATCTGGATATGCATCTCAAGTGCCGTAATCTGCAGGGCCTTGGACCAAATGCTGGAAGGTGGGATTAGAATTGGTGGATCGTTTTTCGGCTGGTGCAGACACGATGGGCCAAGTGGCCTCTTTCTGTGCCTTAAACTTTTCTATGATTCTATTTCTTGACAATGCACCACTCCCTCTGTACTGTACTGCAGTGGAATGTCAACTTAGATTATGACCTCAAGCTCCCGGCATTCGATTCAAACTCGTGATTCTGAGGTAGCTAAACTAAACTTGTACACATGCATCCTGCTTGCTTGTAAGAATGAACAAATGTACATTAATATAGCACTTCGCATATGTGTAAGACATCCCAAAGTACCTCTGAGCCAATGAATAGCTTTTGAAGTGTATTTACTGTTGCATTACAGTACATTATTGTGGCAACCAACTTATGCATAGCAAATAAAAACAAAAAGTGCTGGAAATACTCAGCAGGCGTGGCAGCATCTGTGGAGAGAGCAACAGAATTAATGTTCAGGTCAGTGACCTTTCATCAGAACTGGTAAAGGTTAGAAATGTAATAGTTTTTAAGCAAATAAAGTGGGGGTAGGGCAAAAGAGAACAAAAGGGAAGGTGTTGATAGGACAGAGGGTCACAGAATAATTGACCAGGAGGGCAAAGAGTGTGTTAATGGTGTAGTGAAAGACAAAGCGTTAGTGCAGAGAGGGTGGTAAATGACAGAATAATGAAAACCCTAGCCAAAAGCACAAACATGAAAAAAAACTCTGGGCAGGCACATGGTGAAAAAAATTGAATCATGAAACAAACTAAAATAAAATTTTAAAAAAAGAAACTGAAAATAAAAAAAGGGCACAGTCATGTTCTGAAATTATTGAACTCAATGTTCAGTCTGGTAGGTTGTAATGTGCCTAATCAGTAAATGAGGTGCTGGTCCTCAAACTGGCTTTGATGTTCACTGGAACACTGCAGCAAACCCAGGACAGAGATGTGGGCATGAGAGCAGGGGGGTGTGTTGAAATGGCAAGCGACAGGAAGCTCGGTGTCTTGTTTTTGGACTGAGCGGAGCTGTTCCGCAAAGCGGTCAACCAATCTGTTTTTGGTCTCTCCAGTGTTGAGGAGACTGCATTATGAGCAGCAAATACAGCATACTAAATTGAAAGAAGTACAAGTAACTTGCTGCTTCAACTGAAAGGAGTGTTTGGGGCCTTGGATAGTGAGGAGAGAGGAGGTAAAAGGGCAGGTATTACACCTGCGATTTCATAGGAATGTGCTGTGGGAAGGCGACGAGGTGTCGGGGGTAATGGAGGAGTGGACCAGGGTGTCGTGGAGGGAACGATCCCTTCGGAATGCCGAGGGGAGGGGATGCATTTGGTAGTGGCATCACGCTGGAGATGGCAGAATATGATCCTTTGGATGTGGAGGCTGGTGGGGTGGAAAGTGAGGACAAGAGGAACCCTGTCGTGGTTCTGGAAGGGAGGGGAAGAGGGGTGGGCACAGGTGCGGGAAAGGGCCCTGTCAACCACAGTGGGGGGGATCCTCGGTTGAGGATAAAGGTTGACATATCAGAGGTGCTGTTGTGGAAGGCTGCATCATCAGAGCAGATGCATTGGAGATGGAGAAACTGTGAGACTGTATTGGAGTCCTTACAGGAGGCAGGGTGTGAAGAAGTGTAGTCGAGGTAGCTGTGGGAGTTGGTGGGATTATAATGAATATTAGTGGACAGCCTATCCCCAGAGATGGAGACAGAGAAGCCGAGGAAGGGAAGGTAAGTGTCAGAGATGGACCATGTAAAGATGAGAGAAGGGTGGAAATTGGAAGCAAAGTTGATCGTTTTCCAGCTCGGGGCGGGAGTAGAAAACGGCACCGATACATTCATTAATGTACCGGAAAAAGAGTTGGGGGAGGGGTCCTGAGTGGGACTGGAACAAGGAACGTTTGACATATCCCACAAAAAGACAGGCATAACCCGGACCCATGCGGGTACCCATAGCAACACCTTTTACTTGAAGGAAGTGAGTGCAGTTGAAGTTGTTCAATGTGAGAACTGGTTCAGCCAGGCGGCGGAGGGTGGTGGTGGATGGGGACTGGTTGGGTCTCTGTTCAAGGAAGAAGCGGAGAGCCCTCAAACCGTTCTGGTGGGGTATGGAGGTGTAGAGAGATTGGACGTCCATAGTGAAGAGGAGGCGGTTAGGGCTAGGAAACTGGAAATTGTCAAAATGACATAGAGCGTCAGAGTTACAGATGTAGGTGGGAAGAGACTGGACCAGGGGAGAAAAGATAAAGTCAAGATAAGAAATAAGTTCAGCGGGGCAGGAACAGGCTGAAACGATGGGTCTGCCAGGAGAGTCCTGTTGTAGATATTAGGAAGGAGGTAGAAGTTGGCTCTCCGGGGTTGCAAACCTGAGGTTGGAAGCTGCAGAGGGAAGATCTCCAAACATTATTAACTTTGCTTCCAATTTCCATCCTTCTCTCTCCTTTACATGGTCCATCTCCGACACTTCCCTTCCCTTCCCTTCCTCGACTTCTTTGTCTCCATCTCTGGGGAGGGGAAGATGCTTTTGGTGGTGACCCTCTGTCCTATCAACACCTTCCCTTTTGTTCTCTTTTGTCCCTCCCCCACTTTATTTGCTTCAACCTATTACATTTATAACCGTTGCCAGTTCTGGTGAAAGGTCACTGACTTCAAATGTTCGCTGTGTTGCTCTCTCCACAGATGCTGCCAGACCTGCTGAGTATATCCAGCGCTTTTTTTTTCAGATTTCCAGCATCTGCAGTATTTTGCTTTTATTTATGCATAGCAAAGTCTAACGAGCAGCAGTGAAATAAATGACCAGTTAATCTGTTTCAGTAGGCGTTGGTTGAGAGATAAATTGTAGCCGGAACACCATAAGAAATCCACAGCTCTCCTTTGAAGAGTGCCGTGCAATCTTTTTTGTCTGCCTTGAACAGGCAGACAGGGCCTCATTTTTAAAACCCATCCAAAATATGGTACCCCGCATTACAACAGTTACTGAAGTGTCAACCTAGATTATGTTCTCAAGTGCTGGAGTAGTGCTTCATAGTCATTTACGGCACAGAAGGAGGCCATTTGGCCCATCAAGTCCATGCCTGCTTCAATCTACTACCTTTTGACTCGAGCAAGAATGCTATCACTGAGCTAATCTGATGCTGTATGGTACAGCAATACCCCAAAAACTATTCATTTATATTTCCTCTGCAATAGTATGTATCATAAATTGAACAATTGAAATATGACTGAGAGGGAATGACTGGAGTGTTCCTGTGAAATGATGTAGACATTGCAGTATTTTGGCAGGAGCCACTTTACAAAGAACATGCCTGTCCTCTTGCCCTACCATCCCATTACTTTTGTACATTTTCTGTTTTTCTGTCCTGTGCTGCCTCTTTAAAAGAGCTATCCAATTTGTCCCTCTGCCCTGTTATTTCCCCATAGCCTTGCAAAATTTTCCTTTTCAAGTATATCTTCAACTCCTGCTGGGGTATAGTTCCATGGATGCTGGCAGTCCTCCATATCATGCCCAGATCACTGCAGTGAGTATCAATTACAGATCACATCACAGCCTCGTCTGATCCGGTCCTTACCTGACATCTATGCAAATACTTCCCAGAGGGCAATATTGGAATTCTTTGCTATCTGCTCTGAGTCATGAGATTGTAAATTCAAGAACTCCTATGGACACCACTACATAGTCTAGACTGACAGTTCAGTATCTAGTGAAGGACTGCTGCATTGTTAGAGGTGCCATCTTTTGGATGAGGTAATAAACCTGATTAGGTGAACATAAAAGTGCCCATGACATTATCAAAGGAACAGGAAGTTTCTGTTATCCTGGTCAATATTATACTCTCAACTAACACCATAAAATATGGAAAGAAAAAGTGAACCATTGTGATGCTGGAAATCCAAAACAAAATCTGGAAACGCAGGAAAAGATCTATGGAGAGCAGAAAGATTATTTCTTGAAAAGTAATCCTTTGGCTGAGTGTTGTGTGATATCTTGTGGATGATAACATACTTTATAAATGTAAGATTTTTCTAGTCCGTGCTAGTTTACTGTTCTATTATTGTTGACAAAGATTGCTGTGATTTTCCTGTGATAATTTGTGAGCGACTTTTTTTTTTCCGCCCTCCCCACTGCCACCCCCCCCACTGCAATCTCAGTTTTAAAATGCCATACCCATGTGATGTGTCCCCCTTGTCTTGAGTTTAATAAATGTTAATCGACTGGACATTATTTAATTTTATTACAAAAATTATTCACTGCTCTGGTGTGATTTGTTTGTACTCTGAATCTTTTTTTACCTACCCTTTTGTCATTCATTTTCTCTGTCAATGTTTTTCCTCTCCTCTTTTTTTTTGCTGGTTTATGGTTTTATGGCTGTGAATGGCTTTGGTATCTTTGCCAAGTGGTCATTATTCATGTGAGCTTTTACAGGATTGGTAGGTTATTCAGCCATAGGTGGAGGTGGTATCACTGCTGAGTTTGAACCTGTTCTCATTTATAGTTCACACATGTACTTTGAACAGAGGCCATTTGATACTTGACAGACTTTCCTCTCTGCAGCCCTGGACCATGAGAGCAAAGTTCAGTGCCTCACAAATGACCTCAGGTGACTGACCAGCCATGGATCAAGCCTGGGATTTGTGTGGCTCAGCTACTTACTTTTCAGCAGCATCCCTTCTTGGTGGTGATTAGTTTGAAAACATTCAGAGTACAGAACAAAATGTTTTGCCAACACTTAAAAATGTTTTAAATTTAAAGGCATGCATTAAGGAGTATCTGGATTATTTGAAGAGTGAAGCAGAGTTCTAAAATAATCATTGGCCGTAAACTTTTCAGAAACTCACCTTTTCCATTCACTAATGTCTGAACAATAAAATGGGACATTCATTAATGCTTATGGGAAGAAAGCTTTTGGGACATCTCTACATTCAGCGCATCCCAGGAAGCTGATTGACACAATGTTTTTCTTGCATTTAGGTCTGGAAGACCGAACGAACTCTGGATCCTGGGGAGCTGGGGACCAGCCTAGTCCATCCAGGGTAAGACACAGTATACTGGTAATTACAGAACTGAAATTCAATTTATATGGATACTTACTGCTATTAATTTTATTTAGACGAACCTTTATGGAGGTTGCAATATAAAATTCCGATATTTATAAATACAGATCGGGTTATTGCAAATCTGTTGATATTGTTTTGAATTTAGTGTTTGTTTTAGCATACCACTATTGTCCCTAAGCGTGTAATACATATTACTACTAATAAACTTGAGGGAAAATTGCATATAAGCCCATCTGCTTTAATATTGGGCAGTGACGTTCTACTTGAGCTTAACTGTAGATCTCGAATTTCTCATCACTATTTCATGCTATTCTGCAGCTCAATGCTTTCTTGTAATTCAAGTTGGAGGACAAATTTATAATTGCTGGGTGCTTTCTGTGGTTCAATAAGAACATACGAATTAGGAGCATGCGTAGGCCATTCAATCTGTCAAGCGTGCTCCGCCATTTGATAAGATCATGGCTGGGTCGGATTGTGGCCTCAAATCTACTTTCCTGTCTACTCCTATAACCTTTGACTCCCTTAAAAATATTCAATGATCTAGCCTCTACTGCTCTCTGAGGAAGAGAATTCCACAGCCTAACAACTCTCAGAGAAAAAATTTCTCCTCGTCTCCGTCTTAAATGGGAGACCCCTTATTTTTAAACTGTGTCCCATGGTTCTAGTCTCTCTCATAAGGGGAAACGTCCTCTCAGCATCCATCCTGTCAAGTTCCCTCAAGATTTTATATGTTTCAATAATATATCAATAGATATAGCTTCCTCATGGTCACCATAATGTTCTTAAAATCCTAGTGACAATATGTTACAACAACAGCTTCCATTTACATAGCACCTTTAACATAGGAAAACACAATTGGAGAAAAATTGACACTGAGCCAAAGGCGGTGGTGATATGCTGTCAAAAGCTTGATCAAAGAGGTAGGTTTTAAGGAAGATCTTAACGATGGAAAGGTTTAGGTGGGGACTTTCAAAGCTTCATATCTAGAGGATTGAAGCAATGGCCATTAATGGTGGTGTGAAGGAAGTGGGGGATCTGTTGAAGGATCATCGAAGTCTGGAGGTGACACATGCATAGATGAGAGTTTCTGCAGCAGGTAGCTTGAGGCAGGCCAGAGACTTGGAAGGTGGGGAGGATATGGTTTTGGAGTATCATCTCTAGAGTAAATAGGATGCAGAGGCTGCGAATGTTCAATTTCAAACTGAGTCAGTGGATGAGGAGAGGGTTAGAATTGGAGGTGAGGGTACAAAGTTTTTGGCAGAATTGAAGACAAGTGTTTGTTTTCTTTTCGATTTGTTACTGGAGGAAATTGCAGCTCATCCAGGAGTGGATGCTGGACAAGCTGGCTGGCAGCACTGAAGCAATGGGGAGGTCTATTGAGATAGCGAAAAGGAAGAGCTAGGTGTCGTCAGTATAAATGACTTGTTTAGATGATGTCATCGAGGAGGGGGCTAACAGTAGATCCTTAGGGAACCTCAGAGGTAACGGTGCAAATGTGGGAAGTAAAGCCATTGCTGGATATGCTGCAAGCTACACTTTGGTTAGAGTGGATCAAACAATGGCAACAAGAGATTAACAACAGAGGAGAGGTGTTGGAAGAGGATTGTGTGGTCAACAATGTGAAAGGCTGCATACATATAGAGGACAAGGAGAGATAATGTATCATGGTCACAGTCACATAAGATGCCATTTGTGACTTCAGTTAGAGCCATTTCAGTGTTACACAGGGGTTGAAACTTGATTGGTGATTCAAATGTGGAGTTGGAGGAAAGATGGGCATGAATTTGGGAGGAGGTATCCTGTTCAGACACTTTGGAGAAGAAAAGGAGATTAGAGATCGGGTGGTAGTTTGCAATTATAGAGACGTCCAGGTTGAGTCTTAGGAGGAAGGATTGATGGTTTTGAAAGGGAAGGAGACGGGACCTGAGAGGATTGCACACCGAGAATCTGGATTAGCAAGGGCTTTGGACTAAGTCAGGCTATCTCTACCCACCAAAGGTCTGTGTTGTAGAAACAGCTGAAAAATGCAGCTGGAATTTATGAAAGTAAAATCTGAAAACATAAGGCAGATTTGACCAATGTAATCATTTTTTATTTTGCTATCTTCTTGTGTTACCTGGGCGTGGCTGCAGACATCCAGAGGCATCCTTAAATCGCACTTTAAAAAAAAACGTTTGTTGATTACTGGGAACACACATGGCCTGGAATATTTGGAGGGGAGCTTCCCATACTCTTGTCATGCTTCAGCATTCTCCTAAATATAGAATATGACATTGAAGACAGTAATTCATCCATAAAGCCTGATGCTGCCCAGGTCATGGTGAAAGAGGAGGTAGTTGAGACATTGGATGGGCTAAAAATTGATAAAGGGTGTAAGGACAAGCCAAGCAACTACAGGCCAGTCAGTTTAACCTCAGTGGTGGGAAAGCTTTTAGATAATCCTTGACAAAATTAATAGTCACTTGGACAAATGTGGATTAATTAAGGAAAGACAGCACGATTTGTTAAGGACAAATTGTGTTTAACTAACTTGATTGAGTTTTCTGAAGAGCTACAAAGAGGGTTGGTGAGGGTAATGTGGCTGATGTGCTGTATATGGACTTCCAAAAGACATTTGACAAAATTCCACATAACTGGCTTGTCAGCGAAGTTAGAGTTTATGGAATAAAAGGGGCAGTGACGGAATGGATACGAAATTGGCTGAGTGACAGGAAACAGATAATCCCACCTACCATCATTTGGTCCGTAGTCCTACAGATTATGTCACTTGAGGTGCATATCCAGACTCCTTTTGAATGAGTAGAGGGTTTCTGCCTCAACTATTCTTTCAGGCAGTGAGTTCCAGACCCCCACCACCCTCTGCGTGAAAAAACTTTTCCTCATCTTCCCTGCAATCTTTCTACCAATCACTTTAAATCTACGCCCCTTAGTCACTGACCCCTCTACTAAGGTAAATAGGTCCTTCACCTCCACGCTATCCAGGCTCCTTAAAATGTTGTGAATTTTAATCAGATCTCCCTCTGCGTTCTCTGTTCCAAGGAGAACAACCCCAGCCTATCCAATCTTTCCTCATAGCTGCATTTTTCCAGTCCTGGCAATATCCTCGTAAATCTCCTCTGTACCCTCTCTAGTGCAATTACATCCTTTCTGTAATGAGATGACCAGAACTGCGCACAGTACTCGGAGTTGTGACCTAACCAATGATTTATACAGTTCCAGCATAACCTCCCTGCTCTTATATTCTATGCCTCGGCTAATAAAGGAAAGGATTCTGTATGCCTTCTTAACCACCTTATCGACCTGTCCTGCTACCTTCAGGGATCTGTGGACATACCTTCCAAGGTCCTCTACGCCTCAGTATTTTCCCATTAATGGTGTATTCCTTTGCCTTGTTTGACCTCCCCAAATGCATCACCTCACACTTCTCCAGGTTGAATTCCATTTGCCACTTTTCTGTCCATCTGACCAGACCATCAGTATCTTCCTGCAGCCTACAGCTATCCTCCTTTCTGCCTACCACATGGCCAATCTTTGTGTCATCTGCAACCTTTGATCATGTCCCCCACATTTAAGTTCAAATCGTTTATATATACCACAAAAAGCAGGTGACCCAGTACTGAGCCCTGCGGAACGCCTCTGGAAACAGCCCTCCAATCGCAAAACACCCATGAACAATTATCCTTTGTTTCCTGCCACTGAGCCAATTTTGTATCCACCTTGCTGCATTTCGCTGGATCCCATGGGATTTTATTTATTTAACCAGTCTGCCATGTGGGACCTTGTCAAAAGCCTTGCTAAAATTAAATGTAGACCACATCAACTGCACTACCCTCATCTATCTTCCTTGTTACTTCCTCAAATTCGATCAAGTTAGACAAGATCTTTCCTTAACAAATCCTAGCTGTCTAGCCTTGATTAATCTGTGCCTTTCTAAGTGACAGTGACAGTTTATCCTGTCTGTCAGAATAGATTCCAATAATTTGCCCACAACTGAGGTTAGACTGGCTAGCCTGTAATTATTCAGTCTATCCCTTGCTCCCTTTTTAAACAGTTCTCCAATCCTCTGGCACCACACCAGTATCCAGTGAGGACTGGAAAATGATGGTCAGACCTTCTGCTATTTCCTCTCCTCCTTTAACACCCTGGGATACATTTCATCTGGCCCTGGTGATTTGTCAACTTTCAAGGATGCTAATCCCATTAATACTTCCTTTCTCCCTATGTTAATCACATCCAATACTTCACACCCCTTTTCCTTAACTATAATATCTGCATCATCCATCCCCCTCTTTTGTGAAGACAGGCGCAAGGTATTCATTGAGAACAATACCAATATTTTCCATCCCTACACACAAGTTACCTTTTTGGTCTTTTATGGGCCCTACTCTTTCCTTAGTTATCCTCTTACTCTTAATGTATTGATAAAACATCTTTGTTTTCACCTTGATTTTGCTTGCCAATATTCTTTCATGTCCTCTCTTTGCTTTCCTAATTTCCTTTTTGATTTCACCCCTCCACTTTCTATACTCCTCTCTGCTTTCTGTAGTGTTGAGTTCTCTGTGTCGGGCATAAGCTTTCCTTTTCTGCCTTCTCTTGCCGTAGGTTCTTTGACATCCATGAGGCTCTAGATTTGGCCCTCCCACTCTTTTTCTTTCTGGGAACATGTTTACTGTGAACTCCTTGAATCTCCATTTTGAATGCCTCCCACTGCTCTATGACACTGATTTACCTTCAAGTAGCTGTTTCCAGTCCACTTTCGCAAAATCACTCCTCGGTTTAGTAAAATTGGCCTTATCCCCAACTCTTGTCCTATCTCTGTCCTTTTCCATAATTGTGTTAAAACTGACTGAATTCTGATCACTACCACCAAAATGCTCTCCCACTGCCACTCCTTCCACCTGCCTATCTTCATTTCCAAAAAATTAAGTCTAAAACTGCACCCTCTCTTATTGGACTTGCTGCATACTGACCAAAAAAGTTCTCCTGGATGCACCTCAAGAATTCTGCACCTTCAATTCCTTTCACTCTAAAACTATCTGATGATATTGGGGTAATTAAAATCCCGTACTATTACTGCTCTATTATTTTTGCACTTCTCAGAGATTTGCCTACATATCTGCTCTTGTATCTCCCTCTGACTGTTTGGGGATCTATAGTACACTCCCAGCAGTGTGATTGCCCATTTTTTGTTCCTTAGCACAATCCATTTGGCTTCATTTGATGAACCTTCCAACATATCATCCCTTCTCACAGCTGTAAGAGTTTTGTTGACCAATTGCCATTCCCTCTCCTTTCTTATCCCCCTCCCTATCACGTCTGAAAATCCTGTGACCTGGACCGTTGAGCTGCCATTCCTGTCCCTCCTTAAGCCGTGTTTCTGTAATAGCTATGATATCATACTGCCACGAGTCTATCTGTGCCCTCAGCTCATCTGCTTTATTTGCTATACTCCTTGCATTGAAATAGATATCCTTGAGCACTGCCAAACTTTTTTTA
Organism: Heterodontus francisci; assembly: GCF_036365525.1. NCBI lineage: Eukaryota > Metazoa > Chordata > Chondrichthyes > Heterodontiformes > Heterodontidae > Heterodontus > Heterodontus francisci. Next base: position 55,551,742 of record NC_090371.1, on the reverse strand, counting down.
AATTTTCTAACTTTTGTTTCCTCTGTCTTCCAGACTCATCCAATAATTTTCTGCCTTCCATTTTCACTTCTGATTTTTGTCCCAACTGAGTCTACCCTCAGGTCACCACCCCACCCCCCCCACCACCCCACATCCCCTTGCCAAGCTAGTTTAAATCCTCCCCAACAGCACGAGAAAACGTCCCGCAAGGAACTCAATCCCGGCTCTATTCAGGTGCAACCCGTTAGGCCTGTACAGGCCCCATCTCCCCCAGAGCCAGTCCCAATGTCCCAAGAATCTAATGCCCTCCCTTCTGCACCAATCAAATCTTTTCTTAAAATCCATGTAGACAGCATCCACTGCATTCCCTTCATCAACCTTTTCTGTTGCATCAAAAAATTTCAATTAGTCGAGTATGATTTGCCTTGTACAAATCCATGCTGGCTGTCCTTAATTAATTCAAATCTCTCCACGTGACTTTTTTTTCCCCCGATTATTGTTTCTAAAATCTTGCCCACCACAGATTTTAAACTAATTGGCCTGTAATTGCTAGGATTGTCCTTGCACCCTTTCTTGAATAGGGGTGTCATATTTACCATTCTCCAATCCTCATCCATTTTAACTTCCTTCACCTTTTTAAAGTACTACCTCTTTCCGCATGATTTTTTGTTCATAATATTTGTGCCACATAGGTGTCGGGGAATGACCACCTCCAACAAGAGAGAATCCAACTATCTCCCCTTGACATTCAATAGAATTACCATAGCTGAATCCCCCATTATCCACATCCTGGGGTGGGTGGGGGAAGGGGTTTACCATTGACCAGAAATTGAACTTGACCAGCTATGTAAGTACTGTGGCTACAAGAACAGGTCAGAGGCTGGGAATTCTGTGGCGAGTAACTTGCCTCCTGATTCCCAAAGCCTGTCCACCATCTACAAGGCCCAAGTCAGGAGTGTGATGGAATACTCTTCACATGCCTGGATGGGTGCAGCTCCAACAACAGTCAAGAAGCTCGACACCATCCAGAACAAAGCAGCCCATTTGATTGGCACCCATCCACCATCTTCAACATTCACTCCCTGCACCACTGATGCACAGTGGCAGCAGTGTGTACCATCTACAAGATGGACTGCAGCAACTCACAAGTCTCCTTCAACAGCACCTTCCAAACCTGTGACTTCTTCCACTTAGAAGGACAAGGGCAGCAGATGCATAGGCACACCACCGCCTGCAAGTTCCCCTCCCCGCCACACACCATCCTGACTTGGAACTTCTATCGCCGTTCCTTCATGTCACTGGGTCAAAATCCTAGAACTCCCTTCCTAACAGCACTGTGGGCATACCTACACTACGTGGACTGCAGCGGTTCAAGAAGGCAGCTCACCACCACCTCCTTCAGGGCAATTAGGGATGAGTGATAAATGCTGGCCTAGCCAGCGACGCGCACATCCCGTGAAAGAATGAACAAAAACCCCATCTTTACTTTGATCTTTTGCCCACTTGTAACTAGTTATTTGATTTTGTCCCTTTTATTCACGATACCTCTTGGTTAATTGTTTCCTGCATGGATGTTGTATCTATTATCTATTTCATTTTCACTATTAGCTGATCCTGGAAGGTTTTATTTTCACAGCTGCATCCCTTCCAATTTTAAATTCTTCCTCACTTTCTTATTGAACTGCTTTGACAGTACTTTATCACTGTCCCTGTTCAGATGTAGCCCATCCTTGCAGAATAGCTCCCATCTGTCTCAGAACTGGTGCCAATCCCCAACTGAAGAGGCCCTTCCCTGATGCCACACCTTTATTCCCTCATATAAGATTGGTGAAATGGGCAGACAAGTGACAGATGAAACTTAATGCGGAGAAAAATGATGTGATTCATTTTGGTAGGAAGAATGAGGAGAGGCAATATAAATTAAAGGGTACAAGGCGGTGCAGGAGCAGGGGACAGGGGGGTATAAGTGCACAAATCATTGAGGGTGGCAGGGCACATTGAGAAAGCTGTTAATAAAGGATATCGGATTCCGGGCTTTATAAATTGAGGCATAGAAGTCAAAAATAATTTCTAATAAACCTTTATAAAGACACTGGTTCAATTTCAACTGGAGTATTGTGTCCAATTCTGGGCACCTCACTTTAGGATGTGAAGGAATGAGAGAGGGGGCAGAAAAGATTCACACGAATGGTTCCAAGGATGAGGAACTTCAGTAATTAGATAGATTGGAAAAGCTTGGACTGTTCTCCTTGGAGAAGAGAAGATGAAGAGGAGGTAGAGGTGCTCAAAATCATGAAGGGTCTGGACAGAGTAGATAGGGAGAAACTGTTTCGATTGGTGGAAGGATCCAGAACCGGAGGTCACCGATTTAAGGTGATTGGCAAAAGAAGCAACAGCACCATGAGGAAAAACTTTTTTATGCTGAGAGTGGTTAGGATTTGGAATGCACTGCCTGAAAATGTGGTGGAGGCAGATTCAATCAAGGCCTTCAAAAGAGAATTGAAAATTATCTGAAGAGAAAAAATTTGCAGGGCTACGGTGAAAAGGCAGAGGAGTGGGACTAGATGAGTTGTTCTTGCAGAGAACAGGCACAGACACGATGGGCTGAATGACCACCTGTGCTGTAACCATTCTATGATTCTAATCACCTTGTCCTAACCTATTCAACACAGTTGGGGAAGTAACTCTGAGTTTAAGTCCATGACCTCCTTTTCCTAAACTTGTTTCCTAATCTCAATTTAATTTTAAAGGATTTCAGACCTATCTATCTATACCATTGGTTCACACAAGGATGACAAAAACTGGTTGCTCCTGCTCCCCTTGCAGAATCTTTTAAACTTTTTGAAATATCACTAGCAAAAATGAGAGCGCATGGAATTTGAGGTACATTTAAGACTTGGGTTAATAATTGGTTGGGAGGCAGGAGAGTTGGAGAGTAGGGATAAAGGACAGCGTAATCTGATTGGCAGAAAATAAGTGGTCTTCCCCAAAGACCTGTACCTGGGACCTTATCTTTTCATCAAATATATCAATAACCTGGATGAAGGAATAAAGTTGTATATCCAAGTTTGCGGATGACATTAAGTTAGGAGGAACAAGTAAGTTGTGTAAAGGGGAGCAAGGCATTATCAAGGGTTATAGACAGGTTAAGTGGGAAAAACTGTCAGAGTTCAATGCGGAGAAGTGTAAGGATACAAGAAAGACAAATAATATTTTATGATGGAGAGAGAAACTGTGGTGTAGCAAAAAGGGATTGGGTGTTGCCAAAAGCTAGTTCACAGGTACAAAAACTATTCAAAATCCTAATGTTGGCTTTTATCTCGAAGTCGGAAGATAAAGAGGAGGTTATGTTGAGATTGTATAAAGCTTTGGTTAGACCCCACCTGGAGTACCGTGTTTCAGTTCTGGGCACCTCGGAGGATATATTGGTCTTGGAGGGGTGCAATGTAGATTCACCAGAATAATACTGAAGCTAAAAGTGTTAAATAATGTGGACAAGTTGCATAGCTGGACTTGTATTCCCTTGAGTATAGAATATTAAGGGGTGATCTATCTAATTGGGACACGATGGGTCAAGTCGCTTCTTTCTGTGTCGTAAACTTTCTATGATTCTGTAACTTGATAGCTTCTTTGTGTCTGCTCTATTTCCTTTGCCGGGGGAGCCAGAACAAGAGGGCATGACCGTAAAATTAGAGCTAGGCCTTTATGGAGTGATATCAGGAAACATCTGTTCATACAACGTGTTGTTGAAGTTTGGAACTCTCTTGCTCTCAACCCCCCAAAAAGCTGTTAAAGCTAGGTCAAATTTTAAAGATGGATAGATTTTCACTAGGTAAAGGTATCGAAAAGTGGAACAAAGATGGGTAAATGGAGGAGTTGTACAGATCTGCCATGATCTAAATTAAATAACAGAATAGGTTCAAGGGGCTGAATGTCCTCCTCCTGTTCCTGTGTACTCTAACATCAAGAAGGCAACAAAGCATCTGGAGCTGTAAATCTAGATGAAAAGATCATATGAGCCCCCCTAAACTATTGGATCACCTATCACTACTACATATCCAGCTCTGTTGCTAATCCCCTTTCCCTACTCCCTTGAGTCATATTTTGTTTGTTGGTGCCATTGATAGTAACTTAACAACCATGACCAGAGTTCTCATTTTCCCTACAGGAAGCTAGAGCTTCAAATCATTTGAGTGCCTAAGTTATTCGTTCTTAAAAAAAAACTTTCCTTCCTGCCTTCCCCAACCTCTTGGTCCAAGAACCGGTCTCCTTCCCTGATATGTCCTGTTGTCTCAATCTCCTCCTCAAGTTTTAAGATTTTGAGCTTCAGCAATGTGAGTAGGTGACATTTCCCACAGATATGTTTGTTTAAGTCAACACCCGGTACTCAAAGCTCCCACATCTTGCAGGAATGATGATTGGCTTTGGACCTTCTGAAGTAAGGAAAAGAAAATTGGCTGGTGTTCTCTTTCCAGACTGCTAACTGATTACCCCTGTGGGACATGCATTGGTTAAAAATAGGATTGTACTGGTCTATGGTGTCTGTGTTGCATCACAAAGACATTCACTGTCATGACTTGTGAATAATGAGATAAGTTAAAAGAATTGGAGGACTACTAGCACTTGTGGAAGCATATCTCAGCAATTAGCTCGTGGCTTTTTTCTTTGGGAGTGGAGGGATAGGGCAAATAAATGGCAGAGAAAGATTGTTGATCAAGCAGAACAATCTGTGCCTACGCTGTTGTTTGAAGATCGCAAATCAGAACTTTTACATCTGGATGCAAACTATTTGCTATCCTCCAGATGGTCTGTATAGACCATCAAGCAGTGCCATTATTGATCTGGCAGCTACTATCTTTGCTACTTCTGCTGCTGCCTCCACTGGAGGTGTACCGAGAACCACCTCTTCAGGTGTCTTGGCACCTTGAGTGTACCGTAACATTAAGTCTAGCATGGCATTGAGGTAAAATGTTTGGGTCCAGAGCCTCTTCTGTGTCTGACTTGAATCTATCTGTTGTTGCAGCATTGTTCTAGTTGTGGTCTTGAGGAGACAAGGATCTGGCTGTATGTCCTTGCACACAAATGTTGTAAATTGTGTGGGTGTTGGCTGCTACTTTTACATTTAAGTCTTTTTTTTAAATTAATGTTTACTCATCATGTACAGTAGCTTGGCAATTACTAAAATGTTGAATTATGCCCGTATTTATTTTAATGTTTTGTAGAGCTATGGTGATGGATTACACTATGAGCAAGTGACCAACAGGGATCTTGGATCACATGACAACCTTTCCTCTTCCTCGTTCATGAATTCTCGGCTTGTAGGTAAGTACTACAGTGGTGTGCTTGTATTTGTCCTAGAAGTGTAACTTTACAAATGTGAAGTGAGTGTTCGTTACTTTTCTATCTTCACTGTGTACCTGCAGATCTACATTAAAGGTAGCCTTTTTTCCCTAACGTTACTGCTACAGCATTGTTGAAGATTAGAAATTAGCTGGTTTATGAACACTGTTCCCTTCCAAGAATCAGAGCCAGAACCTAGAGAACTCGAAGAGAAGAAGCCAGTCTAGACAAAATCAGTGGGATTGACTAGGGTGAGATGGAAGAAGGGGCTGAAGAGAGATTAGAAGGACGTATTGTTTCCCCGTCCTCATACAATCATATTGATATTGTTACGAAAATGCTTCTGTTTTTGTGAAATTTATTTTTTTGAGGAATTTGTAATCAAACTGAAGGAATGTTGGACCAGTTTTTTTTTTACCCAAGAGGGTTATCAAGAGGACACTAAAAGGACTTGTTTGACAACAATGTTTATTGGTTGTCACGTGACTCAAGTTAAAAATAGGACAGAAACTCTGGTAATTGGGGAAGATGTGTGCAGAGAAGTGACAGGTCAGAAGGTGGACTTTCCGTTTCCGGTTGCACTTTTGAATTGTTGAGTTGGAAATGAACTGTTTAAAAAAGGGTTGGAGTTTTTAAAAAATGAGCCTGCAGGGCAGAACCCCATCTCTGCTCAGCCTGTGGGGGAAGAGGAGAAGAAAAAAGGAAGAGCACTCCAAGGAGAGAAGAGAAGACCACAACCCAACTCAGCTTTCCTGCACCTCTCTAAAAGACCCTCAGTAATCCACTGTCAATTCATCTCGTCTCCTGTCTTTGAGGAAAGGCAGCTAAATTAATTCTCAACGCCGGCTGAAAAGAACTGTTCTAAAAGATCCCAGTGACCTGTCTGTGTACTCAGAAGCCAGACTGTATGCCAGTTTTGGAACACAACATACTTCATCTGCTGTTTATTCAAGAATGAGCAAGTATTGAGCCCAGGTATTTTTTTTTTTTTGCCTGTAACAGAGCTCTAAACAAAAATCCCCTTTGATTTTTCCAGTGTGTGTGTGTGTGTGTGTGTGGGTGGGTGGCTAAGGTAAAAAGGAATTGTAATATTTCAATCTGTTTATGCTTTACTTCATTACTGGTTAAGACTTGTTTTATAACAAACCTATAATTTTGTTTGTTAAAGAAACCTGGTTGGTGTGTTTTATTCTGGGATAAAAATAGTCTATTTTTATCTCTTACCATATTGATAAGTGGGGGAAAAAAAATAAAAATTTAATGTGACCCGTGAAGAAGTGCAACTAGAATAAACAGTGCATTGCTCCTGCCTCAGTCGTAACATCTAATTGGGAACTTTTTGCAGGATAAGTCCAACATTGACGACCTACGATTGTAAGTGGGGTAATTTTTTTTAAATTCATTCATGGGATGTGGGCGATGCTGGCCAAGCCAGCATTTATTGCCCATCCCTAATTGCCCTTAAGAAGGTGGTGGTGAGCTGCCTTTTTGAACCACTGCAGTCCATTTGGGGTAGGTATACCCACAGTGCTGTTAGGAAGGGAGTTCCAGGATTTTGACCCAGCGATTTCAATGATAATTGAAAAAAGAAAAAGAATCAGGTTTCTTGTGAAATAGAGTCAAGTCTACACCACCAGAAGGTCTTAAACAGTTGCTGTGACTTTTCTGGGGATGGAGGATGTATCCCTGAGTTATTTGAGGAACTTAGCCAAGATTAAGCTAATAGCATTGGCAGCAAAATTGGGGTTAGAGTTAAAACCAGGAGCTAAGGAAGCAGACATAATTGATGTAATAGCACAACATTTGCAATTGGAAGAGGAAGAAAGCAAACCAGAGGGTCGTGCAGTTGAATTAGCTAAAATTCAGATACAGATGATGCAGCTTGAGCTTGAACAGAAAAAGGAAGAAAAAGAATTGAAAAAACTTGAACTTGAAAGACAATTGACAATGAAGAAACTTGAGGAAAGGGAAAGTGAAGGAAAGGAATTTGAATTAAAAAAGATGGAACTAAGACAAAAGAGTGGCCTTGGCTCTAAGGAAAGTTATAGTGAGGAAAGATCTGACTCCAGCCCAGGACCCTGTGGAGAGCTGTTTAAATTTGTGTAAGCCGTCCCTAAGTTTGAGGAAAGGGACGTAGAGGCATTTTTCATTTCTTTTGAAAAGATAGCCAAACAGATGAAGTGGCCAAAAGAAGGCTGGACACTGCTTATGTAAAACAGGTTGATGGGCAGAGCTCACAAAGTTTATGCAATGCTTTCTGAGGAGGCTTCTGCAGATTGAGATGGCAAAAAAGGCTATTCTTGCTGCTTATGTGTTAGTCCCTGAAGCGTATAGGCAGAAATTTCTGAACTTCCGTCGATTTTCTGGGCAGACTTATAAAATTTAAGAGGCGAAAGCAAATTAATTTTGATAATTGGATATGGGCATTAAAGATGGAAGCCACGTATCAGAACCTTAGGGAACTAATTCTCCTGGAAGAATTTAAAAATTCACTCCCACTGTTAGTAAGAATCCATGTAGTGTAGAGGACCAGAAGGTTTCAATAGCCAGATAGACATTGGAAATTGCTGATGATTATAAGCTTTATTGTAAGCTCAAACCCTTTGCCTGTCACCCCCACAAATTTGAGAAGGATAGAAAGTGGGAGGGTGAAAGGAAGGCAAGTAGCCGTGGGCAGGAAGGGATAGATGGAAATGTCCCGGGATCATCTGCTCAGACCAGAAAGGAAGATGTTGAGGATGAAAGTGAGGTCTGCAAGTCTAAATGTTATCATTGTCACAAAGTGGGACACCTTTGTGCAGAATGCTAGAAGTTGCGGGGTAAACCCATGGGTCTTACTGGGGTATACAAAGCCAATCCAAAGAAAGGGGCCCTGACTGAGAGTATGACAGATAGGGCTATAGCTCTGACTGCAGCTGTGAGACTAAATACAAAATCCAATGTGAGTGCAGAGGTTGTGAATAGGATACCTGAGTTATAGGGAATTCTTGTCGAAAGGAAAAGCAACTCCTTATCTTTCAAGTGTGGCAGGCAAACCTATAGTTATACTTAGGGGTACAGGAGCCAGCCAAACACCTTAGCTGGGGAAAGGCATAGCATTTCCACCAGAGAACGTACAGAATGCTAAAGTTTTAGTGAATGGTATTGGTGGGGAGTATATACCTGTACCTTTGTATCGGGTGCACCTAGAGTGTGACCTAATGTCTGGAACGGTAACTGTAGGAGTTGTCCATAGTTTGCCAGTACACAAAGTTGACCTGGGAATGATTTGGCCAGAGCAAAGGTAAGTAGCTTCTCCAGTGGAAAACTCGTGAAGTTAGAGACTGAACAGTTGCAGGAAAAGGTCCCTGGAACTTTTCCTTCATCTGCAGTAACTCGATCAATGGCTTAACAGGTTACGCTGTTGGAGGTAAAATTGGCACCGTTAGATCGTTGAATATTTGAAACTTTCTTTGGAGATTTGGACAATTGGAAGGACATTTTTAATAAGTCTTCTCTGATCAAGGCTCAGGAAGCTGATCCAGAAGCTGAGGCAAAAGGAGTTCCAGAAGGCTAGTATATTAAAAATGATATTCTGATAAGGAAGTGGAGACCTCCTCACAGACCTGTCGACAAAGAATGGATGGTAGTCCATCAGATAGTTGGATTGTCAGGAACTATTAAAAGATAGCGCATGAAATTCCTGTAGTGGGACATGTGGGGATCCGGAAGGCCAAATCACGTATAAGCCGACATTTTTACTAGACTGGTCTTTCCAAGGGCGTGGTGCAGTTTTGTTAAATGTGCCGTCACATGCCAGATTGTGGAAAACTGCAACCTGCCATAAAACTGGCATCTCTAATTCCCATACCAATTATTGGGGAACCAGTTAGTAGGATGTTGGTAGACTGTGTAGGACCTTTACCGAAAACAAAAGCGGGACACCAATATATACTCACTATCATGGATATGGCTACTCAATTCCTAGAGGCCATTCCCTTGAACAATTTCTGCTAAGGTAGTGGTAGAGAGGTTAACCCAGTTCTTCACTAGATATGGATTCGCGATTGTGATACAGTCGGATCAAGGTTCCAATTTTATGTCGAAAACTTTTCAAGAAGTTATGGGTAATTTGGGTATAACAGTTAAAGTCTTCAGCATACCACCCACAGACACAAGGAGCTTTAGAAATGTACCATCAGACCCTGAAAACAATGATCAGGGCATACTTTCATGAATATCCCCATGATTGAGATAAAGGGCTATAATTTCTTTTGTTTGCCACTGGGAATTCACCGAATGAATCTACCAGTTTTAGTCCTTTTGAATTAGTTTATGGACATGAGATAAGAGGTCCTTTAAAACTCACTAAAGAAAGGTTTTTAGAACAGAAGGACAAATCATCTTTGCTAGATTATGTATCTGTGTTCTGGGAACGGCTCACAAGAGCTTACAAAGTGGCTCAAAAACACCTAAAAGCTTCCCAAACAACTGTGAATGGGCAGACAAATATGCACGGACCCGAACATTTCAACCAGGGGATGAGGTGTTAGTATTACTGCCTTTACAGGATGAACCTTTGAAAGCATGTTTCAGTGGTCCATATAGAGTGGTCAGGAGAATTGGTAAAGTAAATTATTTGAGTTTGTTCAGCAACTCAGGCTGGTTTTCTATGCTCTGGTCGTAATGCACATATTATACTGTATTTTCATTGAAATTTAAAAGTACAATGTAAACCTCTACTATCAATGCATATAATGTTCCTGCATGCATTTGCAGTAATATTGCTGATGTCCTTGTGCTGGGCAAGAGGAGCACGAAGTGTGACACAAACTTTTTTTTTGCAAAACATGCATGCAGATGCAAGATTGTAGTCAATAAATAATGTACAATGTTATTAATGGAACAATGATACTCTTGGGGCTGGGGGAAATAAAACTTTGTAGAATTAGGTGAACTTAGCTGAATGGAATAAACATGAAACTTCCCATTGGCTTGTTGTGACCTTTACTTTTTCGTTCAGCAGTTGCTTTCTTACAATTTACAGGCACCAGGTCTGTCAACTCTCTCTAATGGACATAACTAATGTCAGCAGGCTTTCGGACAATATGGATCACAGTCAAACCTAGTTGTGTCCTCACCTGGATTTCTTGATAGAAATCAGGATCAAGAATGCTGACCAGTTATTAATTTTGTTTTCCTTAACACTGGAGGGCTGAGGCTAATTGCAGCATCATTTCCACCATTCTGGCTAAGGTGCTCTCACTTTGTACAGACTGGAGACTCAATCTGGGATTGTCAGGCTCTGTAAGATTCAACTAGTCACTGGATAAACATGCTGAGCCATTGTGAGGGAGCTGCCTCCTTAATAAATATTTATTCTTGGGGTAAGTTACTTCTTGCCAGTTAAACACCTATCTGAATAAAATCTTTTTTGCTTTATGAAAATGCTGGGGAGGGTGGGGGGCGGCAGGGTGTAAGTCCACTTGTACATCCAATTTTGAGATTTTTCCTTTTGATATTGTATTTTTTTAAAAACCGGAAAATATCTGTGGTTAGCCACATACTTGGAGTAGGGAATTTATTCCTTGTGTCTGAGATAACATCCAGATCGGACCTATTGTTATATGAGTCATTTGGCATTTGGAGGGGAACAGCATAAACCCAAAATAGCTGTGTACTCAACGTCAGCATGTATTGGCTCTAGCCATGACCGTTCTTGCCTGATAACTACTTTTCATGCTTTTTTAATGCAGAGAAGTGTGAAGTGATACATTTTGGTAGGAAGAATGAGGAGAGGCAATATAAAATAAAGGATACAATTCTAAAGGAGGTGCAGGAGCAGAGAGTCCTAGGGGTATATGTGCACAATGTTGAAGGTGGCAGGACAGGTTGAGAAAACAGTTAATGAGGCATACGGGATCCTGGGCTTTATAAGTAGAGGCATAGAGTACAAAAGCAAGAAAGTCATGGTGAACCTTTATAAAATACTAGTTCAGCCTCATCTGGAATATTGTGCCCAATTCTGGGCACCACACTTCAGGAAGGATGTAAAGGCATTGGAGAGGGTGCAGAAAAGATTTAGGAGAATGGTCTCAGGAATGAGCAACTTCAGTTACGAGGATATGTTGGCAAAGCTTGGGCTGTTCTCTTTGTAAAGTGAAGGTTGAGAGGAGATTTGATAGAGGTGTTGAAAATGTCTGGACAGAATAAATAGAGAAACTGTTTCCATTGGCAGAAAGGTGGAGAACCAGAGGACACCGATTTAAGGTGATTGACAAAAGAAGCAATGGTGACGTGAGGGCACAGATAGACATGTGGCAGTATGATATAGCTGTTACAGAAACATGATTTAAAGAGGGACAGGAATGGCAGCTCAACGTTCCTGGTTAGAGTTTTCAGAGACGGAGATGGTGGTGTAGTGGTGACATCACTGGACTAATAATCCAGAAGCCCAGGCTAATGCCCCGGGTACACTGGTTCAAATCCCACCACGGGAGCTGGTGGAATTTAAATTCAATTCATAAAAAAAAACTGGAATTGAAAGCTAGTCTCAGTAATAGTGCCATGAAACTTTCGATTGTTGTAAAAATCCATCTGGTTCTCTAATGTCCATTAGGGACGGAAATCTGCCATCCACCTGGTCTGGCCTACGTGTGACTCTAGACCCACAGGAATGTGGTTGACTCTTAACTGCTGTCTGAAATGGCCTAGAAAACCACTTAGTTCAAGGGTAATTAGGGATGGGCAACAAATGCTGGCCTTGCCAGTGACTCCCACAACCCATGGAAGAAAGAAAAACTCCACGTCAAACTTTTTTTTTTGAGGGTGAGGCATTTGCATAGTGGTGATGTCACTGGACTAGAAATCCAGAGGCCTAGGCTAATACTCTGGGAAATGGGTTTGAATCCCACCATGGCAGATGGTGAAATTTGAATTCAATTCATAAATCTGGAATTAAAAGGCCAGTCAAATGGCGACCATAAAACGATTGTTGATTGTTGGAAAAACCCATCTGGTTCACTAATGTCCTTTAGGGAAGGAAATCTGCCACCCTTACCCAGTTTGGCCTACATGTGACTCCAGATCCACAGCAATGAGCTTGACTCTTAACTGTCCTCTGAAATTGCCTAGCAAGCCACTCAGTTTCTCAAGGGCAATGAGGGGTGGGAAATAAATGCTGGCCTAGCCGGCAATGTCCACATCCCTTGAACTGAAAATAAAGACACGATAGGGAGGGGGTGTGGCAATTTTGGTCAAAGAAACAATTACAGCTGTGAGGAGGGATGATATTTTGGAAGGTTCATCAAATGAGGCCATATGGATTGAGCTAAGGAACAAAAAAGGGGCAAGTCCAACAAGAGAGGGTGCAATTTTAGACAGTATTAGGAAATGAAGATGGGCAGGTGGAAGGAGTGGCAGTGGGAGGAGAGCATTTTAGTGGTAGTGATCATAATTCAATTCAGCTTTAACATAATTATGGGAAAGGACAGAGACAGAGCAGGAGTTAGAGTTCTTAATTGGGACAAGGCCAATTTTACTAAACTGAGGGGTGATTTAAAGAAAGTGGACTGGAAACAGCTACTTGAAGGTAAATCAGTGTCAGAGCAGTGGGAGGTATTCAAAGGGAGGTTCAGAGTAAACATGTTTCCACAAAGAAAAAGGAAGGGACAGCCAAATCTAGAGCTTACAGGGTAAGATAAGGTAGAAAAGGAAAGTCCGACACGAGAACTCAATACTACAGAAAACTGAGAGGAGTGTGGAAAGTGGAGGGGTGAAATCAAAAAGGAAATTAGGGAAGCTAAGAGCGAGCATGAAAAAATATTGGCAAGCAAAATCAAGGTGAACCCAAAGATCAGTACATTAAGAGTAAGAGGATAACTAAGGAAAGAGTAGGGCCCATAAAAGAGAAAAAAAGTAACCTATGTGTAGGGCAGAAGATGTTGGCATTGTTCTTGATGAATACTTTGCGTCTTCACAAAAGAAGGGGACGATGCAGATATTGTAGATAAGAAAGAGGGGTGTGAAGTATTGGATGTGATCAACATAGGGAGAGAGGAAGTATTAATAAGATTGGCATCCTTGAAAGTTGATAAATCACCAGGGCCGGATGAAATGTACCCCAGGCTGTTAAAAGAAGCCAGAGAGGAAATAGTGGAATGTCTGACCATCACTTTCCAGTCCTCACTGAACACAGGTGTGGTGCTGGAGGATTGGAGGACTGTTAATGTAGTACCTCTGTTTAAAAAGGGAGCGAGGAAATAGACCGAATGATTACTGACCAGTCGATGTTACCTCAGTCGTGGGCAAATTATTGGAATGAATTCTGAGACAGGATAAGCTGTCACTTAGAAAGGCACAGGGTTAATCAAGGACTGTCAGCACAAATTAATCCAGGATAGTCAGCATAGATTTGTTAAGGGAAGAATTTGTCTGACCAACTTGATCAAATTATTTGAAGAAATAAGAAGTAAGATACATGAGGGTAGTGCAGTTGATGTAGTCTACATGGATTTTAGCAAGGCTTTTGACAAGGTTCTACATGGTAGACTGGTTTAAAAAAAAAGCTCATGGGATCCAGGGAAATGTAGCAAGATGAATACAAAATTGGCTCAGTGGCAGGAAACAAAGGGTAATTGTTTACGGGTGTTTTTGTGATTGGAAGGCTGTATCCAGTGGGGTTCTGCAGGGCTCAGTACTGGGTCCCCTGCTTTTTGTGGTATATATTAACAATTTGAATGTAAATGTAGGGGGGCATGATCAAAAAAGTTTGCAGACGACAAAGATTGGCCATATGATAGATAGCTGTAGGCTGCAGGAAGATGTTGATGGTCTGGTCAGATGGGCAGAAAAGTGGCAAATGGAATTCAACCTGGAGAAGTGTGAGGTGATGCATTTGGGGAGGTCAAACAAGCCAAAGGAATATACGATTAATTGGAAAATGCTGAGACGTGAAGACGAAGTGGGGCACCTTGGAGTGAATGTCCACAGATCCCTGAAGGTAGCAGGACAGGTCGATAAGATGGTTAAGAAGGCATATAGAATTGTTTCCTTTATTAGCCGAGGCATAGAATATAAGAGCAGGGAGGTTATGCTGTAACTGTATAAATTATTGGTTAGGCCACAACTTGAGTACTGTGTGCAGTTCTGGTCATCTCATTACAGAAAGAGAATGCTGAGGGGAAATCTGATTGAAATGTACAAAATTTTGACGGGCCTGGATAGAGTGGAGGTGAAGGGCCTATTTACCTTAGCAGAAAGGTCAGTGACTAGGGGGCATAGATTTAAAGTGATTGGTAGAAGGATTAGAGGGGAGATGAGGAAAATTGTTTTCACCCGGAGGGTGGTGGGGTTCTGGAACTCGCAGCCTGAAAGGGTAATGGAGGCAGAAACCCTCAACTCATTCAAAAGGAGTCTGGATATGCATCTCAAGTGCTGTAATCTGCAGGGCTACGGACCAAATGCTGGAAGGTGGGATTAGACTGGGTGGATTGTTTTTCGGCCGGCACAGACACAATGGGCCAAATGACTTCTTTCTGTGCCGTAAACTTTCTATTCTATTCTAAAACATTTTTTTCGCAGTGAGTGTTTAGGATCTGGAAATGCACTGCCTGAGAATTTGGTGGAGGCATATTCAATAGTGACTTTCGAAAGGGAAGTGGATAATTATCTGAAGTTAAAAAATTTGCAGGTGTGTGGGCAAAAGATGTGGGAGTGGCTGAGTAGCTCTTGGAGAGCCAGCACAGACACAATGGGCCCAATGGCCGCCACCTGTGCTATAGAACCATTCTATGATTTCTGTGTAAGATAAAGACTTGTGGGCCAAATGACAACAATTTAAAAATGTGAGCTTACCTTTATTTTTTCACACAATATATTCGAAATTGAAGACCATAAATTGTAAAAATAGAATACGGCATTTTTAGATTTTACTGCACAAAGTACTTTTATCTGGCTCTACGACTCATGAAAGAGATTACATCACTTCTGATTATGCATCATTCATCACTTGTGAAATGAGCTTTGCTTTTGGCAACTTGTGTATAATGTCTATTTTTTTATAGTAAAATAACTTAGAAATGTACATGAAAACAGCGGAAAAACCATAATAGCCTAAGAGCACAAGTTCAAAGAACACACAGGTCCTGCAAAATTGAAGAGGGGGGAATCCCCACAGTGACAATAACTTTGAAGTGAAGTTATGAATGCAATGGCATCATTTAATTAGTTGGGGATGCCCCAGTGTGTGGTGAATATCACCCTTCCTGCAACAATGTTGTAACCCTTTGAAAAAGTTCATTTCTATACTACTGTTAAAGACGTAGGATCTTAAAGCAAGTTGAAACCTCTCTTTAAAAAAAAATTCAGACCTGTAAATTCTAAACAGATGCAACGAAGCCAAACCTTTTCCTCATCTCTAACTAATGAAGATAGCATTAAGAACCGTAAGTTCTTAGCAAGAACCTTAGTAAACGATGAGGTTATGCTTTCCTTTATCAACAAAAAAGGGCCTTGATTTTAAGCCTGCCCACAAGGGGAAACCAGGCAGGTGGTTTGTTAAAATTAGGGCTGCAACTTACCTTGATTCTACTATCACAGAATGCAATTTTAACATGCTGTTTTTAACAGCGGTATAGGACACCTACCAGAAAACAGTCGGGTCCTGCTTTAAGTATGCAGATTTGGCTATGACTGCATCATCCCAATTACCATTTTTACTCAAGTCCTTAGTGAGGAAGCTGGCATTTGGTACTGTGGAGTAGTTGTAAGGTGATGAGGACTTTCTCTGCCACCACACCCTCCTGCCCCGCCCCAAAAGAAAGTGTGTGTGTCAAAATACAATTGTTAATGTATCTGTAACTAAATGGTTTTTCACTGATTTGTGATTTTGGAAAAAAAAAAGTCATATTAAAAAAACTTTGCAACCTGTGCAGTGTTATGTCTTCATTCTACATGATATTTCCAAATAGATTGAAACTGCTCATTTGATGCCTGGTCTGGTACCAAGCCAGATAGACAACGAGGGTGCCAGCTTTCATTTGCCGTCAAAGTTAGATGATCTCAGCTGGGTCAGTTGATAATTAAGTCTTTGTCTCACTCGACTGGAAAGGCATGAAATCAGTCCGAATCCCTGCTCCTAGTCATTATTCAGTGTCAGCTGAGAGAAAGTTTATGCGCGTCAATGTAAGATGACATGATCATGCTTAGTTGAAATTCCTCACTCCTCTCAATTAGGATCATAGAAGAATCATTGGATCTTACAACATAGAAGAGGGGCCATTTGGCCTGTTGTGTGTTTGAAACAGCTGGTCAATTTAGTCCCAAACCCCAACCTTTTCCCTATAAGCCTACAAATTAGTTCTCTTCAACGACATAACCAGTTGCCTTTGAAAGTTCCTATGGAATCTGATTCCTTTTCAGGTAGTGCATTCCAGCTCATAATAACTCTCTATGTGGAAAAAAAATTCCCTTCCCTTTCCCTCTAGTACAACTGCCAATGAGATAAATGACTAGATGATTTGCTTTTAGTGATTTTGGTTGAAGGATAAATATTGACCAGCTGTTCCTCGATAGTGCCATGAGATCTTTTACATCCACCTGAGCAGGCAGATTTACAGGAGGCTCAGTTTAACATCTCATCTGTAATACGACACCTCCTATCATGCAGAACTGGAGTGTCGGCTTAGTTTCAATTGTATTTCCATTCCTAACCACTAACTTCAGACATAGAAATGGTCACTCAGATGAGATACCAGTAGTTGGCTGTTGCCCATGGAAATACACTCCTATATGAGTTAGCACATTCAGGTGACATGGGGAATAAACCAATGGAACAAAATCTATAGGCAGATTTAGACATAATTGCTCTGGAGAGAGTACAGAGGAGATTTACAAGAATGTTGCCAGGGCTTGAAAATTGCAGCTATGAGGAAAGATGGGATAAGCTAGGGTTATTTTCCTTCGAGGAGGCTGAGGGGTGACTTAATTGAGGTGTGCAAAATTATGAGGGGCCTGGGTGGAGTGGACAGGAAGGACCTGTTTCCCCTAGCAGAGGGGTCAAATACCAGGGGGCACAGATTTAAGGTGATAGGTAGAAGGATTAGAGGGGACATGAGGAAACATTTTTTCACCCAGAAAGTGGTGTGTGTCTGGAATTCACTGCCTGGATCGGTGGTGGAGGCAGAAACCCTCAACTCATTTGAAAGGTACCTGGACCTGCACCTGAAGTGCTGTAACCTTCAAGGCTACGAACCAGGTGCGGGAAGGTGGAATTAGAATGGGCGGCTAGTTTTTTTCAGCCACCACAGATACGATGGGCTGAATGGCCTCCTCTGTGTTATAACTTTTCTATGGTTCTATGTTCTATGGTTCTATTTAATAAATGTTACTGGTGTTTAAAAACAAATGAGAAATGAATTGATAATTGGAAAACACAACTCGTACCTCTTTATCTGTATCCCATTTCATCGTGCTTTTGCTGCCAGGCTGCTTGCTGTTGCTCCTGATGCTCCTTTCACACCAAGAGATTTGATAACCTCACTACTGTGCACATTCTGAGAAGATGGCAAAGACATTATTAACAGCTAGACTGTGCTGCAACTGATTCCAAAGGCAGTCCCTTAGTCTTCTGACGTGCAGACAAGTACATGTCAGGTGGTCAAATTACTTGAAGGCTGACACAACCAAGAAGGTCTGTTTGGATAGGAATAGTGGCCAACATCTCTCTACTTTAAAATTGTAACATTAAACATTGTTTGTTTTAGCGTAACTATTTTCCTTTCCTTTATAAGAACAAAAGTACAAATCTTGAATTTTTAAAAATCATTGCTTTCCTTTTCTTGTCCAATTTGTTCAATGAGTTGTGATCTGTGTATGTATGTCTTGGAGGTTTTACTTGATGCCTTTTTATACATGATAAATTGGATTTCTGCCGTACTCCTATCTTCAGTGCTGTGTGGAAATTGTTCCAAAACATTTTGACTCAATGCCTTAAATCTTCCTGAATGTCTGATTGGGTTCCAATAAAACTGGCTCATTTGGATCAACGTTTAAGTTTCTCACTGTGCAATACTCTATATTCATGAGTATGGAAGGGGTAAATAAATATCTGATGTGTACCTTTTGTTGCCTTTTTTTGCACATATTGTGGTCATAGAGTCATAATGCCATAGGAGGCTAGTCAGCCTATTGAGTCCATGCTGGCTCTCTGCAGAGTAATCCAATCAGTCAAATTCCATCCCCACAGCGTTAACTTTATTTCCCTCAAGTGCTCATCCAATTTTCTTTTGAAATCGTTCATTGTGTTTGCTTCCACCACTCTCGTAGGCTTCAGGTCATTACCACTTGCTGCGTAAAAAAGTTATTTTTCTTTCTCCTTGGGGAAAATGTGAGGTTGTCCACTTTGGTGGGAAGAATAGAAAAGCAAAATGTTATTTACATGGTGGGAGACTACAGAATGCTGCAGTACAGAGGGATCTGGGTGTCTTTGCATATGCCTTTGTACAAGGATCACAAAAAATTAGCATGCAGGTACAACAATTAATTAGAAAGGCAGATGGAATGTTGGCATTTACTGCAAGGGGGATGGAGTAGAAAAGTAGGCAAGTCTTGCTACAGCTGCACAGAGTATTGGTGAGACCACATCTAGAGTACTGCATTCAGTTTTAGTCTCCTTACTTAAGCAGGGCTATAATTGCATTGGAAGCAGTTCAGTGAAGGTTCACTCGGCTGATTCCTGGCATCAAGGAGTTGTCTTATGAGGAATAGTTGAGCAAGTTTGGCCTATACACGCTGGAATTTAGAAGAATGAGTGGTTATTGAAACATATAAGATTCTGAGGGGGCTTGAGACAGGGTAGGTGCTGAGAATGTGTTTTCCTTCGTGGGGGAATCTAGGACAAGAGGACACAGTTTCAAAATAATTTTAAGATAGAGATGAGGAGAAATTTCTTCTGAGGGTTGTTAATCTTTGGAATTTTCTTCCCCAGAGAGCAGTGGAGTCTGGGTCATTGTCTAACTCAGGCTTGAATATATTCAGATTTTTTTGATCTACAAGGGAGTTGGGTTGCGGGAGGCAGGCAGGAAAGTGGAGTTAAGGCCACAATCAGATCACCGATGATCGTATTGAATGGTGGAGCAGGCTCGAGGGGCTGAATGGCTTACTCCTGCTCCTAATTCTTACGATCTCACATTCCCCCCTGCATTTCTTGCCTGAAATCTTACATTTGTGACCCCTCGTGCTTGTACCATCAGCTAATAGGAATAGTTTTTCTTTGTCAATCCTATCCAAACCTGTCCTAATCTTGTACAACCTTTAACAAATCTCCCCTCAATCTCCTTTGATCCAAGGAGAACAACCGCAGCTTCTCTAACCTAACCTTGTAGCTAAAATTCCTCATCCCTCATCCCTAGAACCTCACATCCTTCCTAAAGTGTGGTGAGCAGCACTAGACATAATACTCTAGTTGTGGCCTCACTAGAGCTTAAAGAGCATTTATCCGTTCTGGAAAAGGTATCATTCTTTTGTAAAGGGTCTCTCCAGGTTGTGGTTTAGTTTTGATTTGGGTGCCAAATTATACATTATGGAGTCATTACGGTACAGGATAATGCCACTCGGACCATCAAGTCCATGCCAGCTCTCTGTAGAGCAATCCAATCAGTCCCATACCACCGCTGTATCCCCATAGCCTTGCAAATTTAGTTCCTTCAAGTACCCATCCAATTTTCTTTTGAAATCATTTATCGTCTCTGCTTCTACCACCCTTGTAGGCAGCGAGTTCCAGGTCATTACCACTTGCTACATAGAAAAAGTTCTTCCTCACGTCCCCCTGCATCAATGGCCCAGAACCTTAAATCTGTATCCCCTCGACCTTGTACGATCATCTGATGGGAGCAGCTTTTTTTTGTCTACCGCATCTAAATCTGTCATAATATTGTACATCTCTATTAAATCTTCCTTTAGTCTCCTTTGCTCCAAGGAGAACAACCCCCTCAGCTTTTCCAACTTAACCTTATAGCTGAAATGTCCTCTGCACCCTCTCAAGGACCTTCATATCCTTCCTAACTGTGGTGACCAGAACTGGATGCAATACGCTAGTTGTGGCTGAACCAGAGTTTTATAAAGGTTCAGCATAACTTCCCAGCTTTTGTATTCAATATCTCTATTTATGAAGCCCATGGTCCCATATGCTTTGCTAGCTATTCTCTCTCAATATGTCCTGCCGCTTTCAAAGACCTATGCACATAAACCCCCAGGTCCCTTTGTCACTGCACACTCTTTAGAACTGTGCCATTAAGTCTGTATTGATCTCCCCATCCCTTCTGCCCAATGCATCACTTCACACTTGTCAGTATTAAATTCCATCTGCAACTTTTCTGCCCATTCTGCTAGCCTGTTTGTGCCCTGTTGCAGACAGTTTGTATCATCCTCACTGTTTGGCATCAGAAAATTTTGAAATTTTGCTCTTTTTTTCCCCCCCAATATCCAAGTCATTTATATATTTTTTTAAATGACCCTTGGGTAATAATAGAAGACCTATTTTGAATGAAAATAAAGCTAAGAGATCAAAGCAGCAAGCAATCCTGGCATTCATTGCCTATCCATAGTCTCCCTGGTGGTGTTGGGCCAATTATATAGTTTGTTGGACCACTTTGGAAGTTAGGTGAAAGTTAACCATCTTGGTGTGGATTTGGAGTCACATATAGACCAAACAAGATAAGGATGGCAGGTTTCCTTTCCTGTAAGATATTTATGGGCAGTTGGGTTTTTAAGATGATCGGACAGCTACAGGGTCATTTACTGAAGCCAGTTTTAAGTTGCCTGATTTTTAAAACAATTCAAATTCTCAAACTGTCATAGTAACATTTGAACTCATGATCTGGATTATTAATCCAGTAACATCACCACAACACTACTGACCCTCGAATGGGAGACTGCAATTTTCTCTGGGATTTTCATGGCAGGGAGCCTCGCTTTTCCATCGTGAACATTGGGAACTTACCATATATAATTTTCCAGCTATTAATTTGAATGGTTGGAAAATCATGTATTGTGCGCTCTCAAACGTTTGCTATGTGATGTGTATATATATCTGATACATCAAATAAGAAAGTTACCACATCAGTGTCATGTGATACAGCCACCAACTGCACAGTGGGGTATGGAAGTGTCATTGTTATTGGACTGCTAATCCATAGTGGGGTATGGTAGTGCAGATGTTGCTATTGGACTGCTAATCCAGGGAATGATAGTTAAAATCCTGCCATGGCAATTTGACGATTTGAAATCAGTTTTAAAAAAAAAAGGATCTGTAATATCATTAAAAATGATTAAGAAGCTGTTAGATTGTCGTAAAAACTCAACTAGTTCATTAATGCCCTTTAGGGAAAGAATCCTGCTGTCCTTACCTGGTGTGGCCTGTATGTGACTCCAGGCTAACACCAGCATATTGACTCTTCTGCTTTGTGAAGCCATTCAGTTGTATGGAAGCATATCACCAACTTTGGGCAACAAGGAATGGCTTTAAACGTTGGTTTTGCCTCTGAAACTCCCATCTTGATGTTGAATAAAAAAAGAATAAGTGTCTGTAGTACAATAATCACATTAAAATATAAATGCACCCTTTGTCTCACACATGTTCAGTTGATGGCACCCTGTGTCAGAAGGTTATGTAATTGTGTCCCACTGTAGGACTTGAATACATTATACATTCTAATATTCCAGTTTGAGGGAATGCCACATTGTTAAAGGTACTGTCCTTCAAGTGAAACATTAAGGGTGGCCCTGTCTGTCCATTCTGATAAGTCAGGTGGATATTATAGATACCACAGTATTAATTTGATAAGAGCAGGGAGTTCTTGCTATTACTTAGTCAACATTCCTACCGCAACATTTTGAGTTTATAAAGCAAATTTAGCATAGGAACACGTCCAAAGGACCTTCACAGAAGTGAATTCACAACAAGCCAAGGAAGGAGGTATCAGAGGTGTCAGTTTAAAAACTTGGTTAAAGGTGTAGGTTTTATGGAGGATTTTAAGAGGAGAGAGAAGTGAAGAGGCAGAGATATTTATGGAAGGAATTCCAGAGCTTAGCTCCTATGATGCTGAAGGTACAATCGTTATTGGTGGAGTAAAGGGAAGTAGAGGAGTGCAGAGCTCTCATTGGGTTATAGGATTGGCAGAGATTACAGGGGTAGGGAAAGGTGAGGCTATGTTTTGAACATGAGGATGAGAATTTGAAGAAACGAGTAATTGGTAGATTGGGAGCCAGTGTTGATCAATGGACGCGAGTGATGTTCGAGTGAGACTTTGATGCAGGTTAGGTTAGGGCAGCAGCGTTTTGGATGAGATTGTTTATGGAGAGTGGAGGGTAGGAAGCCAGCCAAGAGTGCATTGTACTAGTAAGGTCTGGAGGTAACAAAAGCATGGATTATAGTTTCAGCAACAGACAGGCAGAGAGGGGAGATGTTACGGATTGTGGGTGGCACTGGCCAGACCAGCATTTATTGCACATCCCTTATTGCCCTGAAGAAGGTGGTGGTGAGCTGCCTCCTTGAACTGCTGCAATCTGCTGGGGTGTAAGTACACCGACAATGCTGTTAGGAAGGGAGTTCCAGGATTTTGACCCAGCAACAGTGAAGGAATGGTGATGTCGTTCCAAGTCTGGATGTTGTGTGGCTTGGAGGGGAACTTGCAGGTGGTCGTGTTCCCATGCATCTGCTTCCCTTGTCCTTCTAGGTGGTAGAGTCACTAGTTTGGAAGGTGCTGTCTAAGGAGGCTTGGTGAGTTGCTGCAGTCCATCTTGTAGATGGTACACATTGCTGTCACTGTGCATCAGTGGTGGAGGGAGTGAATGTTGGCGGTGATGGTTGAAGTGCCAATCAAGCGGGCTGCTTTGTCCTGGATGGTGTCGAGCTTCTTGACTGTTGGAGATGCATCCATCTAGGCAAGAGGAGTGTATTCCATCACACTGCTGACTTGTGCCTTGTAGATGGTGGACAGGCATTGGGGAGACGGGGTCAATTACTCGCCGCAGAACTCCTAGCCTCTGACCTGGTCTTGTAACCATGGTATTTATATGGCTGCTGCAGTCCAGTTTCTGGTCAATGGTAATTCCTAGGATGTTGGTAGTGGGGGATTCAGCGATGGTAATGCTATTGAACATTAAGGGGAGATGGTTAGATTCTCTCTTGTTTGAGATGGTCATTGCCTGGCACGAATGTTACTTGCCACTTATCAGCCCAAGCCTGGATGTTGTCAGATCTTGCAGCATCTGGACATGGGCTCCTTCAGTATCTGAGGAGTTGTAAATGGTGCTGAACGTTGTGAATTCATCAGCGAACATCCCCACTTTTGACCTTATGATGGAGAGAAGGTCATTGATGAAGCAGCTGAAGGTGGTTGGGCCTAGGACACCACCCTGAGAAACTCTTGCTGTGATGTCCTGCGACTGAGATGATTGAACATCAACAACCACAACTACATTCCTTTGCGCTTGGTATGACTCCAAGCAGCAGAGAGTTTTCCCCCGATTCCCATTGACTCCAGGTTTGCTAGGGCTCCTTGATGTCAAAGGCAGTTACTCTCACCTCACCTATGGAGTTCAGCTCTTTTGTTCGTGTTTGGACCATGGCTGTAATGAGGTCAGGAGCTAAGTGGCCCTGGTGGAACCCAAACCGAGTGTCAGTGAGTAGGTTATTGCTGAGCAAGTGCCACTGATAGCGCTGTTGACGACCCCTTCCATCACTTTGCTGATGATGGAGAGTAGACTAAAATAAAAGCAAAATACTGCAGATGCTGGAAATCTGAAATAAAAATAAAAAGTGCTGGAAACATTCAGCAGGTCTAGCAGCATCTGTGGAGTGAGAAGCAAAGTTAACGTTTCAGGTCTGTGAGTATTTCCAGCACTTTTTGTTTTTAATCGACAGTAGACTGATGGGATTTGTCCTGCTTTTTGCAGACAGGACATATCTGGCCAATTTTCCACATTGCTGGGTAGATGAGTGTTGCAGCTATACTAGAACAGCTTGGCTAAGGGCATGGCTAATTCTGGAGCATCTTCAGTACCGTTGCCGGAATGTTGTCAGGACCTGTAGTCTTTGCAGTATCCGGTAGCTTCAGCCATTTTTTAATTTCATGTAGAGTGAATCACATTGGCTGAAGACTGGCATCTGTAATGCTGAGGACCTCAGGAGGAGGCTGAGATAATCAAAGAACAAAGAAAATTACAGCACAGGAACAGGCCCTTCGGCCCTCCAAGCCTACACCGATCCAGATCCTCTATCTAAACCTGTCGCCTATTTTATAAGGGTCTGTATCTCTTTACTTCCTGCCCATTCATGTATCTGTCTAGATACATCTTAAAAGACGCTATCGTGCCCGCGTCTACCACCTCCGCTGGCAACGCGTTCCAGGCACCCACCACCCTCTGCGTAAAGAACTTTCCACGCATATCCCCCCTAAACTTTTCCCCTTTCACTTTGAACTTGTGACCCCTAGTAATTGAATCCCCCACTCTGGGAAAAAGCTTCTTGCTATCCACCCTGTCTATACCTCTCATGATTTTGTACACCTCAATCAGGTCCCCCCTCAACCTCCGTCTTTCTAATGAAAATAATCCTAATCTGCTCAACCTCTCTTCATAGCTAGCGCCCTCCATACCAGGCAACATCCTGGTGAACCTCCTCTGCACCCTCTCCAAAGCATCCACATCCTTTTGATAATGTGGCGACCAGAACTGCACGCAGTGTTCCAAATGTGGCCGAACCAAAGTCCTATACAACTGTAACATGACCTGCCAACTCTTGTACTCAATACCCCGTCCGATGAAGGAAAGCATGCCGTATGCCTTCTTGACCACTCTATTGACCTGCGTTGCCACCTTCAGGGAACAATGGGCCTGAACACCGAAATCTCTCTGTACATCAATTTTCCCCAGGACTTTTCCATTTACTGTATAATTCACTCTTGAATTGGATCTTCCAAAATGCATCACCTCGCATTTGCCCTGATTGAACTCCATCTGCCATTTCTCTGCCCAACTCTCCAATCTATCTATATTCTGCTGTATTCTCTGACAGTCCCCTTCACTATCTGCTACTCCACCAATCTTAGTGTCGTCTGCAAACTTGCTAATCAGACCACCTATACATTCCTCCAACTCATTTATGTATATCACAAACAACAGTGGTCCCAGCACGGATCCCTGTGGAACACCACTGGTTACACGTCTCCATTTTGAGAAACTCCCTTCCACTAGTACTCTCTGTCTCCTGTTGCCCAGCCAGTTCTTTATCCATCTAGCTCGTACACCTTGGACCCCATGCGCCTTCACTTTCTCCATCAGCCTACCATGGGGAACCTTATCGAACGCCTTACTGAAGTCCATGTATATGACATCTACAGCCCTTCCCTCATCAATCAACTTTGTCACTTCCTCAAAGAATTCTATTAAGTTGGTAAGACATGACCTTCCCTGCACAAAACCATGTTGCCTATCACTGATAAGCCCATTTTCTTCCAAATGAAAATAGATCCTATCCCTCAGTATCTTCTCCAGCAGCTTCCCTACCACTGACGTCAGGCTCACCGGTCTATAATTACCTGGATTATCCCTGCTACCCTTCTTAAACAAGGGGACAACATTAGCAATTCTCCAGTCCTCCGGGACCTCACCCGTGTTTGAGGATGTTGCAAAGATATCTGTTAAGGCCCCAGCTATTTCCTCTCTCGCTTCCCACAGTAACCTGGGATAGATCCCATCCGGACCTGGGGACTTGTCCACCTTAATGCCTTTAAGAATACCCAACACTTCCTCCCTCCTTATGCCGACTTGACCGAGAGTAATCAAACATCTGTCCCTAACCTCAACATCCGTCATGTCCCTCTCCTCGGTGAATACCGATGCAAAGTACTCGTTTAGAATCTCACCCATTTTCTCTGACTCCACGCATAACTTTCCTCCTTTGTCCTTAAGTGGGCCAATCCTTTCTCTAGTTACCCTCTTGCTCCTTATATATGAATAAAAGGCTTTGGGATTTTCCTTAACCCTGTTTGCTAAAGATATTTCATGACTCTTTTAACGCTCTTAATTACTCGTTTCAGATTGCGCCTGCAATCCCGATATTCTTTCAAAGCTTCGTCTTTCTAATCCCGATATTCTTTCAAAGCTTCGTCTTTCTGATCCCGATATTCTTTCAAAGCTTCGTCTTTCTAATCATCCACTCTGCACTTCTGGCTGAAGATGGATGCAAATTTTTCAGTCTTGTCTTTTGCACTGATGTGCTGGGCTCCCCCATCATTGCGGATGGGGATATTTGTGGAGCATCCTCCTCCCGTTAGTTGTTTAATTGTCCACCAGCATTCACGACTAGATGTGGAAGGACTGTAGAGCTTAGACCTAATCAGTTAGATATGGGATTGCTTTGCTCTGTCTGTTGCATGCTGCTTCTGCTGTTTGGCATGCAAATTGTCTTGTGTTGTAGCTTCGCCGGGCTAACACCTCATTTTTAGGTATGCCTGGTGCTGCTCCTGGCATGCCCTCCTGTACTCTTCATTGAACCAGGATTGATCCCCTGACTTGATGGTAATGGTAGAGTGGGGGATATGCCGGACCATGAGGTTACAGATTGTGGTTGAATATAATTCTGCTGCTGCTGATGGCCCACAGCGCCTCGAGGATGCCCAGTGTTGAGTTGCTAGATCTGTTCAAAATCTATCCTATTTAGACGGTGGTAGTGCCACACAACACGAAGGTGGGTATCCTCAATGAAAAATTGTCTCCACAAGGACTGTGCAGTGGTCACGTCTACCAATACTGTCATGGACAGATGCATGTGCACAGGTAGATTGGTGTGGACAAGGTCAAGTAGGTTTTTCCCTCTTGTTGGTTCCCTCACCACCTGCCACAGCCCCATTCTAGTAGCTGTGTCCTTAAGGACTCAGCCAGCTAATTCGGTAGTGGTGCTACCGAGCCATTCTTTGATGGACATTGAAGTTCCCCACCCAGAGTACACTCTGTGCCCTTGCCACCCTCAGTGATTCTTCCAGTTGGTGTTCAACATGGAGAAGCACTGATTCCTCAGCCGAGGTGGGGTGGTAATCAGCAGGA
The DNA here is from genome assembly GCF_036365525.1 of Heterodontus francisci. Classification (NCBI taxonomy): domain Eukaryota; kingdom Metazoa; phylum Chordata; class Chondrichthyes; order Heterodontiformes; family Heterodontidae; genus Heterodontus; species Heterodontus francisci. The sequence continues at coordinate 55,524,337 of NC_090371.1, read as the reverse complement.
GACATCATGGTGTCCGGAGTCATTGTTGAGGACTCCCAGGACAACTCCCTCCCGACTGCATACAACCGTGCCACCCCCTCTGGTGGGTCTGTTCTGCCAGTGGCAAGACATAGCTGGGGATGGTGATGCCAGGCACATTGTCTGTAAGGTATGATCCACGAGCATGACTGTGCCAGGCTGATGTTTGACTAGTCTGTGGGGCAGCTCTCTCAATTTTGATACAAGCCCCCAGATATTATTAAGGATGACTTTGCAGGGTCGACAGGGCTCAATTTGCTGTTTATCATTTCTAGTGCCAAGGTCGATGCCCATCTGGTTTAATTCCTTTCCTTACGCTTTGTAGTGGTTAGATACAACTGAGTGGCTTGCTAGGCCATTTCAGAGTGCATTTAAGAGTCAATCATATTGTGTGGGTCTGGAGGCCCATGTAGGCCAGACCAGGTAAGGACAGCAGATTTTGTTCCCTAAAGGATATTTGTGAACCAGATGGGTTTTTGCCACAATCAACAATGGTTTCATGGTCACCATTAGGCTAGCTTTTAATTCCAGATTTATTAATTAATTCAGATTTCACCATCTGCCGTGGGATGTGACCCATGTCTCCAGAGCATTAGCTTAGGCCTCTAGTTTACGAGTGCAGTGACATTACCACTGTGCCACTGGATCTATGCGATGGTGTAGATTGGGATTGAAACTTTAGCTTGGGATCAAATAGGAATTTGAGGTTGTGAACAGACTGTTTCAACCTGAGACAGTGGCTTGGGAGGGCTGTAATTCGTGGTGCAGGAATGGATTTTGTTGGGGGTGGGGAGGGTTGGGAACCACAGGCAATGGCTTCTGCCTTCCCAATATTTAACTGAAGGAAATTGTGGGAATCCAGGACTGGGTGTTAAACAAGTAAGCTGATGACACAGGTAGTGTAATGTTTGATACACTTGATAGATTTGCTTAGTCATTGTTCTCATCGCTGTTTGCATCTTGCTTTGTACAAAGTAGCTGCAACATATGCCCATAAATACATTTTAATGTAATTAATTTTATGTGAAATGGTGTGAGCTACTTCTTAGGGATTTTGCTTATGTCAAGCTTGAGAATGGTAGCACTCCTGAAACAAAAGATGAGGGTTTCAAGTCCCATACCAAAAACCAGAGCATAATCTAGGCTGGCACTTCAGTACAGTACTAAGAGAGCACTAAACTGTTGAAGGTACCTCTTTTGGGTGCAATATTTGCACTTTCGAGTGGACGTAAGGGTCTCATTGGCACTATTTGGAAAAGAGGAAAGAAGTTCTGGTGTCAACAGAAATCAAAATTTGGTGGATTCCTTAATGGACGGGCCTTCCTGAATATCCTTGACATCCAAACTTGGACAGTTTCCCAGGCCCACTCCTTTCTTCGATGCATTAGTCATCTCCATGTTCTCAGATCCCCAAACTACATAAAGATCATTGTGGAGAGTAAAAACAATTCAAACTGCCCTTCTCCACTACGAATGGTCTTCTTTGCAGCCCCATTGCACATTCCATCTTTGCTTTCTACTATCTTAAATTTAAAGGTGCTGTATAAATGCAAGTTCTTCTTGTTATCTCAGGCATCAAATGCGAGGAGCAATTTAACTTTTTGTCCAAAGTTGAAGCCATCTGTTCTGCTCCCGCTGACTACCTCCACCCTCCCTGCAACATCACCCCCAGTCCTTTTCACGAGATGAAGTCTGGCTGTCTTCTTAATTGAATCACAACCACGCAATCCACAGCTGTCTCTCCATTCCACCTCCACTTACCCTCACTAAACACTTGCTTTCGATGAAGCTGGCTCCCAGTCTGTCTGCATTATCATACTGCCCCTATTGTCCAGCATGCTTCCTAATTTCTTCACTCTTAAGACAATGGCACATGGACTTACCTGTTCCATCAGTCCTGTTGCTGCTTTCTTCACATGCCTGCTGAACATTAAGACCTTGATGATCTGTAATTTCCTTTAGTTTAATGTCAATAAAGCCAAAGCCATTGACCTCAGGCTAAACACAGAGGTGCAGAACTTTGGCATACTTCATCAGTCCTTAACTCTGTTTCCTCTCCTATATCCAGACTGACTTTTTCTGCATTTGAAACATCATTACTTTCTACACCTACCTCTCCCCCTCTACTGCAGGAATTTTAATCCTAACCTTTACTACCTCGAGATTTGATTTCTCTTAAGCTATCTTTGCTGGCAGCGCTACTTCAACCTGTCAGAAACTACAACACATTTGGAGCTCTGCTAGCTGCTGGAGATTAAAGCCTGGCTCGGGTATAAAATTAAAACCCGACTGGGGCCTGACCCGACCACAGCCAACCTGAACCTGACCCGATCCGACACAAATATCCTTCATCTGTTCCGACAGCAGGCTATTCCTGCAGCTGGAGTTGTGGGGAATCATAGGTAAGCCTGATGCCGTGACTTCCCGGAAGCAGTATCCAGCCCAGCCTGACCCAAGCCCGAATGCTGGACTCAGAATATCGACCCCACCCAAACCTGACACATAGTCGGGTCTGGGTCGGATAGCCAGGCTTTACTGCAGATCTTTATTGTTGCCTTCAGATTCTTTGCCCCACGCTACCTCTGTGATCTCCACTTATATGCTGTGCTTGTCAAGCACTGCCTTACTTCTAGTTTCCTAATTTCTTTGCTCCATCATCAATAGCTGCTTCTTCAGACATTTCTCTCTTAAGGGCCTTGTCATTTCCCTCACTGCTTTCAAAAGTCTTGGAAAACATTTCTCTTCAACCAATGTTTAATCCAACGCTCACTGTTCTTCCTCTTTCCATCCTGTTTGGTGTCAACCTTAATTTGTTCATTGAACTATAACCTGCTTTGAGACATATTTCTATTGAAATACAAATTGGAGTAATAATCATTTCTGGGATAAAAGCCACAAATTCTGAATAGCTCACTTGATAAAAGCATTGCTTGATGTGGTATCCCAGAAAAGTTATTGATCTGTACTGAGTTAAATGATCTCAGCTGGGGGTAGTGTTTAGTGCTGCAATTAGCCTTGCTGCCACTCAGGCTAGGGAAAGTGAAAGAAACTAGCCAGAGTTCCTGACCTTAAATGTCTGTATCTGGAAAGTGCATATACTATGTTATTAGAACAGGATTGGGCTCAGCTCAAATAGCCTGCTGACATTTACCATGTGGGCTGGCATATAGAATCATAGAAATTTCAGCACAGGACAGAACTATTGTGCTGGCACAAGTTCTAGCTCCACATCAGATCTAATTCCTAACTCTTCCCTTGTACCTGTTAGCATTTATCCTCTTTGAGGGTTTAAATCGGTTTTAATAGACTGCTTCAATAACTCTGCATGGTAATGCATTTCAAATTCAAATAATCAATCATGTTACAGACAGGTGGGAAATGGCATGGGTGGCTTCCACTTTTCACATTTCAACTGACCACAGATAGTGTTTTAAAAATAGTGTTTTAGTCCCTGAGTGTTTCAGGGTTAAATAAGCAGCCAAACAATAGGTTTTCCCGTAGGTTTAAAGAGAAAGATAAATATTTATTAAAACAATACCCGAAAATGTTTGCAACCTCACCCACTCACACATTTACACACGTTCACACACACAAGAAAAGATGGAGAGTAGAAGGTAGCATGCAATTAGAGTTCAATTGTTGTAAAGAGAGTTCACTTTGAAACTTTCTGAATTTTCTGGGAGGAATTTATAAACAGCATTTCAGGCTTGAATGTTCCTAGTCTTGGAAGTGATGAAGTGTCACAGAGTCTTTTGGTTAAAACACAATCCAAAGTTGAAGTACTGGTTGAATATCTCTGATGGGGAGTTTTCAAGGTCATCTTGCAATCTCTCTGCCTCTGTAGTTTAAAGATGTTGCTGGCAGGACTTATTGCTTAGCTGGATCGATCTCAAAGCTTTTCTGGCTGGAATGTTTACTGCCCCTCTCTCCCAGAGCAGTTACTTCTTTTAAGGTAAAAACTTATCAGGTTTTGGTTTTAGTCAGGCGACTCAAGACGCTCTCCCCTGGGCTGTTCATACAATGTCCCAGGATGTGGGGACCATTGTTATATAATGGTGTCTGAATGTGGTCCATTTTGATAATTAGATGTTATTTCACACCGAATAGTTTGGCTTTGGCTTTGGAGTCAGTCTGTCTGCAAAAGCCTTTGCTAGCCCAATTTTTGATGATAGGAGTCAATAGCATGGAATGGGCTGTTTTAAGGTGCCTCCTCAAGGCAATTTCAGACATTAATAATGGTCGCGTCTTCAACAGACAAACAAGTTCATTGGCAGGATCACCTGACCTCTCCCTCCATGTTGCCGGGTATCAAAGTGTCCATTTTCTTCTAGCTTAGTTCACCAGTTTACTTTTATTTCATAATTCCTCCAGTTTATTTCATATTTCATCACTGTTCCCTCTGTGAGTGTGACATTAGTGTGAAAAAAAATTCATTCAACCTTCCTCTTTATGCATTTATTACTATTTTATGTTCCCTTGTTGCTGATTCATCAGTTAGTGCAAGTAATGTTTTATTATTTATCCTCTTAAAGCTTTGGGCATTTCTGTTAGAACTCTCTTAACTTTTTTCTACAATACTGAATATGAGCTTAGTTTTTCAAGTCTCTCATCGTAATTGTATCTCATTGAATGGCAGAACAGGCTGGAGGAGCTAAATGTCCTACTCCTGTCCCTATGTTTCTATGTAATCTTCAACCCATGAATCATCCTAGTAAATCTGCTTTGCATATCTTCTATGGCTGCAATATCTTTTCGACAGTGGCCACTTGGCAGAATACTGGACGGCTCTCAGCATTCATGGAACTGCATGTATTAATAACCTGGGAGTAGAGGGGACAAAATTGGATGGCTAGAAATCATTAAATGGTTTCCTTGAGTACAAGATCTATTATCTTTTTTAGGAACATTCTCTGATATTGCTGACATAATATGCAGTGGTAGCCGTTGTGAATTAAACACTTTAAATAAAAGCTGGTAGGAAGTTATAAGGATCTATTCTAATGTCAGGGTTGAAGAGAGCCTTAATTGTTCGTAAAATCATTTGAATCCCTGGGATTAACTTATTGGTCACTATGGGACTGTTACTGTGACCTATGCATTCAAAATACAAATCCTCTGAAATTGCTAATGCTTAGGTTATTCCATGTTAAAAAGTCTTGCATAGTTCGTTCAGATTAAGACTTCATTTGTACAGCTACATTTTTGGAGAAATCTGGTGGAACACATAAATGCTAAAACAAACTAAATTTGTGTTTGTTGAACATATGTACCATAAAATATGATTAGAATTTGTTTTAAAGACTTGCTTGTCTCCCCTGCTTATGCTCTATTGCTACAGTAAGCATTAGCTCCTTCACAATGTGCTGGATCATCAGATTCTGTAACAGGAAATTGCACTTCAAATTGCAGTTGCAGCAAAATGATATCTTGAATTCTAGCATGATAAAATACTGAGAAGTGCACAAATGTCATCTGGTTCCCAAAATGGATTACAACTGGGCTGTCTGACTAATGTTATGGGAAGCAGTGGTCATCAAATATTATAGAGAAAGGAAAAAAAGAATAATCCCTTCTTTTGAGTTGGTAGAACTTGACCTAATTTGTTCTGCCCTAAATGTGCCTTATATTGTCTTTGGATGCAAGTCCCACTCACCATTTGTAAGCAAGGAAGAGTGTAGCTTATAAAACAAGGATGCTAGCTTGTTTGTAGCTTTATTTGAAAAGTTGATCATTTCGAACTGATAAATTATTAGGTTTGGTAATTTTTTCCCAATTCGCCAGTAGTCTTTAGCAGCAAGTTAAGAATCTATTCACTGTTGGGAGTATAGTTTGGTCAACTAGCATTTGCTGTAGTCTTCAGTTTTCCGGATGTAACTGTAAATTGAGTCATCATGTTCCAAAGTCAACTTTTTTATTCTAAGGTGCAACTTTTTCACATTTCAGAATACTGAATTTTATGGATTGACATTTTAAAAAACAATGTTATTTGCTAGTGGGTGGTCAAATTCACATTTTAAGAATTGTTGTTTGATTGCCTTTAAGAATGATGCCCCTTTAGAATCTTAGTATGCTAATGAGCTGAGTACCAGGATGCAGTCATATGATTACATGCCAGTCTGTCTCTGTAACTGTAACACCGAGACAAGTCCTGTAAATTGATAGCTCTGTACTGTATATACTTGTCAGCTTTAACAAACCTGTATGAGATCTTCAATCAGTTGAACTCCATGCATCTCATTTATGTTGCATCTGATAACATAAAAAGCTTCTCATTACATGGTGGCAGCTGTGGTGAGAAGACAGAATCCAAGATTGAAGACCGCAGGAAAACACCTTTAAAAACTATCTACAGCTAAAAGAGAGAAAGGTAAAAGAAATATTGCCCCGAAATACTGCCCCAGTGCAAAGAGGAAAAAAAAGTCACCTGTAGCTGGAGAAGACATAGCTGTATGACAGGCTGCAAATCAATCACTGTGATTGGGTAAGTCATTGTGCCGTCTGTACAGGAACCCCAGTTTAAAAAATAAAGCTTTGAAGTGCTTGAAAGTTGATTTTTTTTAAAGGCTCAGTAAAAGAAAAAAAAACAGGGAAAACCCAATCCCTCCCTCAGGCAGATGAATTGTTTTCAAAGGCTGTCCCACGCTGATCAGGTCCGTGAGACGCCCAACAGCAAAAAGTGTGTGAATCCTCCGTTCATGCAGCTTGCAGCTAGAGCTATAAAAAGAAAACATTAAATCACTCAAACGTTGAAGAGCTTTCACTCACTCAGCCAGAGTCTTTAAAAAACTCATAAAACCATTCAAGTGTGAAGAATTGCCTATTGAAGGGCCACATAAACTCCAGCAGAGAAAAAAGACCACTTGAAATACCTATTGTACAGCTGTATAAACAAACAGACTAGAGACTGGAAGCTAGATACCTGCTTTGTCAATCAAAGCAGCTAGTCTAGAGAACAAACAGTTTCTTTTTAAAGGGAAACCAGTGCAGAGTCATAAAACAAGTTCTTAAAGCAAGTTTTAAAGCAAAGGAACAGCAGAAAGATGGATACCAATTTGCCCAGCATGAACTGAAAAGCCTTGGATATCCTATCTGAATTCAAACTGTTTCAATAGAGAATACAGACCAAGTAATCGCAGAACCAGAAAAACAAGCTGTAAAAATGATAGTAATTGGAAATGAGGGATTACACTGAATCAATACCTCAGGTATTTCTGAAGAGGTTCAGAACGATATGGAAAGTGCTGGAAGATCAGCTCTGATTGAGAGTGAATTTTCAAATTCACCATCTAGAATTGATGTACTCCAGGCAATAGCCACAGGAATCAATAGACCAGATCGTCAGCAGATGCCGTAGTAAGGGCAACGAAAGAGACTTATCAGAACCTGAGCTGTCAGACTGAATAATGGAGTTGGTGATTGTATCAACACCCATTGAAGTGTTCCAGAAAGACCTCTTGGGGAAAAGAAAGGCCACAGCATTTGAAGATGGCAGGAAATACGAAGCCATTGCAGCTGGACAACACCTGCAAGTATTAGGTGCAACCAACATTATCGGCACCATAACCAGGTTGAAAAGAGCAAGCAAGCTGTGTGGTAAGTGCAGTCTGTCCCACTCATGGTGAAATTGCCATGCATTTCGAGTCCTATGCAAGACGTGCAATGCAGAAGGAAACTGGGCCCACCTGTGCAGGACTTTTGGCTCGAAAGACACAGCCAGAAGACAGGTGTAGCAACACAGCAACAGCAGCAAGGAAAGCACCAGAGGCCTGCATAAACACAAGCCGATACACGAGGTCCACGACGAAACAGATTTGAGCCAAGACTCAAGAGATGACAACGTCTCAGTCAGAAGATGAGCAAGCATTCCACATTGTGAACTTGACACATTGGGCTGCATTTTACCAGCCCCTGACATCGGGGATTGTGGCAGGGGGGCCCGGAAAATACCTCCAGCTGAGGCAGGCCATGGGCCTCGACGTCGGGAAGGTCCCACCCCATTTTACTGGCAACAGCGAGGCCCCGCTGCTCGGCGACGGAACCTTATTTTAAATAGTCAAATAAACGTTAATGAATGAATAATCACTTACCTTGTCCCGACAGCCATCCCACGCCGATATTCCAGCTGGATGCCGGAACTCCCACGCCTTCAGATCTCCGTTTGGAGATTCAAGGCTTAACACTGGTGGGGAGGGGGAAAGAGTGAAGTTTTCAGGGCGTGGGGGGGAGCGGGGAAAACTGTACCTATTGGTTGCGGGCTTGCTGGGAAGGGGTTACAAACATACATACATACAAATAAGGAGCAGGAGTAGGCCACTCAGCCCTTCGAACCTGCTCTGCCATTCAATGAGTTCATGGCTGAACTGATTACTCCACATTTTTACCTACCACCGATAACCTTCGAGTTGAAGTTTATGAGGTTCGAGGGAGAAAGGTTGGGATCACACAAAATTTTTTGGAGGGCAAGAGGACAATTTACATGTTGATTTCTCATTGGAGGGAGTGAGAGAGAGGTTTGAAAGTGTAATTAAAAGTTTAATTTTATTTTTTGGGCAGCGGGACCTTTCAAAAGTTAAATCTCACTGAAGGGCTTGAAGCCCTAAAAATGGCGGTGGAGCCAGACGTCATTGCTGGGGATGGAGTGCCCACCCCCTCCACATCATCAGGGGTGGTGGTTCTGCCCCCTCCATGTTAATGAGCACACATCTCGTGTGTGCGCTGCACCACTCTTGAAGTGACGAGCTTGTAAAATCCAACCCATGATGTTGATGAGGTCAAATAACTGGAAGCTTTCACCAGTATTAATGTCACGTGCCCAAAGAAAGTTGGCAAGCATACACTCAAGGTCAAGATTGATACCAGCACTAGTGCATCCTACCAGTCCAAATCCTGAAAGATATGTACCGGAGTCGTTGGAAATCTATGATACAACCGACAACTGCCAAGTTATTTGCATATAATGGGTCACCCATCCCTTGCAGTGGCACATTAACAATGCAATACGGCAAGTCAGCGTGGAAACCACAAAAGTTCTACGTAGTATACATGAGCGGACCAGCAGTGGCAGGACTACCAGCGTGTAAGAACCTCTGCATCATAACTATCCATAGGAGCATTGCCAAGGAGAAATCTCCAAGGACTGGAACCTGCTCACAGACTCTGACCAGCATTAAACAGTGCAGTCTGGAAACCCAGCAACAGCACAAATATACGTCACCTTCACCTCTGCTATCCAGAGAACCACCAGAGAACTACAATGACCAGAACATTAAGGTACTGCCATGAGGCCAAGTACTCTTCCCCCTACATGTCCTCGACCTTGAGCCGCAAGCCTTCAGACGCGGAGGAGAGGTGAAGGACACACAATGTCCTGACAAGGCAGAGGAGGAATGAGTTGAAGCATTGTCTATTGGCTCTTCGAGATGAAGTACCAGAACTATCCAAGAATGACAAGGCCTCAAAGTGATCATATTGAGAAAAGCAACAGAGTATGTTAGCAGGCTGAAGTCAGAGCAACAGAAACTGAATGCAAAGAGTTAGAAACTTCAGAAAGAACAGCAACAGATTAGACACAAACTCGCCAAGCAAGAGTTGTCAAATCACCGAGACAATATATAGATCTTTGATCCTCTATATTTTTAAAGTTCATAATCTCTAATCATATGTAAATAATTTTGATATCTAATTTTATATGTTTTTGCATTTAAAATACGAGACTTATCTTTGGAAAGAAGGGGGTTGTGTGATTGCCTTTGAGTGATGTCCCTTTAAGATCTTAGTATGCTAATGAGCTGAGTACCAGGTTGCAGTCATGTGACTACATGTCAGTCTCACTCTGTAACTGTAAGACCAAGAGGCAAGTTCTGTAGATAGCTCTGCACTGTATATACTTGTTGGCTGTTAATAAACCTGTTTGAGATCTTCAATCAGTTGAACTCCACACATCTCATTTATGTTGCATTAGACAACAGAAAAAGCTTCTCATTACAAGAATTAAAAAGCTGAGCACGAGAAAATGAAATCAATAGAGGTGTTTCTGTGAGTGCGCATGAGAGATAGAGTGTGCAGTTTCTGATTTCCCATCCATTTATTTTAATTATGCTCCCCACAAGTACCCTCCCTATTAGGAGCACAGGATTGTGGAATCCACTGCTCAGATCTTTTTCACTAAACATTAAATAAAGTGTTGGGCTAGAAATGTGTGAACTTTAATTCAGGTTTGTTTGTGTCTTGGATGTTTTGTATCACCCCTTGCCCTTAAGATGAAGTCTGGGTTGCCATGGGTTATTTTTATATGTTTGCTTCCTTAGATTTGGAGTTCAGATTTAATGCTGAATTTTATGAATATCCCTTTTGATATGTTTCATGAACTTGATTTAAAAGGCATAAAATACTTGACTGGCATATTAACATTTTGGAGAAAAACTAGTTTATTCAAAAGCAATGTACAGTTTATAATTTAATTGAAAACCCTATTAACTGGTATTTTGTAGCCTGTAAAAACAATGTTGGTAGCTGCTGTAAGAACCTGGATATTTTTGTAAAAGTTGGTTTGATTATTTAATATCCCAGCTTCATTATCAACTTCTATGGAAATGTGATTGAGAAATTGAAGCCGAGGATGTCAAAGTGTTTCTTTGGGATGGTACTTGTTTGTACAAAATGTACTAAACCTCGGACACAAAACTTCAGTTGTACTTTGTGAAGATTTATATGTTCTACATATGTATGTTCTGACTACTTCGTGTCTAAAGTTTGGAGTTGAAAGCCAAGTTGTTTAATTGAAGATGCTCTCAATTGACCTGAAGGATTTAAGCAGTTTAACATGTAAAGCCACAACTCGGGAAATAAAATATATCAATTTCAGTGCAAAAATCTCATTTAAAAAAAAATTAAAATTCAACTTTGATACATTGAGCCACCACAGTATTTTACACTGCTTTGCTCCCCCTAATATAGTACCAGACACTGAAATATTAAGATGAAGTTGCATCAACTCAAAATATTAACCTCTGTATTTGAACACACACACATATCACCTTTGTGTGTGTTTAAAAACCTAATGAGAATAATGAATGCAGATTTTGTACAGTACTGTGCAATTGACCTAGTGGTCTTATCCTTCAATCAAGCAGCTTATCCTCAATTATACCGTACAGATACGTTACTGCTGTATTTGAACTGCACTTCATATGTATACTAAAAAACGGATTTGTGTAAAGGTAACCTGCAGTTGTGAACAACATACAATGGGGCCTGATTGCAGGTTCTATCATATGATCAACTGGATTTAGCCACAGGGAGCATGAAGAGGACAGTGTAAACAGTGCATTGCTTATGAAGTATAATAAAAATTCTACCAGACACACAACAACTTTAGAGATTTGATTGAAGAGCAATAATGAGCTTTATTCTTGTTAAGTTTGACAATTGACTTGGAAGGTTGGCAGACTTAACCTTTGAACTCTTCCCTGTCATCCAGCCAGCCTTCCTTTGCCTAGACAGTGTATGTTCACATCCATCATTGCTTAATTAAAAGTGAATAGGAAAGCTAGTAGACCAACGAATCACAAAAGTATGTGGGCAGTAATCTCATTTATCATAAAATTAATGTAGCAGTGCCAACCTTGAATGTATCTTGCTTTGTTTAGCATGTACTTAATCTTTCACACATATCAACTTTTAAAATTAATAAAATTAATCTTTAATACATATATACTTAAGTTTCCAAATGTTCCGGGCAGTTGACATCTTGTCTAGCTGCCTCTGGCCGTGAAAAATTGCTTGTAGTTGTCCAGGCAAGAAGTCAGTCTAAAATGACACAGGTGTTCTAGGATGTGCCTTTTTTGTCAAACACTTAATACAGTTGTTGGTAATTTTTAGATATTAATACAGTTCTAATATATTCCTAGTACCACGCTGTTGGGTTGAAATTGATACAATTATTAGGCTCTTCAACATTGATCTGTTGCATCCTCAGGAAGTCCCGATTCACAAGCAGTTACATATATTTTGAATTGTTATGTTAGCATGGATACTGATGTTCCAGTAGCATAACATGAAGCAGTCTTGTGGTCCTATGAAAGCCTGATGGGCAGTAGTATGGACAGATGTGGGCAGGGGGATCCTTACCTCTGAAGCCTTTTCTTTTGTTTATTCATAGGATGTCGGCTTCGCTGGCAAGGACAGCATTTTGTACCCATCCTGTATGTATTTGAGAAGGTGGTGGTGAACTGCCCTCTTGAGCCTTTGCAGTCTGTACAGTGAAGATACTCCTACCGTGTTTTTAGGTAGGGAGTTCCTTGATTTTGACCTAGCGATGATGAAGGAACAGTGCTTTATTTCCAAGTCAGGATGGTGTGTGACTTGGTGGGGAACTTGGCGGCGGCGGTGTTCCCATGCACCTGCTGCCCTTGTTGTTTTAGCTAGTAGAGGTTGTGTGTTTGGGAGGTTCTATCAAAGAAGTCTTGGCAAGCTCCTGCAGTGCATCCTGTAGATGGTACACACTGCAGTCACGCTGTACCAATGGTGGAGGGAGTGAATGTATAAGGTGTTGGATTTGGTGCCAGTCAAGCAAGCTACTTTGTCCTGGATGGTCTCGAGCTACTTGAATGTTGTTGGAGCTGCATTCATCCACACAAGTGGAGAGTATTCGATTACACTCCTATGGCTTGTAGATGCTAGAGAGTCTTTGAGAGTCGAGAGGTGACTCACTCACTGTAGAATACCCAATTTCTGACCTGTCTTGTAGTTACTGTATTTATGTGGCTGGTCCAGTTACATTTCTGGTCAATGTTGACTCCCAGTATTCTTCAATGGCAATGCCATTGAATGTCAAGGGGAAATGGTTAGCCCCTCTCTCGTTGGAGATGTTCATTGCTTGGCACATGTGTGCTGCAAATATTTCTTGCCACTTATCAGCCCAAGCCTGGATGTTGTCCATGTCTTGCTGCATGCGGGCATGGACTGCTTCATTATCTGAGAAATTACAAATGAAACTGAGCGCACACCTGCCAGAAAATAAGGAACCGTATTTGATGCAGCCACACCTTTCACTGAAATTGCCAAGACCAATTACCATTTATTGAGACATGAAGAAACTTTGAAAAAATTAAAGAAGATTTTTGTTGGATCATTGAAGATCAAGATGCAGTGACTTTACTATTGCACTGATATAACTCTGGAGGTTGTCATCTTAATGAAGTTGATGTGGAATTTAGAGTAAAACTATTAGGAAAATAGTGGATAACATTGAATAATAATTGGAGAAGTTGACTGATATAAAAAAAAATGAGAGAGATAGCAGAGCACGGTGGAATGGTGGAATCCCTGAAGAAAAAGACAGCAAAAACCACCATCAACTGCAATGCATATAGTGATTTGAGAGGAAGTTATTATAAACATAGAATGTGATGGTAAAATTTTTTGAAATGTATGGTGTTAGATCTCATCAAAGACTTAATAGATGTCCAAGGAAAGGATAAGCAAAAGGCAAGGGAACCAGAAACAGGGCTCGTTGGATGATGAGGGCGATAGAAATTATGATGAAACAAAAAAAGGTGTGTGATGCATGCCAGGTAAATTCTTTAACTGAGAACCAGGCCATATACATAAGTTGAGAGGGGCGGTAAAGAGGAAAATAAGACAGGCAAAGAGAGAACATGAGAATAGAATGGCAGTAAACATAAAAGGGAACCCTAAAATCTTCTACCAGCATGTAAATAGTAAGCGGGTTATAAGAGGTGGAGTGGTGCCTGTTAGGGACAAAGAGGGGAATATATGCTTTGAGGTGCAGAGCAAGGTAATAATACTTAATGAGTACTTTGTATCAGCGTTCACTAAGGAGGTGGAATTTGACAAAATATCGGTAGAAGCGGAGAGAGTATAGGCAATCAATAGGGTAACAATTGAGAGGGGAGATGTACTAAAAAGGCTGGCTGTGCTTAGGGTAGATAAATCACCTGGTCTGGATGGTTTCTATCCCAAGTTGCTAAAGGAAGTGGGGGTAGAGATAGTGGAAGGGCTCGCCATAATCTTCCAATCTTACCTGGAGGAGGTGCTAGAGAATTAGAGACCAGCAAATGTGACAGCCTTATTCAAGAAAGGGTATAAGGACAACCCTAGAAACACAGGCCAGTTAGTTTAACATCAATGGCGGGTAAGGTTTTAGAACAATAATCAGGGAAAAAATATCAACAAACACATGGAGAGGTTTGAGTTAATTAAGGGGAGCCAGCATGGATTTGTAAAAGGCAGATCATGCTTGACTAATCTAACTGAATTTTTTGATGAAGTAACAGAGAAGGTGAAGGGAATGCAGTGGATGCTGTTTATATGGATTTTAAGAAAGTATTTGATAAAGAACCACATAAAAGGCTGGTTAATAAAATTGAGGCTGATGGAATAGGAGGGTTAGTGTCCAGTTGGATAAAAAAATTGGCTTAAGGATAGAAAACAGTGAGTCATAGTAAATGGCTGCTTTTCAGACTGGAGGATGGTAGACAGTGGTGTTCCCCAACGGTCAGTGCTGGGACCACTGCTTTTTTATATATATATAAATGGATTGGATCTTGCAATACAGAGTAGAATTTCAAAATTTGCCAATGACATCAAACTTGGAGGTGTGGCAAACAGTGAGGATGATATGAACTGCCTGCAACAGGACATAGATAGGCTAGCAGAATGGGCAGACAGGTGGCAGATGAAATTTAATACAGAGAAGTATGAGGTGATGCATTTTGGCAGAAGGAATAGAGAGAGGCAATATATACTTAATGGCACAGTTCTAAATAGTGTGCAGGAACAGAGGGACCTGGGGGTGTATGTGCATCGATCTTTGAAGATGGCAGGACATATTGAGAGTGTGGTTAGCAAAGCATTTGGGACCTTAGGCTTTTTAAAAGAGGCATTGAATACAAAATCAGGGAAGTTATGCTGAACCTTTACAAAGCTCTGGTTAGGCCCCAACTGGAGTATTGCATCCAGTTCTGGTCACCACATTTTAGGAAGGATGTGAGGGTTTAGAGAGGGTGCAGAGGAGATTTACCAGAATGGTTCCAGGGATGGAGGGTTTTAGTTAACAGGTTAAATTGAAAAAGCTGGGTTTGTTCTCCTTAGACCAAAGGAGATTGAGGGAAGAATTAATAAAGGTGTGCAATACTATGACAGGCATAGATAAGTTAGGCAAGGAAGAACTGTTCTCATTAGCTGATGGTACAAGGACTAGGCAACACAGATTGAAGGTTTTGGGCAAGAGATTCAGGGGGAATATGAGGAAGAACTTTTTTACGCTTTTAGTGGTAATGACCTGGAACTCGTTGTCCACAAGGGTGGTGGAAGCGGAGACAGTCAATGACTTCAAAAGGAAATTTGATGGGCATTTGATGGAAATAAACTTGCAGGGCTATGGGGATCGAGCAGGGGAATGGAACTGACTGGATTGCTCTGTGGAGAACTGGCATGAACTTGATTGGCCGAATGGCCTCCTTCTGTGCCTTTATGACACTATTTGTCTACCTTCTCCAGAGCAGAGTTCCAAAAGTGTATAGCATAAACAACAAGATCATAGGATTGACTTTAACTGTTCCTGCTGGATGGCAAATGAGTGGCAGTCTTTTTTACACACTGCCCAATTTTGCTTTCCATTGAAGTCAGCGAGAAGAAAAATTGGTTGGGGTGCTAATAGGGCTGGCTGACCTGTTGCCACCCATTTCCCTTTTGGTGGGAACAGATAAATCAGCCTCACATGTGACATGTCCACGTCAAAAAAGCATACAAGTGATCCTGGAGTAGGTTGGACATCTCGATGCTGGATAATTTGAAGAATTCATGACAGGTTTTGTAACTTCAGCAAGTAATCATTTAAGTACAGTAGAATAGCAGTTCAAAGGTTAAGAAGGATCACCTTTCTTAAATATGTGATGAACAAGGTACAAGGTAAGTAGACTCGGAGGAAGAGAGATTGCAGAGAATTAGATTAAGTTCAGAGACATATATCTTCAGGATGAGGGGAAGGATACTGTGAGAAGCAGATTGGAATTCTAAGGGTGGATGGAATTAGTTTTGTAAAAGGATTAGGAGGGATTCTTGAGGAGGTAGTATCTTCTTTGGCCTCCTTGCTTTAGTTTAGTTTAGAGATACAGCACTGAAACAGGCCCTTCGGCCCACCGAGTCTGTGCCGACCGTCAACCACCCATTTATACTAATCCTACACTAATCCCATATTCCTATCACATCCCCACCTGTCCCTATATATTTCCCTACCACCTACCTATACTAGGGGCAATTTATAATGGCCAATTAACCTATCAACCTGCAAGTCTTTGGCATGTGGGAGGAAACCGGAGCACCCGGAGGAAACCCACGCAGACACAGGGAGAACTTGCAAACTCCGCACAGGCAGTACCCAGAATCGAACCCGGGTCCCTGGAGCTGTGAGGCTGCAGTGCTAACCACTGCGCCACTGTGCCGCGAGAGACAATGGCTAAGCACCTGGAGGTGTTCAGTGGTTTGTGAGTGGCTATAAAGGCCAATTCTAGAGTGACAGACACTTCCACAGGTGCTGCAGATAAAATTGGTTGTCAGGGCTGATACACAGTTGGCTCTCCCCTTGCGCTTCTGTCTTTTTTCCTGCCAACAGCTAAGTCTCTTTGACTCGCCCCTCTTTAGCCCTGCCTTTATGGCTGTCTGCCAGCTCTGCCGATCACTGGCAGCTGACTCCCACGACTTGTGGTCGATGTCAGGACTTCATGTCGCGTTTGCAGACATCTTTAAAGCGGAGACACGGACGGCTGGTGGGTCTGATCGCAGTGATGAGCTCGCTGTACAATGTGTCCTTGGGGATCCTGCCATCTTCCATGCGGCTCACATGGCCAAGCCATCTCAAGCGCCGCTGGCTCAGTAGGGTGTATTTGCTGGGGATGTTGACTGCCTGGAGGACTTCTGTGTTGGAGATACGGTCCTGCAACCTGATGCCAAGGATTCTCTGGAGGCAGCAAAGATGGAATGAATTGTGACATCGCTCTTGACTGACATACGTTGCCAGGCCTCGCTGTTGTAGAGCAAGGTACTGAGGATACAGGCTTGATACACTCGGACTTTTGTGTTCCGTGTCAGTGCGCCATTCTCCCACACTTTCTTGGCCAGTCTGGACATAGCAATGGACGCCTTTCCCATGCGCCTGTTGATTTCTGCATCAAGAGACAGGTTACTGGTGATAGTTGAGCCTCAGTAGGTGAACTCTTGAACCACTTCCAGAGCGTGGTCGCCGATATTGATAGATGGAAAATGTGTGACGTCCTGTCCCATGATGTTCATTTACTTGAGGCTGTTGGTTAGGCTAAATTCGTTGCAGGCAGCCGCAATCCTGTCGATGAGTCTCTGCAGACACACTTCTGTGTTGGATGTTACTGCAGCATCGTCAGCAAATAGGAGTTCCCTGATGAGGACCTTCCGTACTTTGGTCTTCACTCTTAGACGGCCAGGTTGAACAACCTGCCATCTGATCTTGTGTGGAGGAAAATTCCTTCTTCTGAAGACTTGAATACATGTGAGAGCAACAGGGAGAAGAAGATGCCAAACAGTGTATGTGCGAGGACACAGCCCTTTTTCACGCCACTCAGGATAGGAAAGGGGTCTGATGAGACGCTGCTATGCTGAATTGTGCCTTTCATATTGTCATGGAATGACGTGATGATACTTAGTAGCATTGGTGGACATCCGATCTTTGCTAGTAGTTTGAAGAGACTACGTCTGCTGACGAGGTCAAAGGCTTTGGTGAGATCTATGAAAGCAACGTAGAGGGGCATCTGTTGTTCGCAGCATTTCTCCTGTATCTGGCGAAGGGAGAACAGCATGTCAATGGTGGATCTCTCTGCTCGAAAGCCACACTGTGCCTCAGGGTAGACACGCTCAGCTAGCTTCTGGAGCCTGTTTAATACGACTCGAGCGAAGATTAAGTTCAGAGACATATATCTTCAGGATGAGGGGAAGGATATTGTGAGAAGCAGATTGAAATTCTAAGGGTGGGTGGAATTGGTTTTGTTAAAGGATTAGGAGGGGTTCTTGAGGAGGTAGTATGATGCCAGTTAAAGTTATGTTTTACAACTATTAGTGGATTTTAAGAAGTTAGGTACTAAGCTGAGGAGTGATTTAGTGAAAGTGGACTGGAAACAGCTACTTGAAGGTAAATCAGTGTCAGAGCAGTGGGAGGCGTTCAAAGGGAAGATTCAAGGGGTTCAGAGTAAATATGTTCCCTCAAAGAAAAAA
Source organism: Heterodontus francisci (assembly GCF_036365525.1). Taxonomy (NCBI): domain Eukaryota; kingdom Metazoa; phylum Chordata; class Chondrichthyes; order Heterodontiformes; family Heterodontidae; genus Heterodontus; species Heterodontus francisci. Next base: position 55,506,055 of record NC_090371.1, on the reverse strand, counting down.
GAGTGGGACGACCAAATCTAGAGCCCTCTGGATGTCAAGGAGCTTACAGGGTAAGATATGGCAGAAAAGGAAAGCTTATGTCCGACACCGAGAACTCAATACTACAGAAAGCCAAGAGGAGTATAGAAAGTGGAGGGGTGAAATCAAAACGAAAATTAGGAAAGCTAAGAGAGGGCATGAAAGAATATTGGCAAGCAAAGTCAAGGTGAACCCAAAGATGTTTTATCAATTAAGAGTAAGAGGATAACTAAGGAAAGAGTAGGGCCCATAAAAGACCAAAAACGTAACCTATGTGTAGGAGTGGTATTGTTTTGCGTCTGTCTTCACAAAAGATGGGAAAATGCAGATATTGTAATTGAGGAGAAAGAATGTGAAGTATTGGATGTGATCAACATAGGGAGAGAGGAAGTATTAATGGGATTAGCCTCTTTTAAAGTGGATAAATGACCTTGGCCAGATGAAATGTACCCCAGGCCAGGGAGGAAATAGTGGAGGGTCTGTCCATCATTTCCCAGTCCTCACTGGATACTGGTGTAGTGTCGGAGGATTGGAGAACTGCGAACGTTGTACCTTTGTTTAAAAAGGGAGCAAAGGATAGACCAAATAATTACAGGCCTGTCAGTCTAACCTCAGTCGTGGGCAAATTATTGGAATCAATTCTGAGAGACAGGATAAACTGTCACTTGGAAGGGCAGAGATTAATCAAGGATAGTCAGCATGGCTTTGTTAGGGGACGATCTCGTCTGACTAACTTGATCAAATTCTTTGAGGAAGTAACAAGGAGGATTGATGAAGGTAGTGCAGTTGATGTGGTCTACATGTATTTGAGTAAAGCTTTTGACAAGGTCCCACATAGCAGACTGGTGAAAAAATAAAAGCTCATGGGATCCAGGGAAAGGTAGCAAGGTGGATACAAAATTGGCTCAGTGACAGGAAACAAAGAATAATTGTTGACGGGTGTTTTTGTCACGGGAAGGCTGTTTCCAGTGGAGTTCCGCAGGGTATCAGTACTAGGTCCCTGCTTTTTGTGGTATATATTGGACGTAACTGTAGGGGGCATGATCAAGAAGTTTGTAGACGACACAGAAATTGGCCATGTGGTTGATAGTGAGGAGGATAGCTGTAGACTGCAGGAAGATATTAATGAACTGGTCAGGTGGGCAGAAAAGTTGCAAATGGAATTAAGCCTGGAGAAGTGTGAGGTGATGCATTTGGGGAGGTCAAACAAGGCAAAGGAATACATAATTAATGGGAGACTACTGAGAGGGGTAGAGGAAGTGAGGGATTTACACATGGAGGCAGAGGGCATAGCTGAGGTATTAAATGAATACTTTGCATCTGTCTTTACCAAGGAAGAAGATGCAACCCAGGCAATGTTGAAAGAGGAGGGAAGTCAGACACTAGAGGGGTTTAAAATCGATAAAGAGGAAGTATTAGATAGGCTGTCTGTACTTAAAGTGGATATAAGCACCAGGGCCAGATGAGATGCATCCAAGGATACTGAGTGAAGTGAGGGTGGAAATCGCAGAGGCGTGGGCCATAATTTTTCAGTCTTCCTTAGACTCTGAGGTGGTGCCAGAGAACTCGAGAATTGCAAAAGTTACATCCTTGTTCAAAAAAGGGTGTAAAGATAATCCCAGCAACTGCAGGCCAGTCAGTTTAACTTCGGTGGTGGGAAAACTTCTGGAAAAAATAATTCAGGGCAAAATCGTTCGTCACATGGACAAATGTGAATTAATTAAAGAAAGCCAGCATGGATTTTTTAAAGGAAAATCATGTTTAACTAACTTGCTGGAGCTTTTTAAGGAGGTAACAGAGAGAGTTGATGAGGGCAATGCTGTTGATGTAGTGTACATGGACTTGCAAAAGGCGTTTGATGCAGTGTCACACAACAGACTTGTGAGCAAACTTGTAGCTCATGGAATGAAAGGGACGGTAGCAACATGGATACAAAATTGGCTGAGTGACAGGAAACAAAGAGTAGCGGTTAATGGATGTTTTTCGGGTTGGAGGCAGGTTTGTAGCGGAGTTCCCCAGGGATCAGTGTTGGGACCCTTGCTTTTCCTGATGTATATTAATGACCTCGACCTTGGTGTACAGGGCACAATTTCAAAGTTTGCAGATGATACGAAACTTGGAAGCATTGTGAACTGTGAGGAGGATAGTGTAGAGCTTCAAAAGGACATAGACAAGTTGGTGGAATGGGCAGACAAGTGGCAGATGAAGTTCAATGCAGAGAAATGTGAAGTGATTCATTTTGGTAGGAAGAATGTAGAGAGACAGTATAGAATAAAGGGTACAATTCTAAAGGGGGTGAAGGAGCAGAGGGACCTGGGTGTATATGTGCATAAGTCATTGAAGGTGGCAGGACAGGTTGAGAGAGCAGTTAATAAAGCATACAGTATCCTAGGCTTTATTAATAGGGGCATAGAGTATAAGAGCAAGGAAGTTATGTTGAACTTGTATGAGACACAAGTTCGGCCTCAGCTGGAGTATTGCGTCCAATTCTGGGCACAGCACTTGAGGAAAGATATGAGGGCATTGGAGAGAGTACAGAAAAGATTCACGAGAATGGTTCCAGGGATGCGGAATTTCAGTTATAAAGATAGATTGGAGAAGTTAGGACTGTTTTCCTTGGAGAAGAGAAGGCTGAGAGTGATTTGATAGAGGTATTCAAAATCATGAGGGGTCTGGACAGAGTAGATAGAGAGAAACTGTTCCCACTCGTGAAAGGATCAAGAACGAGAGGACACAGATTTAAAGTATTTGGTAAGAGAAGCAAAAGTGACATGAGGAAAAACTTTTTCACGCAGCGCGTGGTTAAGGTCTGGAATGCGCTGCCTGAGAATGTGGTGAAGGCAAGTTCAATTGAAGCATTCAAAAGGGAATTAGACATTTATATGAAAAGGAAGAATGTGCAGGGTTATGGGGAGAAGGCAGGGGAATGGAACTGAGGGAGTTGCTCTTTCAGAGAGCCAGTGTGGACACAATGGGCCGAATGGCCTCCTTCTGCACTGTAGCGATTCTGTGATTCTGTGACCTTGGAGTGAATATCCACAGATCCATGAAGGTAGCAGGACAGGTTGATATGATGGTTAAGAAGGCATATGGAACCCTTTACTTTATGAGCCAAGGTATAGAATTTAAGAGCAGGGGGGCTATGCTGGCCATGTCTAAATCATTGGTTAGGTCGCAACTTGAGTACTGTGTGCAGTTCTGGTCTCCTCATTACAGAAAGGATGTAATTGCACTAGAAAGGGTACAGACGAGATTTACGAGGATGTTGCCAGGACTGGAAAATTTCAGGAAAGATTGCATAGGCTGGGGTTGTTCTCCTTGTAACAGAGGAAGTTGAGGGTAGATTTGATTGAAATGCACAAAATTGTGAGGGGCCTGGATAGAGTGAATGTGGAGGGCCTATTTAGCTTCAAAGAGGGGTCATTGACAAGGGGCATGGATTTAAAGTGATTGATAGGAAGATTAGAATGGAGATGAGGAAAACTTTTTTCACCCAGAGGGTCGTAGGGGTCTGGAACTCACTGTTTGAAAGGGTAGTAGAGGCAGAAACCCTCAACACATTTAAAAAATGTCTGGATATGCACCTCAAGTGCTGTAATCTGCAGGGCTATGGACCATTTTTCGGCCAGCACAGACACGATGGGCCAAGTGGCCTCTTTCTGTGCCATAAACTTCCTATAATTCTATGAAGTATGGAAAAGATAGATTTGGAAAATTACATTAACTAAACTATGAGAGTAGGACATAGGAACATGGGAAATAGGAGCAGCAGTAGGACATTTGGCCTCTCATGCCTGCTCCACCATTCAACTAGATCATGGCTAATCTTTTACGTCAATGCCATCTTCCCGCATTGTCCCCATATCCCTTGATATCTTTAATATCTAAAAATCCATCAATCTTTGTCTTGAACAGACACAATGACTGAACCTCCACAGCCCTCTGGGGTAGAGAATTGCACAGAATCACCACCCTCTGAGTAAAGAAATTTCTCCTCACTTCCTCTTATTCTAAGGCTGTGTCCCCTGGTTCTAGACACTGCCATGCGCCCCCAGCCAGGGAAAACATCCTTCCTGCAGCAACCTTATCGAGCCCTGTATGAATTATATATGTGTAGGACAGGTACAAACCATACCATAAAGTTCTTCGTCAGGCAAATAGTGCTGATTAGATGAAATTGAATCCTAGATAGAGTTATATAGGTAAAATTCTCGGAATCATTGAAGAAACAATTGGACGTCGTAAAAGGTACATTTTTGGTGCATTTGTGATTGATCAATTAAAATTGGCTGAAATCATCCTCATTCATATTTGACGTGATCTCTGATTGTAAAAGATTTTCTGTCCTCCTAAAACTGAGTTTGACAATATGTTTCCACTTCTTGGAAAATTCTATTCACTTTGAGCTACTTCAGAGCTAGTCTGAAGGATGTTACATGGTAAGATAGTCTCTATCGAGTATTGCCACCATATGTTTTTATAGGGAAATCAGGGTTTGCTTAACTGAATCGTCTGACTCATCTGAATCAGCATTTCTAGAATATCCTGCAAGTGTAAATCAGTTAGCTTCAGTGGAAATACTAATATTAGTAGTAACTCTGTAAATATTTTGAATACATCATTTATTCACTATATTTTTCCATGTGTTATGTAATGGAACTGCAAAACAAATCTAATACATTAACTGCAGCTTGTGTACAGTTGAAAAATACTCACGATGGTTTTTATTATAGACAGAATGCCCAGCACCTGAATGTTACATAATGAGCCTCTCATGTTTTCTTTAATGGTTGAATTTTAACGACGACATGCTGCAATATTAATTCATAAAATGGAGGTGAGTTTGATTAATATAAAGTTAAGGATTGCTGGGTAAATTCATAATTGAAACTGCTCATTTTTAGCTTGCCTTGTCTCTGGGGAGTAAAGAAAAAGATCCTCCTTAAGTAAATAAATTGTGTGTGGTGTTGAGAGAACATATTATCATCTGTGTCCCACTCCAGAGACTTGAGCCCAAAAATCTAGGCTGATACACTAGTGCAGTACTGAGGGAGTGATGCACTGTTGAGGGTGCTGTCGTTTGGATAAGATGTTAAACTAAGGGCCTGTCTGTCCCCTCAGGTGGATTAAAATGTCCTTGACATTATTTCGAAGAAGAGCAAGGGAGCAATCCCTGGTGTCCTCGTCAATATTATTCCTCAATCAACAACACAAAAACAGATTATCTGGTCATTATCACATTGCTGTTTTGGGAGCTTACTGTTGGCAAACGGGTGCTCTTCCAGTGTCTTAACCAATATTTATCCTTCAACCAACAACTAAAAGAATGAAAAAAATACTAAAAATATAAGAAAATTACCAACCTAATTTAAAAAAATATTTTTTGGGCATAAGATCTATAACATAATAAAGGTATAAAACACTACAACAGAAATTTAAAATAAAATGATTAAACTTGTCTATACAAAAGAATGCTCTTTGAGATACCATGGCAATGTTTTTGCCAAAAGGCCATTCCTAAACAAAAAGAAGGCCTTGCACTTGTATGGCATCTTTCATCACTTCACGACATCCCAAAGTGCTTTACAGCCAATAAAGTTCTTTTGAAGTGTGGTCACTATTGTAACATAAGTAATGTGGCAGTTAGTTTGTGCACAGCAAGCTCCCACAAACAGCAGTGAAATAAATAACCAGAGAAGCTTAAAAATTAAAATTTTAAAATTGTAATTGTCTATGTATAACAATTGAAGGATAAAAGTTTGAAAATAAAACCAAATTCCACCAAAACGAATGGTCATTTTAGTAGCAGTGCCATCTAGTGTTACGAACCCTGAAAGATAAGTAGTAGTAAGCATAGAAAGCAGTAGAAACGTTTAAGCAAAAGTAACTCCACGTGTTGAACACAGATGTGACGAAATTGTAAGATAGGAAGTAAGTGTGACAAACAAGAAAGGTGCGCTCCATGCAAGATTTTTAAATTGGCAATTTCAAAAGAATCATAAGCGAGACACTTATGTGGCTCGGAGTTATATTTTTTATAATACTGCTGTGAAGCGCCTTGGGATGTTACAGGCACTTTATAAATATTGTTGTTGTTGAAATTCTTTTATGCGGCAAGATGTTATGATCTAAAATTCACTGTCTGAAAGGGTGGTGGAAGCAGGTTCAATAACATTCAAATTGGATAAATACTTGAAGGGGAAACATTTGGAGGGCTATGCCGAAAAGGCAGGGGAATGGGACTAATGGGATAGCTCTTTTAAAGAGCTGGCACAGACACGATGGGCTGAATGATTTCCTTCTGTGCTGTATCATTCTGTGATTCTATAAGATAGGAAAGTGGCGGATTTTGTGGCGATTTATGCCTGCTTACCACCCCGCTCACATTGAAAATTGGGGCAGTCAACAGATGAAACCTTTTTTAATATCTCCTACTTATTGGCCCCCTGAGGCCTGCCTGACTTGATTTACAAGCAGGCCTCAATGGCCACCCATGCTACCTCCTAAAACAGGCCATACTTCAATAATTAAATGGGGATCCTGTGCCAATTGTAAGGAACCCAATGCTATTTTCATGTACCAAAGGGTGGAGCACATGTTCTGTCCATTGTTACTAGGTGTCGAGCAGTCTAATCAATGGAGCCAACAATTGATGCCAATGTTGATGGGCATTTGGTTCTGTCCTCCACTGTCTCTACATTGTCAGACTGCTTGTCTGCCATCCATACTGGATGAGCAGAAAATTCCTCCAACTAAGTATTGTGAAGACTGGAGCCATTGTCTTCGATTCTCACCACAAACTCAAGCCACTGACTCAATCCCTCTCCCGGGCAACTGTCTTTGAGGCGGAACCAAATAGTTTGCAACCTTAGTATTGTGTTTGACCTCAAGATAAGCTTCCAACCACATACCCACGCCATCACTAAAACTGTCTACTTCCACCTCCGTAATGTTGCCCGACTCTGCCCCACTTAGCTCATCTGCAGCTGAAACTCTCATCCCTGCCTTTGTTACCTCTACACTTGAATATTCCAACACACTTCTGGCCAACCTTCCACCCTACATAAACTTAAGCTCATCCAAAACTCTGCTGTCTGTGTCTTATCACGCACCAAGTATGGTGTACCCATCATCCTTGTGCTTGCTGGCCTATATTGACTTCAGGTTGAACAACATCCCAATTTTACAATCTTCACCCATGTATTCACATCGCTCAAGACCTTGTCCCTCCCTATCTGTGTAATCTCCTCCAACTCTACAACCCTCCAAGATATCTGCATTCCTCCAATTTTGGCCTATGTTAATTACTGCACCATTGGCAGCCTGGGCCTTAAGCTCTGGAATCCCCTCTCTAAACCTCTCCATCTATCTCTTTCCTCCTTCAAGACAGTACTTAAACCTGCCTTTTTGTCCTTGCCTTAATGCTCCTAATGTGACTCGGTGACAAATCTTTTTGACAACGCACCTGTGAAACACGTTGGGACATTTTACTAAGTTAAAGGCCCTATTTAAATACAAGTTTTTTGTAATTGAAGGCTACAAGTTTACAAGTTGATCTTGGGATTACTGACTACATCATCTTCACTACCTTTATTGGCTGAGCTTAGCTGGATAATTGGTTATGTGCAAGTTCAGAATCCTCTGCAACCTCCGTAAGCATTTGAAGCTCTGGCCTTGCCAGTATAATTTCCTATAATAGCATTGCATTCTTTTTCCTTTTTTTCAGCCAATTTTCTCCCCTACACTTTTCAAAGTGTTGGCGTCTTACCAAGGTGTGGTTCCACAGTCAATAATTGCCCTTTGGTACCCATGAAGCCAAAATTTATATTCTTTTCAGACAGCAGCTGTTGATGGTGATCTTGCTTTTCCCATTTACGTCTCCTCTAGACCTGTCTTTGATTCCTTTACTGGGCCCACTACCATCTCCTTATGCCTTGCACTATCATCACTAGTGTTATTTAATCTTTCCTGCCCTTCACTGTATCACAGACATTTGTTCTTTCCTCCCCTCCCACCTTTCCCTGCCTCAGTACATGCTTAAAACCTGTTGTATCTCTATATTTTCAGTTCCAATGAAAGGCCATTGACCTGAAACATTAACTCTGTTTCTCTCTCCACAGATGCTCCTTGACTTGCTGAGTATCCCAGCATTTTCTATATTTATTTCAGATTTCCAGCATCCGCGGTATTTTGTTTTTGTAAGCTATAATTTATGTTGAGTGGATAGTGGGAGACTACTGAAAATTGCTCAACCTTCTTTTATTTTGATAATCTTTGTTCTGCTCTTGCTAGCAATATCACTGGGACTGGAGCTACTGATTTTTCAACTGATCTGCTGGTGTTAAACTTCCCTATAGACCCACCCAGAACTGCAGCCAATGCCACCTGCCACAGATTTGAGTTATGTGGGCAGAAATGCTTCCCAGACATCAACTATCTCCTCCCCCTCCCAGTGATTCTATCAGCAGCCTCAGCAGCATTAACTGGGCAGAGCTGCCAACTTTAAAATCAGTACAGATCCTGCCTGTTTAAAGGGCCTCCTGTGCCTGTGTGTGGAACGTGCTTTGAATGCAATACCAGCTGATTACTATACCAGCTGGTGTTACATTCAGTAGGATCACATATAAATAAGCAGGCTCTGTATTGATTTTAGACTCTGCAGCTCAGAATACTAATCTCAGTGGAGGCTGCTGATCACATTGCTATATATGAGTGCATACTGCCTTAGCTCAACACTCAACTCTGTAGCTGGGATGGCTTGCAGGGTACCACTGCATGGTACACTCGGTCATCTCTGTTGGTTCTGCAGCAGTTTTGACAGCTGCATTCATGAGCAGGTGGGTGAAGGAGCATTGAGCTGATAGATCAGCTGTTCCAGTACCAGTTGATCTTGCATGAAGATCTAAGAAAACAAGGGGAGTTATTCTGGAGAGGATAGAGGTTGTCTGTACAAGAACTTGCATTTATATAGAACTTTTAACGTAATGAAATGTTGCAAAGTGCTGCACAAAAAGGCATTAGGAAATGGATGCTGAGTCAGGAAAGAAGAGATTTGGGAGTGTGAGTGATATCTTAGTTGAAAAGATGGATTTTGAGTAGGCTTTTAAAGGGAAAGAGGAGGCTTTGGAAAGGAATTGCAGGAAGTAGGAACAAGGTGGGTGAAGACTCAACTGCCAATGGTGAAGTAAAAGCAAGGCGGATAATTAAAAGCTCGAGTTCGAGCAACACAATATTTGGGAATGGGTGGGCGGGGTTATAGGAAGGGGTGGAGGGACTTATAGATAAACATGCAGATTTTAAAGTTAATGCGTTACAGATAGGTGATGGGTGGGGGTGAGTCTCAGTGCAGAGTTTGGGATAAGTTGGATTTAATGAGATGGAGGATGGGAGGCCAACAAGAAGGAGATTGGATTTGTTGAGTCAAGGTTTAGCAGCAGAGGGGCTGATCTAGAGGTGGGTAATCTTAGAGAGAAGGAAATAAGTAATTTTGTTCGTGGATATGATGTTGTACCTTGTATATTTAAATATATTGCACAATCAAAATTCAGCAGCCAATATTGCAATTGGGAGGCATGGGGGGTGATGGGTGGTGGTCAGTGCGGTGGTCACAATTAGCAGCCAATCTCCGTATTTCTTTCTATTATGATGAATAAATAAGGTTCTACTTGTTTGAATAGGCAAACTAAAGAAATAATGCATAATACAACAGTACCCTGACTTTGTTAGATTATGCAAATTATGTAAGAGATACTGCAATATCCTTATTTACAATGATTGCAAAATGGATTGTGAAGTAGATGAAAGCAAGTGCAAAAAAGGTAACTTTAATAAATGTAGTTTACAAATCATTAACATTCTAAACCTTTAATTGTAATTTAACTATATTGGTTTAAAATCTAAGTGCTATGTCAGCTTCTTAAATTAATTTTCTATTTTTTAATTCATATCTGATGTAATTTTGCTTAGCTATAATTATCATTTAGTGATACAGTGATCCGACATGTTTATGTTGGGAGCATTTAAATGCCCACAGGAACTACTACATCCTTTTTTGCTTTCAATGTTGCATCAATTTCTCTACCTCACTGAAAGAGGAGTTTTAAGGAGGTTTGCTGCAGCTGTTACGTAATTAGAAATAGAAACCTTTAGCACTATCATCCTTTTCCTCTTATTTTTATTGTTCTTAATTATTTACACGACATGTTTAAATAATTTGAGTCCACCTGATTGTTGCTCAGAAAGTAAATTTTTCCTAAATACAGTATCAGTGCATTCCCATTATCTTCAGTGGAGCTGTCAAAAGTTTTTTTCAATTCAGTTTGACATCTTAAAACAATCTCACTTCATACTTCTCTTCATGTACACCACTTGACATCAAGCAGGATTAGCAGTGTCCTCAGATCAGGTTGGCCACAGCCATTGGGAACGACAGGGAGAACAAGAAAAAAATTTAAATAATGTAGTCCTGCTATCCAAAGAACAGGGGAAAGTCTTTGAACATTTTTAACTTTCATTTATATAGGGTTAGAGATTCGTTCGCATAGCGCCGCCTTTGAGCGGTGCTATGGAGACCTACTGCTGCTTTCTGGGATGCAACACTGCACCCAAAAAACAGGCTATCCAATTACTAGCCCATAGTTTTTAAAACAAGTTATATCTTTTGGTGCTGTTTGTTACTTCACGCCAAGCATAAATTAATTTTTTAACATAAAATCTTGAATAACTTGTTTTAAGTGGGTTTGATAGTTTCTTAACTGGGCATCCAATATCCATTGTGAAGGTAGGTCAGGCAAATTAATCCAGCATTAATTAAAAATGTAATTATACCTTGAAGTGGGAGGCCATTTATAAATGAATAACACTGTTCTGCTCCCTGAGGAGAAAAAATTGTAGTGGGTGGAGGCCCTGATGATACTCAACTGAGGTTTTAATTTCTGTTTGTTTTTGCTAGATATATCAGCGCAATCTGGGCAGAATCAGCCGAACCAGAGCAAGAGTGGGAAATTTTAAACATGCGCTGTGACCAAAACCACTTATGTTCATGTTTTTCATGATTTTCTTTACATTCATTCTACATTCATTTTTCCTGCTGATTGTGCTAGTTTAGGAAGGCTCTTCAAATTGAGCTGTTTTTGTAGGCACACAGGCAGTAGCAGGCACATTTTATAAATCTTTTTCATATCAAAAAATATTTAATTTACCAGGAAACACCAATTAAACAATTAATGGTTCAGTATAGTTTTTTAAAGTAATTTTCATTCATTTTAAATCAGGTTACCCACAAGTGGAGGACTGGACACTATTAAATAAAAATGCTTATTTTTGCTGAAAAATCACATTTTTAGCCGTATTAATAAAACTACACCAAGTTACCACTCTTAAGTACACCAGGGAATATTTTAATGGAAAAAAAGAAACAATTATGTCCTGTTAGGATGTTTGAATGTGCTGGTTCACAGAAGATTTTGCATTTATTTTTATGCAATGAATTTTAGTGAACACTTGAAGCCGAACCTAACCAGCACACTTTCGAGTGCATTTTGGGTGCGATTTTCAGATTGCGCACAAAACAGAAAGTCCTGATTTTAACAACAAGTTCAGTCAGCAAGTGGCTGCACTCAATGAATTGGAATCAGCATCCTTCTCATTCCCACATGCCAGTCTGGAGCTGACATTTTCCTCACCATAGCACCCAGCGAGAACTGATCCTTTAGGAATCAGTACAGAAGGAGTTGTTTCAAAGTAATCACTCCTAACACCATCAAATAACTCTGCATAATATAGATATAAAAAAGACACACACTGGAAATGCACAAAAGAATTGGTCAGCATCTGAAAGAACTCAAAACTTGTACCTTTCTTTTCTATTTCAGAAGCTGACTAGCCAGCCGTGACTTACTAGCATCTTTTGCTTTTAACTCCATTATAATATTAGGATTGAGCACTTCTGGGGACAGCCTGCAAGGCTGGGCATTAACAGTTGACCTGCCTTGTTGTAGTTGTAGAGTGTGTTTGTTTCTGCTGAGAAGGATGGTAGAGTTGAGTAACGAAGAACAGAATAAAGCTAACATATAACAGAGGATCAGGAAAGAAATCAGTGCTTTGAACTTACAGAATCTCATCAATTCATCTCTTTCCATGAGACACATTGATGACTTGATCAGCTAATGACTATTCTCAGTGGTGGGGAGGTCTCATTGGGGTTAAGGTGGGAATGTTTAGAAATGAGTCTTTGGCAGACTTAATAATTGAATACTGAGCTAACTCCAAGAAACCAGGCTACTGAGCTATTCCAGGGGGCGTTTGATAATTGACCAGCCAGCCTGTCTATTAACGACACCTTGAAGGGTAGACCTGTCACTGGCGGCTGGAACATTTGCCATTTGGTTCCTGCATGCTAGTGCTATAATGGGTCCTAACAGGACAAACAATGAACACATATTAGTCCTTTCTTCTGCTAAACTGTGTTTTGTTTTTTTAAAACACAGCTTGACTCCAAATCACACTGAGTGTCCCCAAGGTTTGTGCCTTGGCAAACAGAACCTCATGTGGAGAATTCAATAGTTCAGTACAGAGTCTCTTAATCTTCATGATGGGTTTCGGTGCATGTCAAAAAACGTGTTGACCTAAATGACCCGATACAAATGTAGAACAGGTTTGGGATTTTTTTGCCATTTTTTCTCCCTTGCCAATTTCCTCACTTGAAAATGTTGACTGTTTGCTGGGGGATGGTTCCATGGGTGCTAGTCATCTTCATTTTCTTGTCCAAGTGGTCATTCTTGTGTGAGAGACTGTTGAAATATATAGGGCTGGATTTAACGCTCCCGGCAGCAGGCAAAAAGAATGGCAGCCCAAGATAATATGCTGGTGGGATGACCTGCCCCCCCCCCCCCCACCCCCAAATAGGGGTGGGGGCAGCCTCTGCGACGCCGGCAACGGCATCAGCTGCCTCTCCGCAGGCACTGGCGCATTTTTAAAGGGCAGCCAAACCTGCCGCTAAATTAAAATATTCAAACCCTTACCCCACCAGTACACTGCAAAATCGCCCCTTTCCTCCCCCAGTAACACTTGCATATAATAGTTGCCCTCTCCTCCCCCCAAACACTTACATGGAAGGTTTGACCTCCCCCGCCACCAACTGTTCAAAGTGCAAAGATCACCCCTTCCCCTCCCCTATACATGCTGATTTGTGCCCCACACCACCACCCACTACACAAAATCCATAGTACCCTCCTACCCCACCTTGGTGGCGCCAGCTTTCCCTGGACGGGAAAGTGGAGGCGCGTGAGTGCCGGCTGCTGCATGGAAGATCCTGGGCAGCCGGTAAGATCGCTGTCAATTTTATTTAAATGTATTCGTTTACTTTATTTAAATATTTAAAGTCGGGTCCCATCGCCCAACAGCGGGGGGGCCACCACAGAGCCTTGCCGCCACCGGGAAGATTGGGCCCGGCTCTCTGGCGTCGGGCTCAGTGGTGGGCCGCTGACGGTACGATTTTCCAGCTCCCCCCACCCCTCCCGCCACGGATCCCGTCGTCGAGAACTCACAAAATTCAGCCCATAGTGAGTCTTACAACTGAGATGGAACTTGGCCTTTTGCAAAGTCTATGGACACATGCTTCTGGAAGCAGTCACTGGGTAGACATTGGCCATTGTAAATTGCTCCTAGTGTAGGTGGATGGTTGGAGAATGGTGGGGATGTGGTAGGGAATATGGGATTAATGTAGGATTAGTATAAATGGGTGGTTGTTGGTTGGCACAGACTCGGTGGGCCGAAGGGCCTGTTTCATCTCTCTAATTATCATCTTTTCTAATTTGAGTACGGAAGTCATTTGTAACATCTCTTTTGCCATTCTGATTGTAGCATCTCTATCATTATTAAGTCAGTACCCATTGGAATTGAACCGGAAGCTTCCTGTTGTGTATGGCTTAGTTGCTCAATGTCTTAAACAGCTATAACCATCAGGAAATCTTTTGCCAATGAAATTGGTGTATCTTTGCTGCCATTTCACTCATTCCCTCTGGCTTTGAAAGGGAGTGCAATTTTTGTAGAATGTCCCATAGTATTTCAAAAGTAGTTTAACAATTTTATAGTGCAATCTTAGTGTAAAATTGTTAAGAGGCTGTGGTCACTAAGTCACAGAACCCAATTCTCTGAACCCTGCTTTTGACATTGGTAAAAGAACAGGCTGGAATGTTATTTACAGACCTCTATTTACAACAATGTAATGTAAACAGGACTGGGATTTCAGCAGCCTAAAAGGTTGATAAAATACATGGCATGCAATATTGGAGTGGGAAGATAAAGGCCAGGGACCGGAGGTAGGATGGAAAATAGATATGGGATTAAGGCAGAGGTTAGGGTAAAGTAATGTGAAGGATCTGTGATGGCAGAGCTTAGAACCAGGGAATGTGGAAAGAGCTGTGACACCGATCTAGAGAACAGAATGAAGATGGAGTGCACATGAAGATTAGGGAATAGTAAGGACAAAAGCTAGGGCAAGAGAGTAAAGAAAAAATGAAGCAGATGGAGAGGAGGACAGAGGTCATGGAAATGGAATGAGGGCAGAGTGGGGATTAAAATAATGCAATAGATTAAGGAGAGTGGGAACTGAGATAAATTGAGGGAGTGGGACAGAGGGGAGGGAGAATGGGGTCTGAACTCCCTTCATAACAGCACTGTGGGAGTACCCATACCAGATGGACTGCACCACAACCTTCTCAAGGGCAATTAGGGATAGGCAACAAATGCTGGCCTTACCAGTGATGCCCACATCCCATGAAAGATTTTAAAAAAGATCAAAGGAAGGAGTGATTTAATGGGCTGAATTTTATTAGCGCTCCGCGGCAGCACGCTTTGAACTCGGCGGCCTTCCGACACAGAGGTGCAGATGAGGTAGAGGGGGTGGAGTGGCCATCCCCGATGAGATAGAGGAAGTGGGCACCGTGAGCCCGGCAACGGCGTCGGGGGTTGGTGCCATTTTTAAAGGGCTTCCAGCCCTTAGAGGACATTTAAATGATTAAAGGGACCGGTTGTTTAATAATTTAGATAAAGCTATGTTGACACCTGCAATCCCCTCTCCCCCACCCCACCCCTCCCCCCGCCAATGCACAGTCATTTTTTTGGCCTATCCACTCGCAGAAAAAATTAGTTAGCAGTAACGACCTTTCCCGCCTGAACTTCATTCCCTTTGACCCTAAACCTCTTCCCACCATCCCCACAAGCAATGAAATTTTTTTTTAATGCTACCCCCACCCCCCACCGGCCCTGAAAATTTTACTCCTCCCCCCCCCCCCCGCCAACCAGTGTCTCACCTCGGAACTCCGTACAGCAGGAAAAGTAATTTACATCCAATTTATGTTAATTTAAATATTTAGATGAAGGCCCCGCTGCTTGGCGGCAGGGTGGGTGCCGCATCAAGTTGCGCCTCTCTCCACAGAATTTTACGGGCCCCCCCCCCCCACCGTGACCCACGGCGTCGAGGGGCTGGTAAAATTCAGCCCAGTAAGTTTTAAAAATTATGATTAGAGACTGGATATGTTAAAATTACAATAGTTGACTCCAACCTGTTTTATTGAACATATAAATAATTTACAACGTAAGGGAAGTGAGCAGTTATATTAGTGGTTTTGTAGGCCCGTGGTTTTGGTGACTCTAGTGAGTTGATAAAACAGGATTTCAATCCTGAACCCATTTGAAAGGATTGCAGTGTACTCCAAATTACTGCTATAATCTCTGCAAAATCACTATGCTATGTGACTAAAATTCGAAAACTTATCATTAAGTCATGCTAAACCTCAATAATCTGTGGATTTGTCAGTTTAAAAAGTTGCTCTATCAGCTAGGTTTTCTATGCGTTGACCGTGAATGGGCAACAATTCCCTTTTGCTAGATTAATGCACTGTAAGTGAATCTGTGTCTGGTTAATTGGTATTTGTGCTGTATTGGTGCTATATATTAGAAGTGCCAAGAGACTCCTAATGATCTAAAACTTACATGAATCAAAAGGTAATTCTGTACAATTTGAGTAAAGTTGAAGGAATTAGATTTTATCTTCTTCTTCTTCTTTGGCCTCCTTGTCTCGGGAGACAATGGGTAAGCGCCTAGAGGTGGTCACTGGTTTGTGGAGCAGCGCCTGGAATGGTTATAAAGGCCTATTCTAGAGTGACAGACTCTTCCACAGGTGCTGCAGAAAAAAATTGGTTGTTGGGGCTGTTACACAGTTGGCTCTCCCCTTGCGCTTCTGTCTTTTTTCCTGCCAACTGCTAAGTCTCTTCGACTTGCCACACTTTAGCCCCACCTTTATGGCTGCTCGCCAGCTCTGGCGATCGCTGGCAACTGACTCCCACGACTTGTGATCAATGTCACAGGACTTCATGTCGCGTTTGCAGACGTCTTTAAAGCGGAGACATGGACGGCTGGTGGGTCTGATACCAGTGGCGAGCTCGCGGTACAATGAATCCTTGGGGATCCTGCCATTTTCCATGTGGCTCACATGGCCAAGGCATCTCAAGCGCCGCTGACTCAATAGGGTGTATAAGCTGGGGATGTTGGCTGCCTCGAGGACTTCTGTGTTGGAGATACGGTCCTGCCATCTGATGCCAAGGATTCTCCGGATGCAGCGAAGATGGAATGAATTGAGACGTCGCTCTTGGCTGACATACGTTGTCCAGGCCTCGCTGCCGTAAAGCAAGGTGCTGAGGACACAGGCTTGATACACTCGGACTTTTGTGTTCCGTGTCATTGCGCCATTTTCCCACACTCTCTTGGCCAGTCTGGACATAGCAGTGGAAGCCTTTCCCAAGCGCTTGTTGATTTCTGCATCGAGAGACAGGTTACTGGTGATAGTTGAGCCTAGGTAGGTGAACTCTTGAACCACTTCCAGAGCGTGGTCGCCGATATTGATGGATGGAGCATTTCTGACGTCCTGTCCCATGATGTTCGTTTTCTTGAGGCTGATGGTTAGGCCAAATTCGTTGCAGGCAGCCGCAAACCTGTCGATGAGACTCTGCAGACACTCTTCAGTGTGAGATGGTAGTGCAGCATCGTCAGCAAAGAGGAGTTCTCTGATGAGGACTTTCCGTACTTTGGTCTTCACTCTTAGACGGGCAAGGTTGAACAACCTGCCACCTGATCTTGTGTGGAGGAAAATTCCTTCTTCTGAAGACTTGAATGCATGTGAGAGCAGCAGGGAGAAGAAAATCCCAAACAGTGTAGGTGTGAGAACACAGCCCTGTTTCACGCCAGTCAGGATAGGAAAGGAGTCTGATGAGGTGCCGCTATGCTGAATTGTGCCTTTCATATTGTCATGGAATGAGGTGATGATACTTAGTAGCTTTGGTCGGCATCCAATCTTTTCTAGTAGTCTGAAGAGACCACGTCTGCTGACGAGGTCAAAGGCTTTGGTGAGATCTATGAAAGCAACGTAGAGGGGCATCTGTTGTTTGCGGCATTTCTCCTGCAGCTGACGAAGGGAGAACAGCATGTCAATGATCGATCTCTCTGCTCGAAAGCCACACTGTGCCTCAGGGTAGTGACGCTCAGCCAGCTTCTAGAGCCTGTTTAAAGCGATTCGAGCGAAGACTTTCCCCACTATGCTGAGCAGGGAGATTCCACGGTAGTTGTTGCAGTTACCGCGGTCACCTTTGTTTTTATAGAGGGTGATGATATTGGCATCGCGCATGTCCTGTGGTACTGCTCCCTCGTCCCAGTACAGGCAAAGCAGTTCGTAGAGTGCTGAGAGTATAGCAGGCTTAGCACTCTTGATTATTTCAGGGGTAATGCCGTCCTTCCCAGGGGCTTTTCCGCTGGCGAGAGAATCAATGGCATCACTGAGTTCCAATTTTGTTGGCTGTACGTCCAGCTCATCCATGACTGGCAGAGACTGGGCTGCATTGAGGGCGGTCTCAGTGACAACATTCTCCCTGGAGTACAGTTCTTGGTAGTGCTGCACCCAGCGGTCCATTTACTTGTGTTGGTCAGTGATTGTGTCCCCTGATTTAGATTTGAGGGGGGGCAATCTTCTTGATGGTTGGCCCAAAAGCTCTCTTAATGCCATCATACATTCCTCTGATGTTTCCGCTGTCTGAGGCCAGCTGAATATGACTGCATAGGTGTTGCCAGTAGTCATTTGCGCAGCGCCTGGTTGTTCTTCGTGCAGCGCTTCTGGCTGTTTTAAGTGCTACGGATGTTAACTCGCTGGGGGCTTTCTTGTAGTTCAGCAGTGCAATGCGCTTAGCGGTTATGACAGGTTCCAGCTCTTCAAAATGAGATTGAAACCAGTCTGCATTCCGCTTCACACATTTGCCATAGGTGGTCATAGATGGCGTCTCTGATGTATTGTTTGGTAAAATTAAAAGTGGTTGCAAAGCAAGTCTGGTTTTAATCTTCCTCAGATTTTACTTTATAATTCTTCAAAATGTGGAGAAATCAGTCATGCAGTTGTTTGTTTTCTTTAAAAGCTCTTTTTGGTACTCAAATGGTTAACTGTAAAGCTGGTTATAAGGAGGGAGTGGACTTGATGTGAGTATGCTTGGTGGCTAAAGCCCGTAGAATCTTTGCATGTAAATAAGTGCAGTGCTTTCTCTTTGAGAAGATAGGTTTTAATCGGCAATTGAAATCTCTGTGCTCCTTGTTTTCCGCAAAACTTAATCAGATGCCAGGTAACGCAGCACTTTGAGTTCCTTCAAGGTTTCATTTGACGTCCAACACTTTGAAAACTTTTTTTTTTCGCTGTGAACAAGAAAGATGCAGCAGGATTAGTTCTTGTTTATTTTAAGGGTATTTCAAATTATGAAATGTTGTGGTTTTGTGTATTGTCTAAGGATTAAACCGTTATATTCAAAAGAAGTGGGTTTAAGAAGGCCATTTTTGAAGACATTACAAAGTTGGAAAAAGATATGCACTTCACACTGTGTTTCGTTTCCATTCTGCCAAAGAGCTAAACTGAAGGTGTTGCCTTGTTTTATTTCATTTGTAGAAACTTTGGGGTGAATTTTACAGATCCCCCGACGTCTGTGGTTGTGGCGGGGGGGGGGGGGGGGGTGGGGGCCAGAAGATGCCTCCGGCAGAAGCCCACCATGGGCCGCGATGCCGGGAAAGCCTGGCCCGATATTGGCAGCGGCGGCGAGGCCTCGTGGTGGCCCCCCCTGCCGCTCGGCGACGAGAGCCTAATTTAAATATGTAAAATAATTTAAGTAATGGAATAAATGGCCTTCTCGCTCTCGCCATCTGTCCCGGTGCGATATTGGTGCCGGTACTGGCACTCCCACACCTTCAGATCCCCGTCCGGGCATCCGAGGCAGAACACTGGTGGGGAGGGGGAGCATCTAAGTTCTTCAGTTTGTGAGTGGGGGAGCTGGGTCAAACTGGGTCAAATTGATGTAGGGGATGGTGGGAAAGGTTATCGTGTAAAGTTTATGTACTTGGGGGGGGGGGGGCGGGGGGGGCGGAGGTCAGGTGCACAAGGGAAGTGTTTTGTGGGGGGAGAGGGCAACTAGTTAATGACATGGTTATTGGGGGGTGGGAGAGGGGCAAATTAAATGTTTCTAAAATTGTTCATAACCTCTTTAAAAATTTATATTGAACGGGAGGGCTTGAAGTCCTTTAAAATGGCATCAGTTGACACCATTGCCGGGGACGGACAGCCCGCTCCCTCCAGGTCATCAGGATGGGCGGTCTGCCCCGGCTATTCAAATAAGCTGCTGCGTTTAATATCGTGTCGGCTCCACGATGTGCAGCCCATGCGGGCAAGGTGCCTTTTTTAAAATTTATGCAACACTGAAACAGACCCACGGCGCACCGAGTCTGTGCCGGCCTTCAACCACCCATTTTATACTAATCCTACATTAATTCCATATCCCCTACCACATCCCCACAATTCTCCTACCATCTACCTACACTAGGGGCAATTTGCAACGGCCAATTTACCTATCAACCTGCAAGTCTTTGGCTGTGGGAGGAGACCAGAGCACCCTGCGGAAACCCACTCAGTCACAGGGAGAACTTGCAAACTCCACACAGGCAGTACCCAGAATCGAACCCGGTTCGCTGGAGCTGTGAGGCTGCGGTGCTAGCCACTGCGCCGCCCCTGCGCCACTGTGTTTTCGTCAAACTATAAATTCCAGCCATTTGTGTTTACATTAGTAGA
Organism: Heterodontus francisci; assembly: GCF_036365525.1. NCBI lineage: Eukaryota > Metazoa > Chordata > Chondrichthyes > Heterodontiformes > Heterodontidae > Heterodontus > Heterodontus francisci. The sequence continues at coordinate 55,485,888 of NC_090371.1, read as the reverse complement.
GTTAATGGTAGGTTGGTAAACCTGCATTAACTTGCCTAATATTGAAATGGAAACCTTAGGGAAGAAATTATGATTTGTTTTAAACTATTGTATCCCTTCAACTTAGAACTTTTCTGGATGGAATGTTTTGTATAAACTTGGCCAAATCGCAGTGTTGATTTCAAGTAGATGTGATATCTTTGGATGTAGCAACCTGTTTAATAAGCATGTAGGGGATTACATTGTCACTGGATTAGTCTGCTAATAACTTTGTTAGGCTGAAATAATTCCTTGTTGAACATGCTGACTTTTAAGCAGTCAGGGTAGTGGGTTATGAAAAAAAAATTAGGTCCTGTAGTGGTATATTTTTGAGTAGTTATCTCCTCCATCACTCTTTTTGTATAACTGACTTTTTTGAGGGGAGATCAGTTATCTATACTTATCTCTTTATTATTGTTCCTCTGTTTTTTTGTCTTCCTCCTTGCCATTAATTCATCACTTCTAAAAAAAAAAGTAAATCTGTTACAAGGATGTTGGTTTACAGAAATGTTGAACTTTCATTGAATTTTGAAAAATGATCTTATTCTCTCTTACTCCTGTCGAAAGATACAAATTATCTTTTCAAAAATTAATTCTAAGCATAATTCAAAGAGCAAGTCTTTTTTGATGCTGCTCACCTCAGAAATAGCAGCATTTTGCTGTTTTACCAATATAAAAGAAAATTCTGTTTTCTGCTTGTCTAAAGTTTTTAATTTCAACTTCAAATTGTTCATGTCAGGGGAGAAGGAAAACCTGCTGTTCATACTATGGGACTAGTATTCTCTACGTGAAAAATAATAAATTAAAGCTGCAGTGCCCCTTAACTGAATAGGGTTCCCTTCAGGGAAGAGATGTCGAGATAAGTAGTGATAGTTTTCCAGTCTTGAAGCTGTAGCAAATTTGCACCCATTGTGTGAACCTTAGCCACCCCATATTTTATGTTTCAGATTTAAATGCCTTCATAGTTAAAAAGTCCTAAAACAATGCTGGAATTTCATTACTTTTATTTTAAAAAGGAGCAAAATCCAAGAAGGAAGTTAGGACTGCAAATCTTGGGGGAAAATATCCAGCCCTGAAACATCTATCAAAAGGCCTTTGTTGTAAACAGTAAAATAATTCCTTAATGTTTCAAGGACACCTCAGTTTTATTGAATTATTCCTCTTGATGGAAAAAAAGTTTGAACAAAATTACTGAAAAAATGCAGAACAAAATACTGTTAAATATCTAGCTGTAAAATTCTGCCAAATAAATAATGCACCTCTTCAGTTTGTAGATACTGTATAAAGAAAGCCACAGTTCGTGGGTTTTTGATGCAGTGAAACGGGACACAAAGCTTTCCCGATCAGCAAGCAAGCTTTTGTTGGCAAAAAGTGTTTTGTAGCGAGAACGTCATAAGAAATAGAACTAAGATTTTATTCTGCTTAGTCGTCTGTTTTCGACTGATTCTAAGATTTGCTGGATTTTACCAAAAAAAGAAACTCAAATACCATACAATCCTCAGCATTTTTTTAAAATTGGGAGGTACAAAAATCTTTTAATTACTGTATTTGTTGTAAATTAAATAAAAGTAAATACTTTTCAATTTTTAGTTGAAGTTTTAAGTGAATAGTATGACAATACCATGTTGATAATTTGACATTACTAATGTAATAAATGATTAGTTAACTCTTAAAAAGTGTTATTAATCTACAGCGATGTTTAATGAATCCCGGTAAACCTTTTGTGGTGTAGTTTTCTTTTGTCTGTAAATTATTGGACATTCAAAAGTTTTCAAAGCACAGCTATTTTTTGATGGTCAAAATTGACTTTTTTGAATTTTGCAAAATTGTTTCTGCACAAGATGAAATGTAGTTAGTTGCTTGGATTGAAGGAAAGCTGTATATTTGTAGTGTATAATTATGTACAGCGAGCTCGCCACTGGTATCAGACCCACCGGCCGTCCATGTCTCCGCTTTAAAGACGTCTGCAAACGCGACATGAAGTCCTGTGATATTGATCACAAGTCGTGGGAGTCAGTTGCCAGCGTTCGCCAGAGCTGGCGGGCAGCCATAAAGGTAGGGCTAAAGTGTGGCGAGTCGAAGAGACTTAGCAGTTGGCAGGAAAAATGACAGAGGCGCAAGGAGAGAGACAACTGTGTAACAGCCCCAACAAACAAATTTTTCTGCAGCACCTGTAGAAGAGTCTGTCACTCTAGAATTGGCCTTTATAGCCACTCCAGGCGCTGCTCCACACACCACTGACCACCTCTAGGCGCTTACCCATTGTCTCTCGAGACAAGGAGGCCAAAGAAGATAATTATGTAGCTTGTAGATAAGTTTTGAATTTTCCAAATTTTCAGTGATTACACTGCTTATGTTTTTTGTAAAGGATTTAAGATTGAGCATTTTCTTTTGATGAGAATTGTGATTTGTGCATGCAGTGCAATACTGTATCTTATCTGTTTCATGAAATATACATTAATGTGCAGAGTAAAACTGAAAAAATAATACGAAGAACTAGAAGTTAGGGTTTTCAGGAAGTTCAGATTTGCACTGGAAGACTCATAATTTCTATTAATCTGAAACAAAACAGCTAAAATCAAAACCAGAGTAAAGGTGAGAAATGTGTGTACTTTTGCTTGCAGGTAGCTATCTAACGCTGTTCACGACAGGGCTCTTGATATTTGAAGGTTACTTGATTGCTAGTTTGTATCCTCTCACAAGTTAAGGGGACATACGATTATGAAGACGTCAGATAAGAGACCAGGCAGGCGAAAAGGGAGAAGCACTCCAGATGAGGTCCTGTGGGATCGAGGGAGGGTCATTCATGTACGACCATGTGTATGTGCCTGACAGACTGTGAAATGGTGCGTTGTTGCACGGCTGTGGTGCACCTGGGCCCTTCAGTTGTGATTGATTGGTTTGGTCATGTGTAATGGTCCCATCTGCTCCATGTTGTTTTCTTTTACTTATAAACAGCATTCCCAGCGGCTGAAAGTATATGAGCTGCATTTTGTCATCTTCACTTATAGTCAAACATAGCTGTGTGGGTAAGATATATAAAGTCCATTTTAAGCATTGCTATTTTAATTTTATTCCTCTCTATCTTTTCCACACTCCTTAAATTTATTTGGAGAGTTGAACTGTGAAGGACTGTTATTGTGTGTGTGTGTGTGTGTGTGTTTTGAATATCAGGGAAAAAAAATTTAGTGAGGGGTTTTTGTAGAATCTGCATAATGACTCTTACGGCAGTGAGGAGTATTTTGTAACTGAGCCAATACTTAATTAAAGCGCTGACATCATGGTGTTATAATTAAGCATGGCATTAATTAAGCTAGAAAAACGAATAGTTTTTTTGGGAGAGCAGTGGTATTGTGCAGACGTTTGTTTATGAAATGAAATAACGGAATTTTAAAATCTTTCTTCACTTCCCCCTCCCCAACACCAATACAATTTCAGAGCAACTGAACTACATGAAATTCCATATCCCAATTGTTGAATTGAGTTTGCTACCTAGAATTAGTACTAAAATGCCGATCGGATTTATGCATCCTCATAGCTAATTACGCATCGGAGAGCATCGACAGCTGCATTCATCATCATAAAATGTAATAATTAATGACATTCCAACAAAGAAAAATATGTAAATGAGAACTCATTAGCATTTTCATATTCAGCTTCGATAATGCTTTTGCTGACAAGGTTGTAATTAATGAAAATTCATGTTGTAGTCAGGAGATTGGAGCAGCTTCATTCCACTCACAGTTCGCAATTGCTAGAATTAGGAGAAGAAAAACGGGTATCCTTGCCAATGTGGTAAGAGTGAGCTACGGTACCAACTATAAATTGGAAGTGAAGGCTTCTCTTGATGGGAAGTTTTCTATTTTGCTCATTTCTTTAATAAAGTTTACCGGACTTTGAAGAAGGACTTTGGTTACATTTCTTTTGCAGATCTACCAAACCCTATAACTCTCTGTTTTTGGAGCACTTTTAATAAAGCCAAACTCTTTGAAGAAAGACTGAGGTTGTAATAATGTTTTTTTATTTTGCTTTAAAGCAAATGTTTCAAGCCTATCTGAAAGTACTGGAATACAGAATGATCTCTATATACTTCTAATCATCAAGTCTGTCACTTGGTTAAAAATCTTCTCACTCATTTTTTTTTTAACTTTCAAAACTATTCCAATTTACAGAGACTAAAGAATGTTACCTTAGTGAAGAGAACCCTTGAGAACTTTTGTTTTCTGTATTATGAGCAATGATGAAAATCTTTTTGCTATATAGTACACTGGTTTTCTAAAGAGGCCAAATGCTTTCTGGTATCATGTTCTATGTTGACGTAACATGTTCCAAAAATATTCAGTCTACAACTACTAGTGTAGACTATACTTATTGAATATACGAAGATATAATTTAATTGTTATCATCTTTTGTTATCCATATACTACCAGACAGCACCATACCTTACACTTGTTGCAGGCCTGGACTTTATAATGCCACAGATTATATTATAGTATGAGGGTACTATATTTGGTGTATAAAATAACAGTTGTGTTAGAATGTATAGCCAAGGTGTAGCACAATTGTGGCTTTCAGGTGACATAATAAGCAATAGGAGTGAAGCTTGGGTGATTTGAACAAACTTCAAGCACAGTCTGTTACTGAATCCGGTTCAACATGTTGTAATGTACTGTAGTTACAGTTCTATATAAGTATTTAATGACAGAGGACTCCATTGAACACTCTGAAATATCTTCAGATAGATGCAACAGTTAACAATAAGATCTAAGGTGTATTGTATCCTGCCCAGCCAGTTTTTGTTAGTGTGTGGTTGTAAAATGACAGTTGGTATACAATTCGTATTCCTTCCAATGCATAACGTACTACTATTTTTTATGCATAAATCCTTCAAATTGTTCAGGTTGAAAAAATATTTTTTTTAAAACTGAATCAACTAATTGAAGATCCTGTTAACCAAACATTGAACTGCACAATTCTTGTTAACATGCCTGTTGCTATGCAGATTAATATCAATTTTTTAATACAATTCTTGTAATACTGCAGTGCAAGAGTATCAGTGATTTCTAGAACCATGTGAATGAACAGCCATGATTGTACTGGTTGCTTGCATTATTGGAGAAGGGGATGGGAGGCAGAGATTCATCCACAGAACCTCAAATACATGTATGGAATGCTGCTCACAAGCCTCTGAATGACACTGAGAAGCTAGCTGATCAGGTGGCTGTCTATTTTCTAACAGAATATTGGTATAGTGTATATTCAAAACAATCGTTTAAATATGGTATTGTGGATTGGGTGTAGTTGTACTACACACTGTTGCAAATGGGCAGCACTGTGGAAGAAAATGGTATCATAATTAATGCCAGATCGCACAATGGTATGAGTTTGCTAGATTTAGAGCATGTTAGTAGCCAGAACATAAGAATGTGCGTTCTTGTCATGTGAGTCCTTAAAATGGGTTCTCAACTATAGCAGTAATAAGAATTGAGCAGATAATTATGTTACAACTAACATCGCAGAGCAATCTGCTCTATGTCCTGAAAGAATTTCTAAATTTCTTTCCAACCTGTCTTAGAAATGGAGGTTTATATTTTTCAAGAAACAGCAATAAATTGACTGCTTTCACTGACACATTTTTTCACTTTTGTACATGGATGAATTTAGTAGTTCCACATAAGTTATGGTTTACTCCAGTGTAGCTCTGTACCCAATATCAGGAAATGCTTCTCCCTTTAATTTCTTTTTTTGTAGGAATGTGGTACATAGTTTCTTGGTATCTTTCTAGACTCGCGTGGCTGCAGTTGCAAAAGCACCATGTTAGGAATAGAAGTTTGAAACCTGTGATATTGAACTACTGATGTGCAGAACCATCACGTTATCTTTATTGTTATTTTGAGTGACTATCAGATATTGGGGAGGAGAGGAGGGGAAGGAATAGTTTCTAAAGATAAAGATCTGATTATTCTTTTATTGTAGAATAATTAATACCAATCATAGATCATTCAGCAAAGAAGGAGGCCATCCGATTCAGTGTGTTTGTGCCAGCACTTTGAAAGAGCTATGATGGCCTTCATTGCAATGGGGTTGGAGTATACAAGTAAGGATATCTTGCTGCAATTATATAGGGTTTTGATGAGACCACACTGCAGTACTGTGTATAATTTTGTCTACTTACCTAAGGAAGGAGATACTTGCCTTAGAAGGGTTGCAGCGGAGGTTCACTTGGTTGATTCCTGGAATGAGAGGACTGTCCAATGAGGAGAGATTGAGTAGGACGGGCCTTTACTCTCTGCATTGTAGATGAATGAGAGTGATCTCATTGAAACATTTAAACTTCTGGATCCTGAGAAGCTGTTTCCCCTGGCTGGAGAGTCTGGATCTAGGTTGTCATAGTCTCAGGATAAAGGTTCAGACATTTAGGACTGAGATGAGGAGAAACTTCTTCACTCAAAGGGTTGGGAAACTTTGGAATTCTCTACCCCAGAAGGCTGTAGATACTGAGTTGATAAGTTTGTTCAAGACTGAGATCGATAGATTTCTGGACACTAGGGAAATCCAAGTATTATGGGGATAGGGCGGGAAATTGGAGTTGGTGCAGAAGTTCAGCCGTGCCAATGGTCTACTCTTGCTCCTATTCTTAAGTTATATGCAATTAATCCCATGGATTTTCTCCATGGCCTTGTCATTTTTTTTCCTTTTCAAAGATATATCCTATTCCCTTTGTAAAGCTACGAGCAAATCTGCTTTCACTACCTTTCAGGCAATACATCGAGATAATAACAACTTGTTGCATTAAAAAAAGAAGTGTACACATCTCCTCTCTGGTCTTTTTGCTAATTACCTCAATTTTCTGTCCTCTGGTAACTGCTTCTGCCAGTGGAAGCAGTTTCTCCTTATCTACACTATCAAAACCCCTAATAATTTTGAGCACCTGAAATAAATCTTTCCTGAACTTTATCTGCTCTAAGGAGTACAATTCAGCTTGTTTAGTCTGTCCACATGATAGTCCCTTATCCCTGGGGCCATTTTAGTAAATCTCCTCTGCACCCTCTCCAAGACCCCTTGATATCCTTCCAAAAATGTGGTGCGCAGAATTGGACTCAATGAACTGAATTTTATTAGGACGCCGCACTTCAGGTACGGATGCACTGTCGCTGAGCCCCCGTGATATTTCACGCGGGGGTTCATTTAAATGGAGGGGGCGGAACACCCTCCCCTGATCACATAGAGGGGGCAGCCGCTCTGTCCCCAGCAGTGGTGTCCGGCGCAACTGCGCAGGCGACAGCGCCATTTTTAAAGGGCTTCTACTCCTTAGGAACAAATTGAATTTTTAAGAGTACATTTCTGTGCATGATCTTTAAATAAAATAATTAAAAGCTGGAGGCGCTTTTTCAACCCTCCCCCCCCCACTCCCCCAATGTTTTTTTATTGGCCTGTATCTCGAAAATGTATTTTATTCCCAACATAAACTTTGCTGTCCAACCTCGCTACATTTGCTCTTCAACCCCTTCCCACCCTCCCCACAGCCAACGAAAAGTGTTTTTTCCACTGCCCGCACCCCCCCCCAGCCCCCCACCCTGATAATTTCACTCCTCCTCTCTCCTCACTCAGTGTCTCACCTTGAATCCCCAAAAGGTGTTCGGAAGGCACAGGGCTTCCGGCCACCAGCTGCAATATCAGGGTGGGATGGCCGCCCAGTCCAGGTAGGTTAATTAAAATTTTTTTGCAAAAGTTTGAGTAGGCAAATGAAGGCCCCACCGCCTGGCGGGGGATGGACTGCACCGAGGCCTCGCCCCTGTTGGTAAAATGCGGTGGGGCCTTCTCGGTGTCGGGGGTCGTGGTGGGCCTCTCCTGGAAGAATTTTCTGGGCCCCCCTGCCACAACCTCCAGCGCCGGAGCCCCCCTCATAAAATTCAGCCCAATACCTCCAGCTAAGGCTGAATTAGTGATTTCAAAGCTTAACATAACTTTCTTGCTTTTCTACTCTATGCCTCTATGCCAAGGTTCCCCTGTGCTTTTTTTAAAACAGCCCTATCAACCTGTCCTGCTGCCTTCAAATATTTGTATGAGTACCCCCAGGTCAGTCTGTTCCTGCATTCCCTTAATATTGTACCATTTTGTTAACATTGCCTCCCCTTGTCCTTCCTTCCAAAATGCATCACTTCACGTTTATAAGAATCACAATTGTGGGATTCCTTTATTAGTACTGGCTTTTTTGCAGTTCACAAGTAAGTAGGGAATCAAATTTAATAACAATGAACGAACTATATGTTGCTGGAATGTTGCTGCTTTGTTATTCAGTGCTGTATAAATCAGCATAGTGTAACTATTTGTTATGAACCATGGACCTCAAAATATTTCCTGCTAATGAAAAATTAAAAAGTAGATAAGAGTAAAAACCTGTATTTCTCAGCACTCACTTTTTCACTAACATTACTGAAGGCATAAATTTCAGCTCTCCTGCAGATTCGCTCATCATTCTATTTCATAACCGTTCATCTTAAAAGTATAAATAAGCCATCATCCAAATGGAGCAAGATACAGATATGTTGTGTTTCTTTCAAAGCATTATATACTCTCAGTATTCATCTGAGTCCTGTGGCAATCTCCTGCCTCAGCTGTATAAAAAAGATTTGTTCTGGAATTGCACCTCAGTTCCTTCACACTTGTCAGCAACTGTTTTGTGGTTGTCTCACACCAGGAGAAAAAGCTCAAACATGCCAGCTATTGTTAATTTTTCCTTATTTATTGTACTCATCGTTGTCTAGAAGCTATTGGTCTTTTGAAAATGCTTTGCATCAACTTGTGACTTTTTGGTAGTTTTCCTATCTGTCTCTGCATTATAGGCTTGTTATCAGTTTTGTGTTTTAAGAATTATTTTCCATGTTAAGGCCTTCAGTCAAAACATGCGTTGATTCAATATTGTTGCTCCAATCAGAGTCCTACACCATCCTTTTAAACAGTATGCTTGTTCATGCTACTGGTTGTACTTAAAAGGTGCATTCTCTACCACTGGGCTTTTTGCAGCAACAGACACCGATCAGTATGTGTACGATGTCTTCCCATATCACATAACATCTTGCAGTGCACAGCTTGCTTCTGATGAATACTTGAAATGCTGGAAAATGATCCAGAAAGGGCACCAGTACTGATTTTCTACAAGTGAGACATCGGAATCTTGTTTGCATTTGAAACATAAGCGTTCCAGGGCAGGAATTGTGCTAATTTGTTGGAATTCTCAACCCATAAGTACAGACTTAGGTTCCAGCAAACTTTCTGCAGTTTACGATTTTTTTTTACAATTTCTGGCTAGAGTCTTTGACTTTGACTGGATTTGGAGTCGTTCCCATGATATCCAAGTGCCGGAACAAACCCTGGTTGAGAGGGGGGGGGGAATGAGAAGTCATCAGTATAGGGTTAATTCTTCTATCCTTCTGCACAACTTGCTTGATTGCTACTTGACCAGAAATTTTCCACTCTTAAATCCACCCCAAAAACATCAACTTCAGATTGAAAACAGAAATCTTGGCAAATTCAAGCCCTTCTCCTAATGTGCATTATTTGGTTGTGACTGATTGCAAACCACATTGCCAGAATCTGAATTAGTATGGGTTAATAATTAGATATGAAATCCCCCACTCTAAAAACCATTATAAAAGAGATTGGTGATGCATCTGTTGAAGTTTTCTTTCTCTGGGAATTTCCCTGGATTTTCTTCTTTTCCATGTGGAGCTTTAGTAAACTGGTATTTGAAAGCCTAAATCAGTTTTCCTTGGGCTCTGGGAGGGCTGTACAGAGATCCCAGGAACACTATGGAGGCTGTGTTTCACCTACCACAGAACCGTCTGTGATTTTCATGTTTGGTGAAGTATAGTGAGTCAACAACTAAGGTAAGAACCCTGAAAGTTTACAATATATTGGACATTTTGGGTGAAAACAGCACTCCAAATTAGAATGACACCTCACTAAGCCCACAAAGAGAAGCTCATCTGCTTGTAAGTACTGCAGGTTAATGCTGCAGTAAAATAGATGCTGACCTCTGTAATAGTGAGTTTGAGTGTAGGCATGGAGAAGACCATGTCGAGTGCCAAACTATTTTGAGAATCACCCAATTAATGAGTTGAAGTGGAAATGTGGCCAGTCATGAAGGCTACTTTGCTATATAGGCAGGCTTGCTAATATTAGTTCTATTTAATTATGCTAAAACTTTGAGTTTTAGAAAAAGGAAATTGAAGACAAGAAAATAGTGTTCCAGTAGACGGTTGTGCTGAACTAACAGGAAAGACTTTAACTTGAAGGCTTGCAATGTATAACATGTAAACCATTGATTCGCTGGTGCTACAAGTGTCACTTCAACCTAATGGGATATGGTGTACAGGTGCTCTTACCATATTTCCATATACTGCTAGATGTAGGTCTGTGTCCTAGCTCATTCAGAGTTCACTGTATATCCACCTCACATTGCCTCAGTTGATCAAAGGCACCTGCAAGTTGTGGTGTGCAAAATTAGGTTCAATAGTGCCTGTTGTTAGAGTTCTATGGGTGCTGTTCAGGGTCCAAAATGTGTCCATGCACACTTCTGCCAAGAATTGCACTAGATGCCATATTGGTAAAGGCATTAGCAGATGTGCAGCTAATATTTACAGGACATAGGCAGAGCAGGCAAGTCATGACATCAATCAGCGTACAATACTGACTTGACACCAGCATTGCCATTTGGGAGCGCCAGGCTCCAGCCCTTTAACGTCGCACAGCTGAACACGTGTTAAGCAGCATGAAGGACCTGCCACCAGTGTTATTTAAAGAGATCATCAACTGCTTACTGGTTTGTTTTTGGTTGAACTCAATTCTACAAGTGTTTAGTGTTTTTCATAGTTGCTTCAAGTTGCAAAAGTGTACAGGGACTAGTGTGGTAGGTGCTGAAGGACCTTTTACTAACTTCAAGGCTTCTGCCCAAATGAGTTGCTGCCAGACATGGGTACACTTCTAAGCCTTCCTCTGGGAATAGAGCATGATTGATAAAATAACTAGATGCCATGTAGAGCAGTACACGTAGCTAGAAGAAGGAAGAGAAGGAGTGGAGAATCACTCTGGCTGTTCAGGGAGCATTTTTCCTGCCTGAACCTCAGTGACAAACAATGAGAGACGTCTGCACACCTTACTGAAATCTGCCACCTACTGCAGCCACAATTCCAATCTCAGGGCAGGAAAGGACCATGTTGCTAGTGGTTGTGAAGACAACTGCAGTAATAAACTTTTGCATGTCTGGCTCCTTTCAGGCTGCAGGATCTTGCAGTTTGCCACCCATTGTTGCTTAAGGGATGTCACTGAGCCTCTCTCTTCATATAGAGCTAACTATGTTTCATTCACTTTTGCCAGTGACAAGCAGGTTGAACGAACACAAGGGTCTGCTAGGATTGCAGGTTTCCCCATGGTGCAGGGTACCATTGACTGCATGCACATCGCTTTGCAGAGGTGTAAACTCTGCCGTTGTAACAGAATTAAAAGGGATTCCACTCCCTCAGGGCTGTATTTTACCAGCTCTCCAGCATCGGGGGTCAGAGTGGTGGGGGGGGGGTGGCCTGGAAAGTACTTCCAGGAGAGACCCGCTACATGCCTTGATGCTGGGAAGGCCCCGCCCCATTTTACCGGTGGCGGACAGGCCTCGTGTTGGCTTCCCCACCTCTCGGCAATGGAAAGTGAATTTAAATATTTAAATCAGTGTTATTCACTGAATAATTATTCATCCTTTCACGACTGCTTTCCCATGTCGATATGCCAGCCGGTTGCTGACTCAAGGAAGAACACTGGTGGCGAGGGGGAGGAGTGAAGTTTACAGGTTGGGGTGGGGCGCAGGGAAAACTCTTACTATTGGCTGAGGGGATGGTGGAAATGGGTTGAAGGGCAAAGTTAATAAAGTTCGGGGGGCGGGGGGAAAGCTCGGGATGGGAAAAAAAGTTTTTTTGGCGGGAAAGGGCAATAAACAAATTGTTTAGTCATTTGGGGGGATGGAAGAGGGCCTGCGATCTTTTATTAAATTTTTAAATGTAACTGTAACATTAATTTCTCTTTAAAAATTGAAATTACTTGTAAGGGCTTGAAGCCCTTTAAAAATGGCGCAGGATGCCATTGCCAGGGGCGGGCGGTGCGCCGCCTGCATGTAAATGAGCCGCTGCACTAAATATCATGGTAGCTCCGCGGCGCACATCGCACACGTGTGCCGCGCCGTTCTTGAAGCTTGCAGCCGATGAAAATCCGGCCGGCAATGTTGGTGTGTGACCATAGGCAGCAAATCATTCAGGTCAATGCCTATTATCCTGGCAGCAGTTATAATGCCTGCATTCTGCGACAGTCTGCTGTGCCTGCTACATTTCGGCTAATATGGCAAACCGAACGGTGGTTACTGGGCTAGGGCTATCTGCTGATGACATGGCTCATGACTCCAGTTTACAACCCTTGCATACGTGTGTAACATGCATGCAATGAGAGCCTTGCTGCCATGCAAAATGTGATTGAGCAGACAATTGTTGTGCTGAAATAACGATTCCGTTGCCTGGACCTCTCTGGAGGAGCCCTGAGGTACCCAGCTGAGCGGGTCTCGATTCATGGTGGTCTGCTGCATGTGGCACAACATTGCCATCGTGAGGGGACAGCCTTTGCTTCCAGCTGTCAGGCGAACAGCTGAGGAGGAGGATGGGAGGTGCCAATGTAGAAAGCCCGGGAAGAACTAATTCAAGTCAATGCCAGTAATGGCAACCCCAATTTCCCATCCACCAACAGTGCCTTACCTTGTCTCTGTCATTGAGCAATACATTGTCCTTTTGGCCACAATACAAAATTTAAAGCCACTACAAAACAAACATTGCAAACAAAATTTACAAATCAAATCGTGCAATATTCCACACGCAATTAATCCACTCACCCTGTACATTCCCTTTAGTGCTGTCTTCTGTGTGCCTCTGTCCTATTGCGCCTGCAAAGTGCTACCCCAGTGGCTGCATTATGGCTGGTGGAAGGCTGATGACTCTCAGTAGAGGAGACTGCAGATGGCCTTGAAGGATGACCTTGAGTAGCTCTGGACTAGAAGGCTCAGTTGCAGACTACACCATGTCAGCATGAGCGGCAGCAGTCTGAACTGGCTACCTCATAGGCTGGTGCAGTGGTAGTGGTGGGAGCATGAAGGCAGTCATCCTGAGAGAGGACAACAGGTTCATGCTCCATGGAGCCACTGCCAGTCCCCCAGGGTAGCTGCTCAGAAATCCTAGTAACCTGTTGGAGGACAAATAGAGTCATTACAGCACAGAAAAAGGCCATTCGGCCCATCGTGTCCATGTAGAGCAAGCTAGAGCCAGTCCTATTACCCTGCTGTATCCTCATAGTCCTACAAGTTTATTTCCCTCAAGTGCCTATCCAATTTCCATTAGAAATCATTGATCATCTCTGCTTCCACCACCCTTCTGGGCAGCAAATTCCAGTTCATTGCCACTCACTGCGTAAAAAAGTTCTTCCTGCATCTCTTGCCCACATTCTTAAATCTGTGTCCCCTAGTCCTTGTACCATCAGGGACTGGGGACAGCTTTTCTTTATCTACCTTATAAAAACCTGCCACCATTTTGTAGATCTCTATCAGATCTCCCCTCAGTCTCCTTTTCTCCAATGAAAGCAATCCCAGCTTCTACAACCTAAACTTGTAACAAAATTCCATCATCCCTGGAACCATTCTGGTAATTATCCTCTGCAGAAAGTGCAGAAACTGTACCTCTCTATGCCATTGAGAATAATGTGTACCATGATTTCTGGCTCACTCCCTTCCTTTGCCCTCTCCGTGATGTCCTTTACCCTGGCACCAGGGAGGCAACACATGATGTAGGACTCACGATGCCAGTTACCGAAACACCAATCTGTCTCCCTTACTATGGAATCTCCTATAACGACTGCATTTCTACGCTTTGCTGTTCCTCCCTTCGCAATCCCTTGCCCATGGGTGCCATGGTCTGGACTGCACTCCTTCAAGTTGTCATCACTCCCAGCAGTCTCCAATGCTGAGTAACGGTTTGAGAGTTGCACACACCCCAAAGACTGCACTTCCTGCCTCTTCCTTCTTTTCCAGATGGCCACACCTCTACTATTCTGAACTCTCGCTGCGTATGGGATGGCGAACTCCTAGAGAGTACAATCCAGGAAATTCTCAGTATCTCTGAGGAAATCTTGCGATCAAGCTCAGTGGCTGGAGACACTTCTAACACATGTGGTCCCCAAGACACATGAAGTATCCTGAATTCCCAAATGGTGCAGGAATTGCAAGCAACAGGTCTCAGCTGCCCATTCAAAATTAAAAAAAACTCTATTCCCTCTTTTAGAATCTAGTTAGTACCTTATTTAAACTATTAATTTTAATGAATGCCTCTGGACCACAGCTCTAATGCTAAATGCAAAACAACTAAATTTTAGAAAGAGATCGACCCTTAAAATTCCCGCCATCACCAAATTCCCTGATCTTAGTACTCTAGAAGCAGTATTGCATTGAACTGGACTGCTATGAGATCCTGAAAACCCCTTTGAATACTGATATCCACAGCCATGATGACTTCAATCTTAGCTTACATGACAGTAAGCTCAGTTTGTATGACAGTAAGCTGAGCTTCCATGGCTTCAGTTTGAGCTTCCACTGCAGCACTCAGAGTTCTGGTGCAAACTGTTTGTGCTACTGTGGAAGATGAGCCATTGGCCATCTGGACACTGCATTATGGTTCAGTTCACAGTGTGCACATGGAGTTGCCCCCCCCCCCCCACCTTTCCATGTTGGAAATGATGAGCTTCATAGCTAGCTCTGTGCCAAGTTGGTGCCAAACTACTCTAAGCTTCTTGACATGAAACGCAGGCTTTCTGGCAGGGTTCCGGATGCACCAGTCGTTTTGCTGTGTATGTATGGCCAGCAGCTTTCTGTATCCCCTCCTCATGAGTCCTCTGCAGCAGAACTTGTGAGTGACCTTGCCCTCCAGCGAGCTGGCACAAGCACAATCCTTGCCCCTTGTCCTGGCTGCAGCACACTTGTGTTCGATGTCTCACCACGTGCAGTTCCCATCTCTAATCTATCCTGTAAGATACGTGCAGTGCCAGTATCTGAGCTGGTGGTGGCAAGTGTGAAATCAAGTGATGGTGTGTTTTCATCATCACTCTCTTCCTGGTGTTCCTCCACTGCCTGGCCAGGTTGCATTTCTTTGGTGTCTGAAAGGATAAAAGGCACAAGGATAAGGTTTTGGTGAGGGGGTGGGGGAAAGTAAGCAGTGCATGATTATACCATCTGCAGCTTATAAGTCAGAAAAGATTGTGTGACGATGGGATAGTGGGATGTGAGAAGGTAGATTAGGCATGTCAATACCATCATCTTCAGTGGTTTCAGCCCTGCCACTGGCCACGGCCTGAGCAATGGTCAGTCTATTAATAGACAGCACTGTCTCCTCATTGGAGTTAGGACACGCAGACATGTCTTGCCCTCTCCCTAGTTAACCCCTGCTGCCTTTGCTTATCTTGTCTTGCAAGAGAGAGGGAACTATGTAAGTCAGTGTTTGGGTGCTGTGGCTCTCCTGGTTAAATCGCTGGCAGTGTGTGCAAGCTTGCAACAGTGCTAAGTATGTGAGAGTGCTCTGGAGCATATTAATGTTAAGTATGAACAAAGAACAGTACAGCACAGGAACAGGCCATTCGACCCTCCAAGCCTGCGAGTTCTGATTGTTAGAACTTTTTGGTAGGTGAGTGATAGGGCTCTGATGAATTGATTAGTGGCTGAGGTTAGTGGTAAAGCTGGTGGGATATGGCATTTAAAGATGCATTCACTGGCCTTGACCTCTCGTGTGAGGTCACTGAACTTCTTGCGGCACTGCATCCAGGTCCTTGGGGCTACACTTCTGGCGGTTAACCTCTGTGGCTATTTGCTTCCACAGCCTTTTGACTCTGTGACTTGAGGGCCTGCTGCCTCCCCGAAAAATGACTCTCAGCACCTGCTTCAGCCACAATGCACCTCTCATTTAAGAAGGGCACTGGGAGTGCTAGCTGCATGAAACAGTCATTATAATTAACAAAGTTGGTGTGCTGCCTGCATTGCACTCAACGGGTGTGGGTTAACCATGCATTGCAATCCCTGTCCCCTGGTGATGAGTGATGGGGGTGTGGTAAATTGAGCAGTATGTGAGGCTACTGGTGCAGTTGGTAGGAAATGGCATTGAAGCTGCATTCACTGGCCTTGACCACTTGTGTGAAGTTATTGAATTCTTTTGTGCCACTATGACCAGATCCTCAAGATTAGATTTTGCCATGATTATCTATTCCCACTGCCTTTTGACCATTTTTCTGGAGGACCTCCTGGCCCCCTGCAGATAAAGGATATCTCTCCTCTTTTTCACCTCCTCCACCAATACTTCCAGTGCAACATCAGAAAACTTTGGAGCCTACTCTCTCCCACATTTTGGCATTCTTCTGTCTCCCAGGTGAAATGCACTTCCCGCATGACTCCCAGTACCTGCTCTGGCCACAATGCAGCTCCCCATTAAGAGGTGCAGGCTAGCTTTAGGAAGTGCAGGATGGCTTTAAGAAGTGCTAGGAAATTACAATTTTAGTTCCTCCTGCTGAGGGCAGCCAGTGAATAATGCGGTTAGTGCTGGCTGCATGCAGAAATCATGATAATCAGCAGGCAGCATGAAGATGGCATGTTGCTTGCATTTCAAAAAATGGGTGTGGGTTAATCGTGCTTTGCAATCCCTGTGCCCATTTTCAGGGGCAGTCCAATTTACCACTGTGGTCCTTTGTGCACCACATTATGCTTACCTGAGATTTAAGGAGGCTATGTCGGAACACTTTGAACCTGTGGCTCCTGTGACCCAGCTCAGCCATTTTACTTGCTCTATTGCAAGGAGAGCTCGTAACCTGGCAATAGACCCTCATTCAGGGCAGCATTGAAGCCTTGACAATCCTGGCTGCATATGTGCACTTCAGTGTTTTATGTACCTTAGGAAATCCATTTTGCACTTAATGGAATTCTGAAGTTGATATACATGGTGTACTATTACATATTCAGGCAGGATCAATGAGCTTTGAAAATGTAAGGAATTTGTTTGAATATAAAACTTTGAACAGCGTTTAGCAAGTTAAGTTGGTTATGTTGTCTTTTACGACACTCTAGCAAGGAAATGAACACTAGGGGCTGAATTTTATATCGGTGACGAGGGTCCCGGTGGCAGGCTGGAAGGCGGGGGCTACCCCACCGTGGCCCTCTATCAGAGCCCAGGCTGAATTCAGCGGCAGGCAGGCAATTAACTGCCTGCGATGGGGGATGCTGTCCCCTTTAATCAGAGGGCCGGCTGCTCAGCAGACCCAGCAATGCCACTGGAAGCAGTGGCCACTGCTGATACTGTAAGAGGCCCAGAGCAGTGAAGACGGAAGAGACCTCTGCTCAAAGGTAAGTGAGGTCAGAGTTGCTGGGACCAGTCAGGCAGGCTCCTGCAAGGGGGTTGGGGGAGGGGCGAGGGTTGGTGAGGGCAGGGACTGTTCTTTCCGTGGGGGTGTCCATCGCCTCCAGGGTGTGAGTGGGGGTGGGGGGGGGACCTCTGTGGGTCATGGATTGCCCGCGGAAGAGGTCCCCCCCCCCCGCCCACCCTCCGTCTCCGAGCTCACTAGCAGTCTCTCCATGTGGTGACAGGCCCCTCCGACTTTGGCTAAATGCTAGCAGAAGTGGGAGGCGGCCCTAAAGTGACCTTTAGTGGGCCACTTAAGTGGCTTATTTGGCCCCCCAGCAGACTTCCAGTTCGCCATGGTGCTGCTGCGGACAAAATGGCATGGGGGCAGGACAACGTGGGCACGCCGTCCGATGTCACCCCACGCTATTTTCTGTGACCCCCCACCTCCCAGCCCATCTCCAAAGGCTGGATAAAATCCAGCCCTAGGTGTCACTCCACTACTGCAATGGTCACTTTTGGGTAAACATTCAGAATTCCTTTAGGGTCATTTGCAAAGCAATGATCATGAGTAGTGCCTTGGCAATTGCTTGATGAATTTGGAGCAGGCCAGTCACATCTGAAGAACTGCAAGAAGTACTTCTGTCTCTTTGGAGCCTTTATCTGAGAATTCGCTGGAGTAATAACTTCCCATATTAATAGTCTGCATGGAAAGCCACTGGAAAAATAAATCTTTCACGAGCCTATTGTAGGATGTCCCAGTTGGCACAAGAAACAATTTAATAACCAATGCCCCTTAGTCGTGAACCTCTAACATTTATTAGAAAGATGGGATACAAATTCAGTTTCCCTGCTCCGCTGAGTTCCAGATCAGTATTTGGGTTCTGTCCTGTATTTCCACAGAATGGGAATAGAAAGAAGAAATGGCATTTTTTGACTATTTTACACCTCTTAGCAATAGACAAAAGTGGCATTGGTCTTGGAATGGGTTTGTAGTAGTAAAGGCCAGCTCGGGTCTGCAAATGAAGCCCGTCCCGAGCCCGACAGACCCACATCCGACCTGGCCCGAGTCCTTTCATTTTTTCCCGACCCGACCCGACCATCAGTTAACCTAGCTTCCGTTTTTCAATTTGTTACTTATCTGCACAAGCTTAAAAAAACTGTAGCTAAACAACCTTTCATGTCCAAAAAGTACATTAACATTGGAGCCACTTACCGGAGGTGGTGAAAGAGTGTGTCCGACCCGGCCCGACCCGAGCCCGAATGCCGGACCCGGAAGAGCCGACCCAACCCAACTCGAACTCGACACATGTCGTCGGGTCCAGTCGGGTTCGGGTCGAGTAGCCATGCTCTATGTCGCAGTCACTGTTCAACCTTAGGAAAACTAGTGTAGCAAAGGAGAAAAGGAATCACGGCTGAACAACATTGTAAACAGTGTGAAATGAAACAGGAGGAGGGAAAAAAACTATGATAAATAAAAACAGAAAATGCTGGAGTTACTCAGCAGGTCAGGCAGCATCTGTGGAGAGAGAAGCAGAGTTAACGTTTCAGGTCTGTGACCTTTCATCAGAACTGATGCTCAAAGTTCGGCATCGCCAACGCTGCCCCAGCCGTGCGATTTGTGGGGGAGGGGGGGGTGGCTGCTGTGAAGCGGCGACGTGGGTCCCATGTGTGGTGGCCGCCATTTTCCATGCCCGCCGCCACTCTTAAGAAAATCCAGCCCGTAATGTGTGCCATGGTTCCTTCGCTATTGTTAATTGAAGCCGGTTTACTTAGAATTCCTGGTGACAATACAACTAGCCACACTAAACACAAAGTATTGAATAAATGGTGTTATAACAATGTTGTTAAATTATCACACTGATACCATAATATCTTACACAAGGACACAACATCAACTATCAAAAATACAGGGCTGAATGTGATGGGTCCCCTGGAGATGGGCTAGGAGGCGGGGAAGGGGGCGGGGCCATCACCTTCTTGTCACACTGGAATTTAGTCGGGGCGGGATATACCGAAGACAGCCTCCCCACCCAGAGGTCAATTGAGGCTCTTAAGAGGCTTATTGTCAGCCACTTAAGGGCCTCCTCCCACAGCCGCTGGAATTACAGTAGTGGCGGGGCGGGCGGCCTCCGCCACGCAGGGAGGTCCCTGCTCTGTGGGCAGTCTGTGGCCTACGGAGGGCCCCTGGTGGAAAGCCGCCCACCTCCTTGAACTCCTTCCCTCTGCACTCAACGCCCCCCCCATCGCTGTGGCCTGCTGGACTGGCCCCGGCGACCCTGGCTTACTTACCTTGGGCCCAGGTCTCCAGTGCTGGACCTGGTTCCAAGGCCTCTTGTAGTACTGGCAGTGGCCACCGCTCCTGATCTGATTGGCTGGCAGCTCTTCGAGGTCGGATCCCCATCTTTAAAGGGTTGGGGATCTCAACGCCAGGCTATTAACTGGCCTGGCACTGTTAGATTGAGCTGGGGGTGGGGGGTAGTGGGGAAAGGCTGAGGCGGGGTTCCCACCGTCTTTCAGCCCGGTGCCGGGAGCCCCGCCAGCAACACTAAATCCTGCCCACAATGTGCAACTTAAATTTTAGTTAAATAAAAGCAAAATACTGCAGATGCTGAAAATCTATCACATTAAATTTTAGTTAAATGTTCTTACTAAAGCACTTATTCACATTTACAAAATGCCAATTAACTCTTGAATTAAGTGACTTTTCTTGGTTGATAATCAAATTTATTACTAAAACTTTATATTAATAACTGGGGGTGCACAGCTTTGATGCCAGGTGATTTTGTCTGTCCTGACATTGTATAGAATAGTATTTTCCTGCATACTAAATGAAATTGAGAATCAGTGAATCTTTGGAGGTAACAGTAAAACTGTAAATACTGGAAATGTACGGTAAATTATTCAGCACTTGACATAGAAAGAGATTCGTGTTTTGATTGAGTTTCTTAGAACTGACACAGTCAGGTTAAAGCAACTTTATTTATTGGACTAAAGAGGATAAATTAGTATAAACTTTAGTAGACAGCTTTAGGCGATTTTTAAGAGATGTATGCATTTAAAATTCACCAACTTCAATAGAGAAATTCCATCTGATATTTGAGCTGTTTGTTCCCTATGATATGATGACAGGCACAGTAACTACAACAGTGTTAGTAGTCTTTTATGCTAATGTTTTTGTGGTACTCTAATTCAATTTGTATGTTAAAAAAGAAAACACCTGGTTGCAATGTTTTTTGACCAGTCATTGGGTTAGTATGTTGCGTCTTAATTTTGGCAATACTGTTCATCTTTCGACATTCTATGCCATGCAACATTCCCAGATCAAGAGGTTGGTTAGAAGTCCTACCCTTCAGTTTGTCATTCTGTGCTTGAGTTAAATGTTAGGAAATGAGTAACTTCTAATTTTAAGAAGTTGGTTTATAAATGAAAAAAAATGCTCCTCACTGTGGAGCAATTGCTTGCTTTGTTTTCTACTTTCCAAGACAGCCCAGTTGACACTGGGAACTCACCACATGGGAAAACAACAGATGCTTTCCCACTGCTCCACGGCACAGTGTGGTAACTCACCAAAACCATGTATCATTGAGTTATCTTGCCATTACCATTCTAGTACTGTACTGGATTGTTAGTGTAGATTATGTCCTGGAGTGAGGCTTGAACCTACACTGTTACAAATCAGAGGTGAGGACTGTAAAATTATAGGAATTTACTGGTAACAATAACTACATAATTGAAATACAGGCTGAAAAATAATTTACCTTTCCTAAAATATCAATGGAAAGTAAACGTTTTTTTGAGGTACTGCACCAGGGCCAATCTGGGTTGACAAAGGAAGTTACAGCTTCTGTACCCACACTGATGTAACTTGGTGCTCATTTGCCTGATAACATATTATTCAGGGATAGCTGTGATAGGCCAGCAATCACATCAAGGGTCACTGTACCCAATTTTGGGTAGTTGCATACACCAATGATACAGATGAATTGAGGGTCTGCTTAGCTAATGAATTAGGAAGTTGTAATTTAAAAATTGATGTGTTGTCAGGGAAAAAGCAATACCTTGTATCTTTTACATTAAGTATAGATGAAAAAGCACTACTTTGCAATAAAAAGTCTTGTTGAAACAGCTTTACTTATTTTTCTTATGATGAATGGCACACATGCTTCACCACAGATTCAATTATTAATTTTCAGGACGAAAAAAATTACCACCAACCAAGATAACATTTAAGAGTTTTTAAGGGAATGCTTTCTTCTAACACTATTAGTTTGTAAAGCAGTGCAAAGTTTTATTGAGTCACTAACTACAGTAGAGTTGGAAAGTGCTGAACATTTTTAAAGTAACTTCAGAATGGGTTGTATTGTTGAATGTAGACATTCATAATACTGAAAACATTCTAATTATGTGAAAGTACCATTGCGGTGATTGAGATATAGCCAAAAAACTTTAAGTCTGACACAATCAGGTCTGTCTGATATAATGATATATCCAATCTATTACGTATAATGTATTTTTAGCCCTAATACTTGTTCCCCTTCAGATTCTCTTTGGCATAACTTAGTTGACCTTATTAGAGTTGGATTGAATTCAAATTAATGTTAAATCACTTTTGATCATGCTTAATATTTGAGATAATATTGCAATCTTTTTTACCCAATATTTTAGCGTAGCCTTACTTACAATGCATTTGCACATGCGATAAATACTTACTCTATGTAGGTGTCTTGTGTTGCCAAGCTACCCATATAGTTTTTTTTTCAATTGTGTCATAACTTTTAAATCTATGTTAATCTGAATCTCAGAATTCGTGTGTGCATGTGTGTGTACATGTATTTATATATATATATATATATAAAATATACATGTGTATATTTATATATCTATATAAACCCACTGTGTCCTGCTGTTTTGTAGTTTCAGGTTGTATATTGGGCTTTTAGACGCAATTAGAATTTTGTTGCTTCAGGCAGTTCCCAGGCTACATGAAACCTAAAATCTAACAAATCCTGTGACCCTCTTCAATAGTGTTCCATGCAGAGTGCTTGTTGTTTGCTTCTTCATTTCACGTTTTTCAAAAAAATGTATATACGAATAAAAGAGAGATAATCTTGTAAGAAGGACTTTTAAGTTAATTGTGATGCATTTGCTGAGCCTCTCGATTCCATTGTCAGATACTCTCTAATGCCATATGGTCTACCATGGAACATTTAACTTGTCAGAAATAATGGATTATTCTGGAAGAAGATTTTTGCTTTGAGCAGTGGTCTCCTTTTTCTGTGCTTTTTTGGTTTCAGCTTCAGGCTGCAAGATGAAGGATCATTTTGCAGAGTATGGGAGTATTGTACATTCGATTCCCCTCAAGTGCATGACCTATTTGCCATGAAATTTTGCACACATAAAGAGACATTATCTATTTCCCCCCTCCCAGTACCCCCACCACCTTTCAAAGTGCTGGTCTAAGCAAGCTGTATGTAAAAAAACAATTAAATTAGAGTCTACAGTGCACAATGTTTGAATGTAGTACCAACTTCTGTCTTTTTAAAAATCTTATTATTATTTGCTTTCGTAGCCAAAATAGGAGGGAGTTTTGATTAGCATTGCAGTTTGCCATATAAAATTGTTGACTTTGCTTATTCTGTCAATGGTTTCCCTATATTTTTCTAATATACATTTATGTCTACTGGGTATTGCAAATTTTAACAGAAACGATAGATGACAGAACAAATAATTTGATCCCTTATTCAGATGTAGAAATCAAGATCTAAACTAATTTTTTTTAAAATCCTGTCTCTTTCCAGTTTACTACCACCACACTTTTGAGGTATATAATTCACCAAGGGGACTGATGATAATACAGAAAATTCTGATTTACTGTGTTCTGTTAAATTACCAGTTTCTGTTAACCAAATATTTGTTCAAATACAGTGAGGTAGTGTTTAAATAATGACAAATTGTTTAATATGTAAAGTATATGTTGTGTAACCCTGGCACACTTTATTATACTTTATTCAAAATACCTTTTAACTTTTTCAGCGCACATGATCAAAAATAAAGTCACGACAGCATATATTTATTTGCATTGGAACAGTGATGTTCTTCATGTTTTCTATGGCCCAGTTTGGCTCTTGAAGTAATGGCTTATTCATTTTGCTTTAGTTGTCCCATCAGTGCTATATTCCATGAAATGCTTTCTTTAACGGTAGGTGGCTGCTATATTGCTAAACTGATATCCCTGTACCAATGGATCAGATTCCAGAACAGAAAGCAGTATTATCAACAAATGTTGATTTTCTCCATTTAAAACAAATTGCAATTTTTCAGCAGTATTCAGGAAAGGAGGTGTATTAAACTTGAATATATAAAAACAATATTTTAGGGTTACATTTTAATCCCGTGTGTCAGCACCATTTGTGCAATGAGGACCATATTTTTCAATTCCTCATAAGGTTTTACCACACTGCCAAGTGTTGTCATTTATTTCAGGCTTGCGACAGCATATTTGATAATTGTGAGCATTACAGGATGAGAAAATATATTGTTTTTCGAGAAATAATTTTAAAGACTAGCAGATCACTCATGGTGTATCTCTTGGAAAGTCAGACAGTGTGCTGATTTTTAATAAGACAGTTTGTGCCATGTTAGGACCACCGACTGGAAAAAGTCAAATTCCATTTTTATTAAATGGTGTTCATTGATACTTTGGGGATAAAGTTACGCAAATCTTTCCATTATTCTCTGAAAGTCATAAACAAGTAGCCTTTCTATCTATCTTTATATATTACTATGTGTATATACTACACACATATATATAAATATATAATTCCTATACCTATGTATTTCTTTTTTATACATAAGCAGTTTTACAGCTGAGAATATACAGCAAGATGGTCGGCTCAATGTATGAGTTGGAGCTTGACATTTGGTATTTAGCAGTACAGGGTTGGGCAGTGGGTTTAGCCTCCATGTATTGAGCAAATGCTGGGCAAGGTCCTGTGCTTTTGTATCAATGCGGGGAAACGTCTTGGGCTTTGGTGCCGTTGGGATGGAAGGAGCTGGAATATTGCAATATAAAAGAGATTCTTTAAAAAGAAAAGGAAAGATTATTCAGTCTGGCATCACTCTGAGGTTTCATGAAACTGAGGGGAGGGAATCTGAGGCTTGAGAGATCTGCAGGGTGGATTCCTGATATCTGTCAGCAGCACTGACTTGCAGAGGTCATCCCAGGTTGAGCAATACTGATTAATAATTTTCCAGTTTTATAATTAAATTCAGTTTGTTGTTTTCTAATTGGTTTCTGTAAGTGTATCTTTGTGTCTGTCTTTCCCTGACATTTCTCCTTACATCTTTCTCTCTTTATATGTTTTAATAATTAGAATGCTCACATTTTATTACTATCAACAAAATCTAGGTGAAAACTGGATTCTTTGGGCTGAATTTTACTGGCCCCTTGATGCCGTGGGTTGCAGCGCGGGGGCGGGTAAAATGTTGCGGGGAGAGGCCCGCCTCAACCTGCGCCTTCGAGAAGGGCCTGCTGCATATTACCGCCAGCGGGGGGACCTCAGTGCGGCCCACCCGCTGCCTGGCAGCGGGCCCTTCATCTGCATATTTAAATCGACAGTAATTATATTCAAATTAACTTACCTGCCATCCCACGCCGATTTTACGGCCTCCGTTCGGCCTTCACGCGCCTTTCAATTCCGCATAGAGTTCCGCGGTGACAACCTAGTGGGGAGGGGGGGGGGGAATAATAAAAATTTCAGGGCAGGAGGGGTGGAGGAGCGGGAAAATCAATTTTTATTGGGTGTGGGATGGTGGAAAGGGGTTATAAGCCAAATGCCGTAAGTTTAGGGGGTAAAGTTCGGGTAGGGAAAAAGGAATGTGCTGGTCGTGAAGTAATTCTAAGGGCTTAAAGCCTTTTAAAAATGGCGCCTTCGCGGTGGCGCCGGATGCCGTTGCTGGGGGTGCAGATGTCATCGGTTTTGGGTGTTCCGTCCCCACTATTTAAATGAGCCCCCGTGCGAAATATCATGGGGGCTCTGTGGTGGCCACTGAATGCAGGCATCCTGCCGGGTTTAATGGACGCTGCCGTTGAGTGCAGCGTCTGAATAAAGATTCAGTCTCTTGCCTCTTTCTCCTCCCTCTTTCAGCTGAATACATGTTCTGAAGTTTATTGAATATTTATGATTTGGTTATGATTCAAAACTAACAAAAGTTTTACCAGATATATCAGTGCGGCTTGTCCTCTTTTTTTCTATCTCATGTATGTACATGCGCACATGAAGACTGAGTGGGAAGAATTCTATCAATTGACTAGTTAAATTCTCCAAATATTCCTTGGGAGATTTTGCAGGATCTGCCTTCAGTTAAGAGTCCCTGTTCTGATCAAAAATATCTAGTCCTAAGCCAAGGCTCTGGAAAAGGCTGAGGCTTTCAAATAAAAACTTTTAGTGAAGCTCCTAAACGACATTTTATAAATCTCTTATGGATAAATTTTATCATCTTATTGTGACTCCAAAGGAAAGCAATTGAGCGGGGTGTAAAAGAGGTTTCAGATCCAATCTCACCAGTTTCCTGCTGGGCAGGTTAAGATAAAATAATCCCCATTGTATCCTTTGATTTACCATGAGCCACACTATTGTGTGTAAACACAAAATGAATGTAGCATAGCAAAATAGCAGTGGCCGTGGACCTGCATTATCTCTGCGAATCTAATAGTTCTGAAACATCAATTTGTTGCTTTACTTGTCAGGACTTCTATTGCCTTTCACCATTTGTTTCTGCTGTGATAATTATGAAACAATGGAAAAATACTGAATTCCAAAAAGAACAGCTCAATTATTCAACAATGCAACTGCAAATTATTTTAAAAAGATTTTTGCAGTAATTATTTATTTTTCAACATTTGTGGACTTGCCTAGCCACACCCTTTGCTGATGTTTCTCAGTTTTCCCTTTTTCACTGAAATGTGCAGAACATTTCCCCTCCATTTTTTCCCTTCCTGATTGGACTGATTCATGTTGAGTAATGGGCATCCACTCCTTAATACCTCACACAAGTGGCCAGTCCTTGCATTTTAACAGTTATTTGATGTTGAGGGCATCATAGTTGAGTCTAATCCGACCTAATGTTCATGCACACAGGCCTTTGAGCAAGAGTTACTGGATTTTCCTGTCATTAGCTGCAGGAGTTTTGAATTGTATTCCGGAAAATTTTAAAATCTATTTGTTTAATCAAAAGTGATCATTTTTAAACTTCCTGACAACTGGCACATTCCATATAGAACATAGAACATTACAGCGCAGTACAGGCCCTTCGGCCCTCGATGTTGCGCCGGCCTGTGAAACCATCTGACCTAAACTATTCCATTTTCATCCATATGTCTATCCAATGACCACTTAAATGCCCTTAAAGTTGGCGAGTCTACTACTGTTGCAGGCAGGGCGTTCCACGCCCCTACTACTCTCTGAGTAAAGAAACTACCTCTGACATCTGTCCTATATCTATCACCCCTCAACTTAAAGCTATGTCCCCTCGTGTTTGCCATCACCATCCGAGGAAAAAGCCTCTCACTATCCACCCTATCTAACCCTCTGATTATCTTATATGTCTCCATTAAGTCACCTCTCCTCCTCCTTCTCTCTAACGAAAACAACCTCAAGTCCCTCAGCCTTTCCTCGTAAGACCTTCCCTCCAGACCAGGCAACATCCTAGTAAATCTCCTCTGCACCCTTTCCAAAGCTTCCACATCCTTCCTATAATGCGGTGACCAGAACTGCACGCAATACTGCGGGTGCGGCCGCACCAGAGTTTTGTACAGCTGCAGCATGACCTCGTGGCTCCGAAACTCGATCCCCCTACTAATAAAAGCTAACACACCATATGCCTTCTTAACAGCCCTATTAACCTGGGTGGCAACTTTCAGGGATTTATGTACCTGGACACCAAGATCTCTGTGCTCATCTACACTACCAAGAATCTTCCCATTAGCCCAGTACTCTGCATTCCTGTTACTCCTTCCAAAGTGAATCACCTCACACTTTTCCGCATTAAACTCCATTTGCCATCTCTCAGCCCAGCTCTGCAGCCTATCTATGTCCCTCTGTAACCTACAACATCCTTCGGCACTATCCACAACTCCACCGACCTTCGTGTCATCCGCAAATTTACTAACCCACCCTTCTACACCCTCATCCAGGTCATTTATAAAAATGACAAACAGCAGTGGCCCCAAAACAGATCCTTGCGGTACACCACTAGTAACTAAACTCCAGGATGAACATTTGCCATCAACCACCACCCTCTGTCTTCTTTCAGCTAGCCAATTTCTGATCCAAAGCACTAAATCACCTTCAATCCCATACTTCCGTATTTTCTGCAATAGCCTACCGTGGGGAACCTTACCAAATGCCTTACTGAAATCCATATACACCACATCCACGGCTTTACCCTCATCCACCTGTTTGGTAACCTTCTCAAAAAACTCAATAAGGTTTGTGAGGCACGATCTACCCTTCACAAAACCGTGCTGACTATCGCTAATGAACTTATTCTTTTCAAGATGATTATAAATCTTATCTCTTATAACCTTTTGCAACATTTTACCCACAACCGCAGTAAGGCTCACAGGTCTATAATTACCAGGGCTGTCTCTACTCCCCTTCTTGAACAAGGGGACAACATTTGCTATCCTCCAGTCTTCCGGCACTATTCCTGTCGACAATGACGACATAAAGATCAAGGACAAAGGCTGTGCAATCTCCTCCCTGGCTTCCCAGAGAATCCTAGAATAAATCCCATCTGGCCCAGGGGACTTATCTATTTTCACACTTTCCAAAATTGCTAACACCTCCTCCTTGGTAACCTCAATCCCATCTAGCCTAGTAGTCTGTATCTCAGTATTCTCCTCGACAACTTTTTCTTTCTCTACTGTAAATACTGATGAAAAATATTCATTTAACGCTTCCCCTATCTCCTCTGATTCCACACACAACTTCCCACTGCTATCCTTGATTGGCCCTAATCTAACTCTAGTCATTCTTTTATTCCTGATATACCTATAGAAAGCCTTAGGGTTTTCCTTGATCCTATCCGCCAATGGCTTCTCGTGTCCTCTCCTCGCTCTTCTAAGCTCTCCCTTTAGATCCTTCCTGACAAGCTTGTAACTCTCAAGCGCCCTAACTGAGCCTTCACGTCTCATCCTAACATAAGCCTTCTTCTTCCTCTTGACAAGCGCTTCAACTTCTTTAGTAAACCACGGCTCCCTCGCTCGACAACTTCCTCCCTGCCTGACAGGTACATACTTATCAAGGACACGCAGTAGCTGCTCCTTGAATAACCTCCACATTTCGATTGTGCCCATCCCCTGCAGTTTCCTTCCCCATCCTACACATCCTAAATCTTGCCTAATCGCATCATAATTTCCTTTCCCCCAGCTATAATTCTTGCCCTGCGGTATATAGCTGTCCCTGCCCATCACTAAGGTAAACCTAACCGAATTGTGATCACTATCACCAAAGTGCTCACCAACTTCTAAATCTAACACCTGGCCGGGTTCATTACCCAGTACCAAATCCAATGTGGTATCGCCCCTGGTTGGCCTGTCTACATACTGTGTCAGAAAACCCTCCTGCACACACTGGACAAAAACTGACCCATCTAAAGTACTCGAACTATAGTATTTCCAGTCAATATTTGGAAAGTTAAAGTCCCCCATAACAACTACCCTGTTACTCTCGCTCCTGTCAAGAATCATCTTTGCTATCCTTTCCTCTACATCTCTGGAACTATTCGGAGGTCTATAGAAAAACTCCCAACAGAGTGACCTCTCCTCTCCTGTTTCTAACCTCGGCCCATACTACCTCAGTAGACGAGTCCTCAAACGTCCTTTCTGCCGCCGTAATACTCTCCTTGATTAACAATGCCACACCCCCCCCCTCTTTTACCATCTTCTCTGTTCTTACTGAAACATCTAAATCCTGGAACCTGCAACATCCATTCCTGTCCCTGCTCTACCCATGTCTCCGAAATGGCCACAACATCGAGATCCCAGGTGCCAACCCATGCTGCAAGCTCACCCACCTTATTCCGGATGCCCCTGGCGTTGAAGTAGACACACTTCAAACCAAGTTCTTGCTTGCCAGTGCCCTCTTGCGTCCTTGTAACCTTCTCCCTGACCTCACTACTCTCAACATCCTGTACACTGGAACTACAATTTAGGTTCCCATCCCCCTGCTGAATTAGTTTAAACCCCCCCGAAGAGCACTAGCAAATCTCCCCCCCAGGATATTGGTACCCCTCTGGTCCAGGTGAAGACCATCCTGTTTGTAGAGGTCCCACCTACCCCAGAAAGAGCCCCAATTATCCAGGAAACCAAAACCCTCCCTCCTACACCATCCCTGCAGCCACGTGTTCAACTCCTCTCTCTCCCTATTCCTCGCTTCGCTAGCACGTGGCACGGGCAACAACCCAGAGATAACAACTCTGTTTGTTCTCGCTCTAAGCTTCCATATATGGAGCTAAAATGTAGTATAACTAAAATTAAAGGACTTGAGACCTTTATATAGTGTTGACACAATACACATAATTTTGAAATGCCCGTTGTTATCAAGGAGAAATGCATAGTGAGATCCCACATCTGTAAATGACATGAATGACCAGTTGAACTGTTTTTGGTAGTGATAGTTGAGAAAGGAATGTTGGCCAGGACACTGAGAGAATGTGGGTCTTTTCTTTGAGTAGTGCCGTGGGATCTTTAACATTCACCTGAATAAGCATGCACCTCTGACTACACAGCATTTCACAACGCAAGGTTAGAATGTTCACCTTGATCCTGTACTCTGGTTCTGGAATGTAGCTTGAACTGATAATCGTCAGATGTGGAATGGAGGACACAGATTTAAAGTATTTGGTGAGAGAAGCAAATGTGACATCAGGAGTGGTTAAGGTCTGGAATGCGCTGCCTGAGAGTGTGATGGGGGCAGGTTCAATTGAAACATTCAAAAGGGAATTAGTTATATGAAAAGGAAGAACGTGCAGGGTTGGGGTGAGAAGGCAGGGGAATGGAACTGAGGGAGTTGCTCTTTCAGAGAGCCAATGCGGACACGATGGGCTGAATGGCCTCCTTCTGCACTGTAACGATTCTGTGACTCAACACCAAGAATACTGTCAATTGTGCTGAAACTGGCGCCCTACTTGTATGTATGTAATGTATGTGTATAGCCCTTGGAATACTGTGCCATATTAAGCCTAATTTCTGGAGCAAGTCTGATCAAATTCTGCGACTGACCATATAGGTTCTGTATCAAGATTATCCAAGGATTGGAGACAACTTATTGGACTGTACGCACTTAAAGATTTTGAGAGGGTTCTCTGGCAGTCCCCTATCTGGAGAATTGGCATAACCAGCTAAACTCGGCCATTTGCACCATTTATATGGCATTTCTGCTGATCTTTTTCAAATTAAGTAGGTGATCAGGAGAACCTTGTAGAAATTCAACACCTTTATTTTTTAAATAAGGCATAAAACTGCTGACCTTTGCAAAGAAAAATTGGACATTGTAAACTGTTTGCAAATAATTCACCGCGCTTAACCTCTGCATCCTTGTGTATTGATTAGCTGTTTACATTAATAGCTGCCATTTAACACCTTGCTGCCTCACCTGATCTTCACTTAAACAAGTGATCTTGTTAGGTGTTAAATAGTACGCAACCAATACCTGCTATTCTATGTCTAAATGGTGTCAGAAGACATCAAACTCTGGTCACCAGGCATTTCACATCTTGCACACTTGTTTCTGCAAAACCTGCAGGAAAAGATTGATTAATTGGAAGAAATAAAAACTGTACACAATGTTTGAGAAATGGTGCTAGTAATTTAATAATGAGCTTAGATATCTGCCATGGCAAACTTGAAATTTAAAAACTGCTAGCAAACAGCACAGACATACAGCAGTGACAAACATGATGGGACGGTTGCAAGATACAAAATGCACGGAATAAACAAGCAGCAAAGTTTAGCTGGTTGTCATCTTTTTGCTGCTTGTCATCAACAGCTATTTTGAACTCAATACCAGATATTGATACTAGTGCAACCGATCTTAGTTTAAATGCAGTGACAATGAGGAAAACTGCTCTTTTCTAGTCATTAATATTAAATGGACAAAAATTCCCGTGGTGCTTGTTGATTTCCACGCCTGAGTTTCCAATGTGTTCCTGGTGGGCAAAGTTCTACAGTGGGAACATAAATTTATTAAATATATCCTCATAACCACATCATAAACCACAGACTACCCATGAGCATGTGGCAGATCGCAACCACATTATGGGCTGGATTTTACAGGGCCCCCGACATCGGGCTCCATGGCAGGGCGTGGTGGGGGGGGGGTGGGCGCAGGTGATGCCAGAAGATGGATCTGACAGCAGCCTGCCACAGAGCCTGACACCAGGAGTGCCAGGCCCGATCTTGCCGGCGGTGGCGAGGCTCCGTGGTGGCCCCCCCACCACGGGGCAACGGGACCTGGATTGACATATGGTAATTAATTAAATGCATACATTTAAATACACTTACCTGCTATCTAACAATTGGGCTGTGATCTTCAGAGTAGCGGCTGGCACTCCCATGCCTTAGTTTTCCCGTATGGGAAAGCAAGCACAGCAATGTTTGGGAAGGGGGGAACGTGAGATTTTTAGTGCCGGGGGGGGAGGGGGTGGGGACAGGGTCAAACCTTTGTCATTTGTGTAGGGGATGGCGGGAAAGGGTGAAATGTGAACTTTGTTCAGTTTGGGGGAGGATGGGAAGGTCATATTTGAAAGGTAAGGCTTTTTGGTGGGGAGAAGGGCAGATACTTAATTTTATTATTATTGGGGGTGGGAAAGGGGCGATAGAATTTTGATCTGATTAGTGTGGGCGGTGGGTGGTTCCCTTTAAAAATTTACATTAGCCAGCAGGGTTGGCTGCGCTTTAAAAATGGCACCAGCGCTTGTGCACAGGCAGCTGAAGCCATTGCTGGCGTCGGAGAGTCCGCCCCCGCCACGTGATTGGTGGGGGGGGCGCGGGGAGTGGGCCGACCAGGGTGTTTAAATGAGTCAGGAGATCGCAGCGGCATGGTGGTGCATGGCTTGTGTGTGCGGGACACCAATTTTTTCACAGGCAGTTATATAAGGCTACCGTATATAAGGGAAGCAAAAATAGGAAGATCAGAATTTTATAGTTTGCAAAGCGTATTGAATCTGTGCCTTCTCTCTGAAAAAGTGATATACTTTGTTCCATTCTCTGCCCTTTCCCCATACTGTTGTAAATTTTTCTTTTTTAAATATTTATCTTTGTTTTTAAAAGCTATTTAGCTTTCATGTCCTGGCATCCCGCTGTGCAGAAACACAGAAATCCTATCCTCTCCCTTTGTTCTTTTGGTGATGCTCCAAAGTTTATACCCTCTAGTTACTAACTCATGGATAAATAGAACTAATTTTTTCCTTATTGCATTATCAAAATCGCTCATAATTTAAACACTTGAAGCATACTGTATATCACATGTTTGGTTTTAATTTAAATGAACAGGAAAATGCTCTCAAATTGTAAATTATTGATTTATTGACATTAAACATCAAAACTTGGCACAAATATATAAAGGGTGTATTGTTTATTTACCAGGCAAATGCATGGTCTGATACATTTTGTACTCTATTCTTGGAGATTTTAACTGATATTTGATACGTAATGTAAGAGTCAAACTTTAAAAAAAAATGTAATTTTGTGTCTTCCTTGACAAATTCAAATATTGTTCTGGTACATTTATGTCGGGTGTAATATTGTATCAAAATAATCAAAGATCAAATAACAAGACTTGTATGTGTTTACTACATTGAGTGTATTTTGGCCAGCACCCCATGATTTGATTTCAGTACTATCAAACAGGGTGGTGTTGCATAAAACTTCCCCTCAACGAAAACTGTAATCAATATTCCCAACAGTTCTGTGGAAAGAGCATTGGACTGTTATCACAATACAAACAAGGTTTAGCAAGCTTTCTTTCATTTATTTGCAAGCACAGCATGATGTAAATGAGATCAAATTGCATCATCATCATCATGCTATGATTGCTAACACGACGTCTTTGGAACAAAATGACGCAGAGGCGCTTCCCTGAACAAAAATGTTGGAACATTTTCTGAAAATGACAGTTGTCCTGTAAAAATGAACGTGGCGTAACTTATGATAATACTTGCCACCAAAATTTCCATACACTTTTCAAAAAGACCTAACTGAGCATCTTAAGTGTTTAATAGCACAAATAGAGGAATTTCAGCAAATATTAAAATTGACTTGAAAATAACTACTTCATGTAACCATTTTGAGAACATTGTGGTATTTTTGTAAACCATGTCATCATAAAAATGGTTTTATTATTTTCGAGAATATTCTGAATTAGATTCTGCTATCCCATTTTTTAGCACTATAAGTTTTCGTAACTGAATGGGGAAAAAGATAGCATCAGAAATGAACCATTTTGTGATTGTTAATCAGAACCAATTCATTGAACCATATATTCTAAAATAAAGAAAGCATGAGGTACAGCCAATTTCCTGAAAATTACAGTATAATAGTTGGACATTACATTATTTCATTACAAAATTAGCGATCGTAGATGAGAAATTTTTACTATCAGCTTAGTCCTATTGAAATAAGTTGGCATCAGGGGGGATGTGTGTGAAATCTATACATGCATCAAACTTTCTCAATGGAATCAGTTTTGGCCATTAATGGAGTAGCTTGTATATTTTGCATAGCTTATAGAGGCTTGTTTTCGCAGATGCTTTATAATAGAAATTATTTGTGGACTAAACACTCATTTTAAAACTGATTTTGGGATATGTAAAGCATATTAGAAAAGGTAAGTTTTATACAGATTTAGTTAGGGACTTAAAAAATACGCTTTACCAGAGGTAAAAAATTAAAATGAACAGCCTGCTTATCTTGCAGGTTTATTTACAGAAAGCTGGAATATTAATAGTGAAATATCACAAGATCCTGCTCGGCATAGCCATAAAAAGCTGCATTGTTATCGTAATAATTGTTTATAGTTATCTGTTGTCTAAAGATTTATATGAAGCCTTGCATATACAAATGCAATTATGTAGGTGTTTTATATATATAACTATAAATATATATAAAATAAAATTTAATCATCTTAAATCTAGCCCTTACTGACCAAGAGAGTCAAACCTTTATCCTATCTGGGACATTGGTAGCATGTATTGCATTGAATATGCAAGGTGGCTGTGCCAGCTCGCCTTGTATCTATTATTGAGGATTTATGTAATATTAAATTAGTAGGAAGGGTACATCCTAGCAGTAATCTCACATGCTTCAGAATGTCTGAAGGTAACTTCTCCAATTAGATGTGTAATATAAAATTATATATCAAAACACTTTTTTTGGTGGGGGTTGGAGGGATACCGAATTACAGAATTAAACACTAAAATAAAAGCAAAATACTGCGGTTGCTGGAAATCTGAAATAAAAACAGGGAGGGGGAGCAGCCAGAGGTCGTGGTACATATCGGTACCAATGACTAGGAAAAGGGATGAAGACCTGAAAAGCGAATATAGGGAGTTAGGTTGGAAGCTAAAAGGCAGGACGAGCAGAGTAGTAATCTCAGGATTGATACCGGTGCCACGTGCTAGTGAGGCTAGAAACAGGGAGCGAGTGCAGCTGAACTCGTGGTTACAGAGCTGGTGTAGGAGGGAAGGCTTCAGATATGTGGATCATTGGGATACCTTCTGGGGAAGGTGGGACTTGTACAAGAGGGATGGGTTGCATTTGAACTGGAGGGGCACCAATATCCTGGGCGGGAGGTTTGCTAGAGCTCTTCGGGAGGGTTTAAACTAGTTTGGCAGGGGGATGGGAACCGGAGCTACGGATCAGTGGATGGGGTAGCTGTTGAACAGGCAGATACCGAGTGCAGAGAGTCTGTGAGGAAGGTTAGACAATTGACACAACAAAGTTGCAGCCAGTATGATGGGTTGAAGTGTGTCTATTTTAACGCAAGAAGTGTCAGGAATAAGGGTGATGAGCTTAGAGCATGGATCAGTACTTGGAGCTACGGTGTTGTGGCCATTACGGAGACGTGGATATCACAGGGGCAGGAATGGATGTTGGATGTTCCGGGGTTTAGATGTTTCAAAAGGAATAGGGAGGGAGGGAAAAGAGGTGGGGGAGTGGCATTGATAATCAGGGATAGTATCACAGCTGCAGAAAGGGAGGTCGTCGAGGAGGGTTTGTCTACTGAGTCATTATGGATGGAAGTCAGAAACAGGAAAGGAGCAGTCACTTTGTTGGGAGTTTTCTATAGACCCCCCAATAGCAACAGAGACACGGAGGAACAGATTGGGAGGCAGATTTTGGAAAGGTGCAGAAGTAACAGGGTTGTTGTCATGGGTGACTTCAACTTCCCTAATATTGATTGGAACCTCCTTAGTGCAAATAGTTTGGATGGAGCAGTTTTTGTCAGGTGTGTCCAGGAAGGTTTCCTGACTCAATATGTAGATAGGCCGACCAGAGGGGAGGCTACGTTGGACTTGGTGCTTGGCAACGAACCAGGACAGGTGGCAGATCTCTCGGTGGGACAGCATTTCGGTGATAGTGATCACAATTCCCTGACCTTTACTATAGTCATGGAGAGGGACAGAAGCAGACGGGAAGGGAAAATATTTAATTGGGGGAGGGGGAATTGCAATGCTATTAGGCAGGAACTGGGGAGCATTAATTGGGAACAGATGTTCCCAGGGAAATGCACGACAGAAATGTGGAGGTTGTTTAGGGAGCACTTGCTGTGACTGGTGGATAGGTTTCTCCCGATGAGGCAAGGAAGGGATGGTAGGATGAAGGAACCTTGGATGACAAGAGATGTGGAACAGCTAGTCAAGAGGAAGAAGGAAGCTTACTTAAGGTTGAGGAAGCAAGGATCAGACAGGGCTCTAGAGGGTTACAAGGTAGCCAGGAAGGAACTGAAGAATGGACTTAGGAGAGCTAGAAGGGGACATGAAAAAGTCTTGGCGGGTAGGAGTAAGGAAAATCTCACGGCGTTCTACACTTATGTGAGGAACAAGAGGATGGCCAGAGTTAGGGTAGGGCCGATCAGGGATAGTGGAGGGAACTTGTGCCTGGAGTTGGAGGAGGTAGGGGAGGTCCTAAATGAATACTTTGCTTCAGTATTCACTAGTGAGAGGGACCTGGTTGTTTGTGAGGACAGCGTGAAACAGGCTGATATGCTCGAACAGGTTGAGGTTAAGAGGGAGGATGTGCTGGAAATTTTGAATGATATGAGGACAGATAAGTCCCCGGGGCCAGACGGGATATACCCAAGGATATTACGAGAAGCGAGGGAAGAGATTGCCGCGACTTTGGCGATGATCTTTGCGTCCTCACTGTCCACTGGAATAGTACCGGATGATTGGAGGGTGGCAAATGTTATTCCCTTGTTCAAGAAAGGGGATAGGGATAACCCTGGGAATTATAGACCAGTCAGTCTTACGTCGGTAGTGGGCAAATTATTGGAGAGGATTCTGAGAGACAGGATTTATGATTATTTGGAAAAGCATGGTTTGATTAGAGACTGTCAGCATGGCTTTGTGAGGGGCAGGTCATGCCTCACAAGCCTTATTGAATTCTTTGAAGATATGACAAAACACATTGATGAAGGAAGAGCAGTGGATGTGGTGTATATGGATTTTAGCAAGGCGTTTGATAAGGTTCCCCATGGTATGCTCATTCAGAAAGTAAGGAGGCATGGGATACAGGGAAAGTTGGCTGTCTGGATACAAAATTGGCTGGCCCATAGAAGACAGAGGGTGGTAGTAGATGGAAAGTATTCAGCATGGAGCTCGGTGACCAGTGGTGTTCCGCAGGGATCTGTTCTGGGACCTTTGCTCTTTGTGATTTTTATAAATGACTTGGATGAGGAAGTGGAAGGCTGGGTTAGCAAGTTTGCCGATGACACGAAGATTGCTGGAGTTGTGGATAGTGTGGAGGGCTGTTGTAGGTTGCAACAGGACATTGACAGGATGCAGAGCTGGGCTGAGAAGTGGCAGATGGAGTTCAACCTGGAAAAGTGTGAAGTGATTCATTTTGGAAGGTCGAATTTGAATGCAGAATACAGGCTTAAAGACAGGATTCTTGGTAGTGTGGAGGAACAGAGGGATCTTGGGGTCCATGTCCATAGATCGCTCAAAGTTGCCACCCAATTTGATAGGGTTGTTAAGAAGGCGTATGGTGTGTTGGCTTTCATTAACAGGGGGATTGAGTTTAAGAGCCGCGAGGTTATGCTGCAGCTCTATAAAGCCCTGGTTAGACCACACTTGGAATATTGTGTTCAGTTCTGGTCGCCTCATTATAGGAAGGATGTGGAAGCTTTAGCGAGGGTGCAGAGGAGATTTACCAGGATGCTGCCTGGACTGGAGGGTATGTCTTATGAAGAAAGGTTGAGGGAGCTAGGGCTTTTCTCATTGGAGTAAAGAAGGATGAGAGGTGACTTGATAGAAGTGTACAAGATGATGAGAGGCATAGATAGAGTGGATAGCCAGAGACTTTTTCCCAGGGCGGAAAGGGCTATCACCAGGGGGCATAATTTTAAGGTGATTGGAGGAAGGTTTAGGGGAGATGTCAGAGGTAGGTTCTTTACACAGAGAGTGGTGGGTGCATGGAATGCGCTGCCAGCGGTGGTAGTAGAAGCAGATACATTAGGGGCATTTAAGCGACTCTTGGATAGGTACATGGATGATAGTAGAATGAAGGGTAGGTAGGTAGTTTGATCTTAAGAGTAGGTTAAAGGTTCGGCACAACATCGTGGGCCGAAGGGCCTGTACTGTGCTGTACTGTTCTATGTTCTATGAAGTGCTGGAAACATTCAGCAGATCTGGCAGCATCTGTGAAGGGAGAAACAGAGTTAACGTTTCCGGTCTTTCATCAGAACAGAATAAATGTTTTTCCTCTCCTCCCTAAAGGGGCTCTTACTGGGGCTCATTTCCATGACAGTTCTTTGAGAGCTGACCAAATTTATTCTTTATGTATGATCTAGTCCATGAATGATACTATTTGATGATGAAATGCAAACCCAAAGCTGATTGCATCCTCACCTGACATCCACAGAAGTCCAACAAAATAATGTTTGTCTCTAGTACACTGTAGCCTACCTTGGGTGACCTCGATCAATTGTGGTGCCTCCACTGCCACTTCAGGGTAGCTCAACACAAACAGGGAAACAAACCTGGAATGCAGCCTCTGTGCCTCAGCACCACACTGCATGATCCATTTACCCAGAGAGCCTTATTGCAGAAGCTCACATGATGTGCATTGTCAAAGCAGAGGTTTTAATCAATCCTATCTGCAAAGATTAGCTCTGACTCTTGCGCAAGTGATTTTTGACATAGAATTGTACAGGCACCAGTGCAAATAACTTTATCCATATTTTGACTATGTCTACATCTCAATGCAACAAAATATTGTGGATGCTGGAAATCTGAAACACAAACAGAAAATGCTGGAAATAGTCAGCAGGTCAGGCAGCATCTCTATTTTCAGCATTTTCTGTCCAAACCTTAGTAATTTGCAGCTACTGATTGAAGAATAAGTGAGTTTCATGGATATAGGGCTGCATTTTATGCACCTGCCGTCGTGAGTGTTGGCGGGCGAAAAAATTGGTGGCCCGCACAACACGAGCCGCCATGCCGCTGCGATCTTCCTCACAGCAGCCCACAATAATATTCCGGTCGGGCGGCACCCTGCCCTCACTCACGTGGAGGGGGCAGGCTCTCCAGTGCTGGCAATGGCGTCAGCTGCTTGTGCACAGGTTCTGGCGCCATTTTAAAAACCCTGCTAGCTAATGTAATTTTTTAAAGTTATACCCCTCTCACTGTACTGATTAAAAATCTGCTGCCCCTCCCCCCCCCCCCCCGCCCAATAACAATAAAAATTCATTATTTGCCCTCTCTTTCTCTCCCCCCCCCCCCCCCCACCAAAAGCACTTATCTTCCACACTTGACTTTCCCACCCCAAACTGAACCAAGTGCATAGGTCACCACTTCCCCTACACTAATGGTTTAAATTTGACCCAGTCACCCCCCCCTCCCCCCCACCCCTGGCACTAAAAATCATAAGTTCCCCCCTTCCCCACCACTGCAGAGCCTGCTTTTCCCAAACGGGAAAGCGCAGGCACGTGAGTGCCGGCCACCGTTCCAACGATCGCGGCCCGCTGGTAAGATTGGAGTCAGTTTGATTTAAATGTATGCATTCTGCTAATTTGAATTTTTAAATCCAGGTCCCATCGGCCAGCGGCGGGGGGCTTCCACAGAGCCTCGATGCGCCAGGAAGATCGGGCCCAGCCCTCCTGACAAGGGGCTTCGTGGTGGGCCGCTGCCAGAACAATCTTCCACTCCGCACCGCCCCCCCCCCAACCACCACGGAGCCCGACGTCGGGAGCTTTGTAAAATCCTGGCCACGGTTTCCAAGAACCTTAGAAATGTAATTCAAACATTCATTCTTGCAGAATAGTATTGATAAATTGCAGTGAAGACAAGAGCTAGGCAAAACTGTGCTTTGTAAATGATAATGCAATTCAAGTAGTATCATAGCTGAGAGGATCAATGTCATTTCAGCTTTGTGCTTCCTCCCAAACCAAAAATCCCAAAATAGAAATAATGACCTTTCTGATAAACCTTCGGAAATTAAGTCTTTTTTTAAATGCAGGATCTATAGATGCAGGATGTAAATTCAAGTAGTAATTGTGTTGTGCCTGCATTCTGTGATCTGATAAGCTGTATGTACAAAATCCAGAGGATATGAGAAACAGTAGCTTTAATGTTTTCTACGCTGATCATTCAGGCCAGCTTGAATGAGAACCTGGTAACAAAGTATTTCATCTCATCAAGGTGAGGGAATGTCAATATTAGGAAATGGAACACTTGATATTTAGCTGCTTATTGTCAGAATGGAACATTCCCTGGTCAGGTATAGCACAGCAAAACAAAGGGCTAAAATTCTCTTCACTCTGTCCCAACCACCTGCTTCAACCCCAACTTCATAACACCACCCCCAACTACACCAGTATTGCCCTGTTTACATTTTCCCCCTCGACCTTCCTTCACTATCAATGGGCCTGGGTTTGGGTCTTTCTGAATGACATTGCCAGTTAATGCTGAACCTGGGCTTATTGATTTCTTTCTTATTCATTCATGGGATGTAGGCGTCGCTGGCCAGGCCAGCATTTATTGCCCATCCCTAATTGCCCTTGAGAAGGTGGTGGTGAGCTGCCTTCTTGAACCGCTGCAGTCCATGTGGGGTAGGTCCACCCACAGTTTTTTTTTAATCTTTCAAACACTTTTATTGCATAATGCAGATGTTAGTTACAAAACTAACGGTTGGATTTGACCACACGCTCCAACTCATCCTTCTTCTTAATGGCGTAAGAGTTGGAGGAGCCCTTAGCAGCATTGATCAGTTCATCAGCCAGGCATTCTGCGATGGTTTTAATGTTCCTGAACGCAGCCTCTCTGGCCCCGGTACATAGCAACCAGATAGCCTTGTTAACACGTACACCCACAGTGCTGTTAGGAAGGGAGTTCCAGGATTTTGACCCAGCGACAGTGGGTCAAATATAGTTCCAAGTCAGGATGGTGTGTGACTTGGAGGGGAACTTGCAGGTGGTGGTGTTCCCATGTATTTGCTGCCCTTGTCCTTTTAGTTGGTAGAGGTCGCGGGTTTGGAAGGTGTGCTTATTAGAAATCTGATTGAAACTGCCCAGGCTCATCCCTTACAGCCATAGGAGACTTAAGTTTTCAGTTCGGCAATGTATTTTGTTATAAATGTAGGAAAAACAACTTGCATAATGCAATTTATTTTAGAAAGAAATGATTTTGAATAAATATTCCCTATTTTCTAGTTTACCAAATTGCACAACTCCACCCAGTTGGCCTATAAAATTTCAATATGAAGTGCAGGATTTAGTCAGGATCCTTTTTGCACCTGCACAATTTAACAATTCAACTTGTTTTCTGACAAAATTAAATGTCAGTTTTTATATTTAAGAAATTTTGAACTGAGAAGTGACTTGGCCATGTTAATCCTGTGAAATGTTAAATGGTAAATTGTCAGATTAAAGGTGCAGTGCCCTATATTTAATGATCAGAATCAGCTTTTGAGGTCTACTGTCGCCATTTGTACTTTTAAATGGTGAAACAGGTTTTATAATTCACAGTCATTCATTTGTTAAAATCCTATATAATAAATTGCAAATGTTGGAAAACAGATTATACTGTAAATATGCAACAGGTCAGGCATCATCTGTAAATAAGAAAAGGCATCTTAAAACATTGGTTGTACACTTATTCTGAACTCAGTTACTTATTGTCCTTCCCTAGTTTTCCTGAGAAGGTGTTTGTGGGCTGCCTTCTTGAACCACTGAATGTAGCGATTTGATATAACGGAGTGGTTTTCAAGGCCACAGCCATGTCAGTGTGGGACTGGCCTCACGCATAGGCCAGACTGTGTTAGGTCAGCAGCTTTCCTTCCTTAAAGGGCATTAGTTGGGTTCTTAAATTAATCTGACAGCTTCATGGTCACTTTTACTGGTACCAGCGTTTTTTTATTTACCAAATTTTTAAAAAATGAATTCAAATTCTCAAACTGCGATGGTAAAATTTGAACACACGTTCTCTAGGTAACTAGTCCAGGAACAGACCACTATAATGCAATGTGTATCCAGATGTAATAAACAAACTGTAGAGTGCGTCATAGCTTTAGAATTATTTTGAGCTAATTTCAGTCTTTATTTACATTACTCGTAAGGAATTATTGCTTCTGCCACAATTATCACAAGTGACAAACCTGTTTTGCTGTTGGGAGAGTTGCAGAATGGCTTAGTGTTGGAGGAAATCAAGGTCATTGGATTATTTGGTCAAACTTTACTCAATTCTATTGATACAAGGCTACGGGCCAAGTGCAGGAATATGGGATTAAAATAGTTGGGTGCTGGATAGCCGGCACAGACACGATGGGCCGAAGGCCCGTTTCTGTGCTGTATAACTCTATGACTTTATGATATAGAAGCAATATCAATAAGTCAAGGAATAAAAATCAAAGGGAAACAAAATTCTCAATGTATTAGCCTGCACTTATAATGGCATTTAAAACAAAATAATTTAAAGTTGAATTAAAACGAACAGATTTACTAGAATGATACTAGAACTGTGAGGTTATACCTATCAGGAATGATTGAACAGGCGGGTGTTCCTTTCTCTAGAAAAGAGAAGACTGAGGGGTGACCTGATGAAGGCCTCTACGATTATGAAAGGATTTGATAGGGTAGACATAGATTAGATATTTCCACTTGTGAGTGAGGCCAAAACTATAGGCTATAAATATGTGATAAATCTAATAGGGAATTTATGAGAAATACTCTACTCAACAAGTGATTAGAATATGGAACTTGCTACCACAGGGAATAGTTGAGGTGAATGGCATAGATACATTTAAGGGGATGCTAGATAAATGCATGAGCAGGAAAGGAATAGAAGGATTTTTTGATGAAGTTGGATGAAGAAGAGTGGGAGGAGGCTCATGTGGAGCCGAATGGCCTGTTTCTGTGCTGTAAGTACTATGTAAAGAGGTTCGTCTTCGCATTAAATCAATTTTGATAGGAATATCTATTCCCTTAGTTCCAGGTTTTCTAGAGAGAGACAATGAATAAAAATAATTAAATTTGGAATGAGTCACAGGTATTGCACCACCTTCTAATAGGAAAAGTATGTAGCTTCCAGACGGGGAACCTACTATTAATTCCATTAAATCCCAGTAATCTGTCATCAACATAGTGGGCATCATGGTGTTGAAAAAAGTTGTAATTGTACAATGATTTAATCCCTACTCAATTGTTAAATTTAAAATATGTGAAATTTTGTATGCAATAGATTGAGACAAGTTAAATAAAATGCTCACAATGACCAGCCTTGAATAAGAAAATAGAAACTGCTATATGTGTAAATGCATAATTAGTTTGTTTGACAGTGCTGTCACTAAGCTTTTATTAAACAGAATGCGAGCATGACATTCTTTTTTACTGTTTCTGTTTGAACTGTATACAAATAAGCAAGACAGTTATGGATTCTTTCCTTCCAAACTTGGGTTGTGTCTGGAGACAGCATTTTTAGACGTGTAACGTAGGACTGAAGTAGTGCTGGTTACAGGTTTGTCACTGTGGTGGGTGAATGCAGTGGTGGCAGTAATTCTGAGATGATGAATTGAGTATCACATGAGCAGTATATGATGTAATGTTGAAATTTAGTGACCTAAGTACGATATTTTTCTGTAACGTCTTGTTTGCCAGTACATTATATAAAGCCTGGTAACAATAATGTTTTGTGCTTGGTTAGAGATTTTAGAATTTCTGAAGAAGTAACTGGCTTGAAGATCTTCTTAACTGCAGCTCATTTCAGCAGTCATTCAACATTAAATCAGGACAAGAACTGCCAATTTACACAAAAGTGACTTGACTTATAGAATATACTGCCGTCTCCAGGAGAAATTTGGTAGTGGATTGACTGCATTTTCTGTCCTGGATCTTTGGATGTCTGATGCTTGGAGCAGGAATTGTGTACAATGAGTGAAAACTGATTTGGTTAAATTGGTACTATGTATTCACAGTTGACTGTATCAGTACTAAAAACACGAGGGAAAAAGGACTTGGTTAATATTTTACTTGTGTTAAGATTTATGTACTTTTAGATTGTGCAGCCTCAGTAGTGATTGATGGTGTGAACAGTGCAAATACCAGAATGATTTCAATATTTTGCTTTTTTTTTAAAAAAAAGGTTGCTGAATATTGAGGAGATCTGAATGCAATCTTTAAACTACATTTATAATTCCAATTTTTAATTTCCTGAAGCGTTGTGTAGGTACAACCTCAGAGTT
This sequence comes from Heterodontus francisci, assembly GCF_036365525.1. Classification (NCBI taxonomy): domain Eukaryota; kingdom Metazoa; phylum Chordata; class Chondrichthyes; order Heterodontiformes; family Heterodontidae; genus Heterodontus; species Heterodontus francisci. The sequence continues at coordinate 55,441,458 of NC_090371.1, read as the reverse complement.
TTCCCTCTTGACTAGAGCTATTTGACTTACTAAAACCCTTGGTCTTGCACTTGTTTCAAATGGCCAATGATTTCACCCAGATATCAGGAAAGAATAAGTTGAAGTCATTTTTCTATCTGGATATGGAGTTAATTGCTGGAGTTCAGTTTAAGTTGCTGAATTACGATATTTTCTTAATTAGAAAACCAAAGAGTGATTTTTAAAAAATTTAAATTGATGTGCTTGTCACTCTATTGGTATACAATCCCAAGTCTAACTTGCGATCTGGAAAGAAATATGACAATTTAATAACATCTAATTTAATTCAATCAAATAAAAATCCTTTCTTAATGTCCACCCACTATTCTAGAAAAATAAGTTATAGGCATCTTGAGCGATGCATACAGTTAAAATTATTAATGCAAATAAAGCACATGATCAGGAAGATTAGATTTTTTGGAATTAAATTTGGTATGTTGCTGAAATGATATTGACCATGCAAAGTTGGATTGTTCTAGTGAAAGAAATAATGTTGTGGAGAGTCTCTCATTTTTATCAGGGTTTTTTTCTCTCCACCACTCCTCCCCCCCCCCACCCCTCCCCCCCCCCCCACCTCCAACCCATCCCCGGCCCCCAGCCACCACTCCTAAAGCTAAAGTATCTTTATTTCTTTGCGATGCTCTTATATTTTGTGAGACCTGCACTAGTGCTGCCAGTTCCAGAAGCACGGGCCTTGCTTAGCCACCTGCAAGCCGAATGTAAAACTGTTGACATTTGCTAAAACCGTCAGAAACAGAAGATTTTAGTAGGTCTTCTGGGTAGGAGAATTTAGGGAATCCTAGCAGGTTTACATTTGACTTGCAATAGGGTGTGTAAGGCCTGCATTTGGGACTGGGACTGCTAGCACCGGTCTTGCATGATATAAAAGCAGCTTTAGTCCCTTGGTATGAGCACAATGATTCAGTACTTCATGAAACCTCAATGAGAATGTTATTAAATGTAAAGGAGGCTTAAAAAGTGACTAATTTCTCGCTGAATTGATGGACGCAAAAAAAAAAAGAGAAAGTGATCCTGGAATAGTACTTTAGCCCTAGCATTATTTCTTAAGTACATATCCCACCTGAGTCAATTAGAAAAAGTTGGAACACGGCATTCTGATTAGCAGCTTGCTCTTATTTTGAAAAGTCAAAGATGGTGTTATTAATGCTAATCTGACATTTATGTGTTATCTCCTGCAGTGCCTTGTTGCTAAAATTCATGCATTTTTTTTAAAGGAGGATATTTTTACCCCGCAGATACGGGATGTTAAGAAACATTCATCCTTCAGTACCCGTGTTTTTATACTGAAGAATGCAACCAGCAACCAATTTTATTTTTTGTTATTTATTGTGTATGATAACAACAGGGAGCAGCTGGAGACAACTGTGATGACAATAAAAAATATACACTAGATAGGTATCTTTTAAAATGATTTGTTTTATTCAAAGAGCAGGAAAAGACTGAGAATATTTTTTTTGCTGATTTCAAGTAGGTGAAATTTGTGTAGTCCTGCTGCATCTGATTCAAAATTCACTTATTTCCCTTAGTTTTTAAGTCTCTGCAGTAGCCTGACTATATACTAAATGATCCAAGATCATAAATAATTATGCAAATCTTTTCACAAATGCATTTATTTCTGTCTGCATGACTATGTTATATGTGGTATTAGTCTGAAGATATTTAATCGTAGCCTCCATTTAATTTACTGTTTTAAATAGCTGCACCTTACCAGTTAAGTAGTAAGTTATAATTCTTTTTATTTGTCATATATGTTTTAGAGTTTGACAACCTATTGTGATGTCTCATGTTGAATATTAAGAATGATCTGGAGTACATTGACCAACAGTGTTAGATCTGCCTCCAACCCACCCATCCCAGAAAATGCTAGAAGGCAGACGGTCTGAAAAAAAGAGGTTTAGAGTTTCGCATAGGGCTCTTTAACAGAACTGGCATGCCATGCAGAACGGTCCAGTTGCCAGTTCAGTCGAAGCATAGTAGCTATTTTTCTCTTTCAAATGTTGAGAAAGCAAGTGTGCGTTTCCAGCATTTTCTATTTTGTTTCATATTTCCAATGTTCGTGTTATTTTTTGTAGTTTTTAAACCCATTATCCCGTTTTGAATAATAACTTTAAAACCTGTTTGGAAATAATGTCACATTTAAATTAAAATCCATCCCATGTTTGTATAAATCGTTACAAACATTGCTTCCCATCCAGTAAGGCAGTTGCAAATACTTCAGGTAGGCGGGAAGTAGCATGTAACTCAAGACAACTCTTGATTCAGATGACCTCAGAAGGGTGTTGCAGGCTAATAACTTTTGGCTGAAGTGTACAGCAGGGCGCTGATGCCAAGCATAATTTGCAGGGAATGAAACAATAGCCTAAGGACGTGTATTCACCCTGTGAAGCAGCGGCTGTATGAGCCGTGCTGGAGACAGCTTCCTTTTGCCTACCAACCTCAACCACCCAAAATAAACCTGACAATTTTATATATTTTAACCTGAGAAGGCGGTCATTATAAATCCAAACGAGTACTTCAGTTGCTAACGCTTACCTAAAGTATTGACATATATGATTTTGATAAGACTAAGCAAATGACTCGCTTCCTCTTGGTATGCTAAGAGACTCCTTATTATCTCTTCACTTGTACTTTTTACAATAATGTTAAATAGTTTTCCTTCTCTCCTAACCCCCTGATGCCCGGCTGCTTTCCAATATTACCTGCAAATGTTTCATTTCAGGAAGGCTTGAGAATGTTATTATAATCTGTAACGGAAAGTAGACAACTTGTTTCAAATTGCCCACAGAAATGACTGTACTAAAATTACATCTCAGACTGATCCTCGAATAGTTAAGCACATTATGTACATCAACTGCTGCTACTTTTGTTTTGCGACTGCTACTGAGGGTAGATAAATGCATAGTGTTCCACTGTAAACTCAGGGCATGTGTTATAGTAGTCTCTCAAAAGCAACAATAACAATTCAGAATTTAAAAGACTTAAAAGACAAAAGTTTTGATGGAATTAAAAACGTGCAAATATTTGCCGGAGCGCGGCGGCTCATTTACATGGAGGGGGCGGAATGCCCGCCCCTGATGATGTGGAGGGGCGGGCACTCCATCCTCGGCAACAGCATCTGGTGCCACAGCGCAGGCGCCGGTGTCATTTTTCAAAATCTTCCAGCCCTTCAGTTTGATTTACATTTTTAAAGTTGCAGGACATGAAAAATTAAACTTACAACTTTATTAACAGTTTCAATCCCCTCTCCCACCCCCCAATGAGTAAAAACTTCATTAATTGCCCACTCCCCCCAAAAAAACTGACGCTCCGATCCTGACCTTACCCCCCCGAACTTTATTCACTTTCACCTTCAACCCTTTCCCACCATCCCCTCCACCAATCGCAAGAGTTTTTACCACTCCCCCCCCCCCCCCCCCCCCCCTGAAAACTTAACTCTCTCCCCCACCCGCTCCCCACCAGTGTTCCGCCTCGGATCTCCGAACGGAAGGTCCAGCAACCGGATGGAATATCGGAGCGGGATGGCCGCCGCAACGAGATAAATAGTTATTCATAAATTAACATTTATTTCTATATTTAAATGAGGTTCCCGGAGGTATTTTCTGGGCCGCCCCGCCACGACCCCCGACATTGGGGGGCTGGTAAAATTCAGCCCATTATATCCATGTGTTGTGAATATACAACTTACATGGTGCTTGCAAAAGAATATCTTTTAATTATCCTGGAACGTTAGATTTTCTGGCACAGCTTTGGAAATGGTGATATGTATGTCCTGTTTTTGAGCCTGTTTGAGAAGGTTTGTGTTTCGTGGGTTTCCAGGAAGGAGCACCAGACTGTGTAGTATTTCCCCAGACAGTTTCCTTGCTGTCCTAAGGAGTTCAATGATGACTATTTTTTAACAGCTTTTTAGTTATATTCTGTGGTTTGCTACAGGGTAGTAAAATGTTTCTTATTAGAAGAATTCTGCATATGCAAATAAAGTCGAAACCAAATGTTATTTACGGATTTTCAGACGAAATTGCAGAAAGCAACAATATATCATAATGGGCTGGATTTTAAAAGCCCTGCACGGTGGTGGGTGGGGGGGCAATGAAGATCGATGTGGTGGAGGCCCGCCACCGATCCCGACGCTGGCAAGCCCCGTGCCGATCTCGGCATCGGCGAGGCCTCGTTGTGGCTGCCCCGCCGCTCGGCAGTGGGACCTGCGTTAAAATATGTTAATTGCCACTTAACATTCATGCTGCTATGATTCAGCCACCATGTTGCAATCTTCATTCTGGCGGCTGACACTGCTGTGCCTTCGAATCCCCATTTGGGGAAACGTGGTGCGACACCTGTGGGGAGGGGGGAGAAGGTTTTTTTCTCTGTGCAGGAGCGGGGTTAGAACGACTCGGATTGGTCAGGGCGTGGGGGTTGATGGGAAGGGGTAAAGGACAAAGGTGTCGAACTTTGGTGGGATCGGGGAGGAGGGAGAGGTCAAATTTTCACTATAGATATTTCGAGGGGGTGGGGGAAGGGGCAGGAATGTTGTGATATGCCATTGAGTGGGGGGTGGTGGGAGAATGCATAAGAAGACTTGTCCATTCATTTTTTTAAACTTAAAAATTACTGTCCTTTTAAAGAATTTCAAAGCTCTTTTTGGGCTGCAAACCCTTGAAAAATAACCTGCGCATTGGCGCCGGAAAGTGTTGCCGGCGATAGCTCACCCACCTCCACCATGTCATTGCTGGGGGTGGGCGCCGTGGCCATGCAAATGAGCCGCCATGTTTGAAATCGCGGTGGCTCCATGACGTGGTCCCTGTGCATGAGGGCCGCATTTCTTACACCGAGTCTTTAAATGCAGCCCAATGTGTTAAACGTACAAATTAACATAAATCATTGTCAAGAGAAAATTTTGCTGTAGAAAATATGAATGATGAGTACCACAGCAAACTCAGATCTGCATGGAGTGACCCTGCGGCACTTACCAAACCAATCCATTCAGAAACACATGTCAGATTGTCCCTGGAACAAAGCAAAAGATCCTTTAAAACCATAACATTTGGGAGTTCAGTTCATGCATCATTGAAAAAGGTGCTGGAAAAGGGAAAAAAAGTGAAAAATATAGAAGGAGCCGGCATTGGCAGGAATGGCTTTTAGAATGATTCATATATCAAAGGACGATGCAGTTACAGAACTCCCAGTTTAATCCTTGCTACCTACCAGTCTCACCAAAGGATGTCTGTAGTTGACCTTGCTATGTAAGGTTTTGGAATGGGCACCATTGGCAGTACTTGAGAATATAGAGACCATATCCGTAACATTTTTTCCTGATTCTGATGGAGATTGACTTTTGGAGCCAGACGGATCATGATGACACATGGACTGAAACAGTACCACGCATGAAGCAGAAGATCAAGCAAATAATTCATCGTAGGATTAAGCTTTATTAATAAAAGAAAGCAGACAATTTTTGGTTAGACAGCTTTACTGGTGACAAGAAATAATGCTTTCTTGTAGCAGTGCAAATATTAAGAAAACTTGATGAATGTCTATCTCTGGCAAGTTCTAAATGCTTGTTGTAGTTCCTGGTGTGTGTTACTTTCCCATTTCTCTTTTGGTTTCCATTTACCTTTTGAAGGCTACATGCTTCTTTGCATCAAAATATAAAGTAGATGCAGTAATGCAGCATTTGTGCACCAGTACAGATTTTTGTTTGTTACTGGTCTTAGACATTAAGTGCAGCAAGCCAATGCCACTTGAATTTGGTACTGCTATATTATACCGTGAGTTGTAGAATGTACCATTTGTGCCTTCAGTTCCTCCTGTTGTGAGTTTTCATTTCCAGGAAACTTGTTGGAAGTACTGTTCAAAAGTGTGGTGTCGCCTTCCACACATGGCTTAAAAAAATCAATGACTCCCATAATAATAAATAATTAATCAAAGCCATTTATAACATCAAGCTTGCTGCCTTTACAAACTTTATACAATCTATCCTATAGTGGGCTTTATCTCAGATATTTATCTACTGAGAAAATGCTCCGTAAATACTTCTGATTTTTAAAGGAAAAGCCAAACTGCTGAATATTCATCCAGTCCCTATTCTTAGCTCTTCAGCCCTGGTCTGCTGTCCTCTGCAGGCACAGCAGCACAGGAACTATTGTGTCGGATGGTGCATTAGATCATTTATCCTTTATAACTACCATTCCTTTATCAAAGTCTTTTTTAAAGGAGTTACTTATTTCAGCCTCAATTGCTTTTACTGGGAACGTATTGGTTGAAAGATTACTTCTAATTCATTCAAGGCTTCAAACTTCTAACTGTTCTGCTTGAATTTTGTCCATTTATTTAGGTTTACTAATTTTAAGTTGTGTTCCTCTATTTGCTCTATTGGATCTTTGGAACCAGTTACCTACTCCTTTTATGTTATCGCTTTATTTTCATTGGAAGTGGTTTAATAATTAAGTTGGTTTCCATTGGTACCAAGTTTATACCGTGGGACCAATTTGGTAGTAACAAGCAACAAAGCATGCAGGAATCTGTTCTGTTCTGATGAAAGGTCACAGACCTGAAACATTGGCCGGATTTAACTGTCCTGCTGCAGGATCTGTGGGGCTGCAGTGAGGCGAGCTCTCCCAAGGACGTAAGGAAGAAGACATCTTCTCCAAACAAGCAGGCGTGGATGGAAGTGACCAAGGAAGTCAACAGCTACCATATGGACTCTCCAACCAATAGGATCCAGGAGGGCGGGAATGGTGGGTGCCATTATACTTGCAGGTGCCAAGCCCCACACTGTGGCGTTTCCAGCACTCTGCCGCACAGCATGCCTCAGGTCAACACACCTTGCAGCTCCACTCATTGCTGTACCCGCAGGCACCTCACATCCCCATCTGAACAGACAACACTCACACACGCTCTCAGTCCTCTCGTACCCATGCCTCACAGTGACTCTCCATAGTTGGTGTACTTACCTCCTCTCCACACAAGCCACTCGCAGCCCTCTGCTTTCTCTCTTAGCAGGAGAGGAGAGCACACAACTTGATGAGGTGGGAGTGGGTGGGGGAAGAGGGTGTTGTGTGGCCCTTCAGTGACAAGTACCTTGTCGGCCAGTGGCAATGCTTTCTTATCTGCTCCACTGGGAAGGAGTTCTTGTTCCAGGAAGCTGTAGATGGCAGCAATGACCTTCCATTAGAGCCTGAACCTTCTGAGGCACTGGTGCTCAGACATGTCAAGAGAGTTGATTCTCTGCCTGTGGACCCTCTGTTGGTTGGTGGGGTGTGTGAGGTCTTGCCTCCCTCCAGTTGGTTCTGGATGTCCATCCCATCTGCCCTGTGGAGGGCCATGCAGAGCTGGCTTTGCTGCTGGTGCTGCTCCTGCTGCTGCTGGAGCTGTTGGTGGTGGTGTAGCTTCTGCTGCTACCCCTCAGCAGGGGTGGAAGGTGGAACTGCAGAAGCTGCTCCCATGTCGCGATGAAGGCTGGCAGCAGGGAAATATAGCTGAAGGTATCTGAAGTGTGAGACAGATGAAGAGCCTTCCAAGAAGTTGACGATCACCTGTCAAGCAGTGATAGCACTCACTGAGAGAAGTGCTTTGAAAAGCCATTGGACTGCTGAAGATACGATTCCATTTCCTGGATTGATATGGTGGAGCTTTGCAGTATGCCCCACCGAGGATCTCATGTATTGTGGTTGTCTTCTGTACTCTACACAATCTAGCACTGCAGAGCGGGGAGGCCTTGCATGACAAGGACATGATTGATCGCCACTTCTCAACCGACGAAGAGGACGTGAAGGAGGGTGATGAGCAGGCAGCACTGGATCTTGAACCCTTTGTGCTGGAGGCCAGGCACATTGAGCGACAGGTCAAGGAGGTAACAGACAGTCTCATACTTACTGGCTTCTAGCAACCATGATGGCCTCTCAGAGTGAAATTAATTAAGACTCACCTCAATGCATTCAGTCTGTTGCCTCCTCTCTATTTGTATTCTGTGCATAGCATCCAGCTTAACCACACACTGTGGCCCATCGGAGACCCTGTGCAAATGAGGGCTGTGCATACATTGGCATCCACTAAGGGGGAAGGGTGAAGTCAGCATCTCACAATTAAGGCATGGAATAAACATTTTACGCAATGAAAGTTAACTTCAATAACAAAAACATTTTGTAAGATAAAAGAAATGTTAAAATGTTAAAGAAACGTGAAGTTATTGAGCAGTCACCCTGGGTGAATTTGAGTGACTCCTCCTCAGCTGTCGAGAGAGGCCGGATGTCTGGTATTCCTCCGCCAGCCTGCGATGTGTCCCTGCTGTTAAGGGCCCTCTTGTCCTGTGCAAAGAGGGAGATAGTCATACTTCGCAGAAGATCAACGTGACAGTTCTGCTAGTGGTAGTTCTTGGTCCCCTGCTGGAGTTTCCTATATAGCTCATCCTCATGTCAGCTCTCAGGGGAGTTAATGGGGGTGACCTGTGGTTGAGATGGAGCCATGCATCTGTCAGAATGAGGTGATGCCTGACCCCCTTTTCCAGTGCCTTTGTGGTACCTCTCTCCCCAGGTTCCTCTTTTCCTGAATAGCCACTTGCAATCCCTGAAAAGGAGAGAGGTATGGAGCACTACCTTGGCAGAACAAAGGAGGTCATTCATCCTCTTGCGGAACTGTCCCCATGTTCAGGGGGTGACCCCACAGCTGCTGACCTCCTCAGCTACCTGCAACCAGGCCTGCTTGGTCAGGAGGAAGGATCTCTTGTCATCGCTGGAGAAGAGGACCTCCCGCCTTTCCCTTGCAGCCTGGATAGAATCTCCAGGGAGGAGATCGCTAAACTGTTGGGCCACCCTGTGTCTTGCCTCTATCAACCTGTGGCATCCTTCACCGGGGTTGGTGGTGCAGGTATTACTCCAACAATGGCTTCAGCAGAGACCACGAAATACCACAGATTCTAAGTCAGCAATGCAAATAGGGCTGGCAGGGCTTTAAATATGGTGCCATCACCTGCTCAGGAATCATCTGACATTGTATGCGGCGCCTCGAATCCTGTCCTAGTCGCGTGATTGGATGGGCCCCGCCCCTCCATTATTATAGTTGACCGCCCGCCGCATGATCTGTGTCTCACAGTAAGCCAGTACTTCAAATTAATGAGGAATATCAGATTTTTGCAGGATCTGCTTTCCTGAAACACTCACCATTTGACAAGAAGGTTAACCCATTTTATTTGATGAAACCTTTTAATGAAAGCTTGTTCCGTTCATTATAATCTGTGTTGTCAGTAATATAGTTAGCATCTTGTTGTCAATATACGCTATAGGAAAAATAGTTCTTTAGCCAATATGTTTTGGCGTTGTGTATATCTGCTGCTCTTACCCAAATCACTTCTACAAGGTGACATACCTATAACCACACACAAGAAAGAACTGTTCTTCTTAGGCAGTCCCTTGGGAATGAGGATGACTTTTGCACTGCAGGGTTGTGGGTCCTTAGGCAACTGAATAGTCCAATTCTGGATCCGCAAACTTTGCCATGGGTGGGGCAGGTGCGGTAAGTGGATGTGATGCTCAAGTTTCCAAATGCTCCTTCTGCTGTTTGCACTTGGTCTCTGCCTGGGCATGTCGACGTTGTTCGAACTGGCTGGCACCTTCGCGGATGCTTCTTCTCCATTTTGGGTGGTCTCAGGAAAGAGATTCCCATGAATCAGTGGAGATGTCACATATTTTCAGGGAGGCTTTAAGGACATCCTTGTAGCATTCCTTCTGCCCTTCTGGTAGACTCTTGCCGTGACAGAGCTCGGTGTAAAAAACTTGTTTTGGGAATCTTGTGTCAGGCATATGGACGATGCGGCCTGCCCAACATAACTGACTAGCCATGACCGGTGTCTCGATACTGGTGACGTTGGCCTTAGAGAGGATCCTGATATTGGAGCGCTTGACCTGCCACTGAATTTGCAGGATCGTGCGGAGGCACCGCCGGTGATATCTCTCCAGAGCTTTGAGATGTCTGCTGTACAGTGTCCATGTTTCCGACGCATAGAGGAGGGCAGGTAACACTGCGGCCCTGTAGACCACGAGCTTGGTGCCAGGTTTGAGATCTTTGTCATCAAACACTCTTTTCCTCAGACAAAGACTGCGCTGGCACACTGGGGCGATGCTGAGTTTCATCGTTGAAAGAAAGAATTAGCATTTAAACAGCATTCCACCATACTCTTAACAACCAGTGAATTACTTTTGAAATGCAGTCACTTGCATAGGCAAACTTAGGACAAACATCAAGTGAGGTAGATCTGTTTTGTTGACGTTGGTTGAGGGAGAAATGTTGGCCAAAGCGCCTTTGGACACCATTTATTCCTGGAGGATTGACCTAAGTCTGCTTAGTGCAGCTAGAAGCAGCGCTATGTGAACAAATTTCTTCCCCCTTGTTCTTCTTAGGGTAATGTAACTAAATCTTTTATATCTACCTGGCTTAATGTCTCATCTCATTGACTGCAACTGCGATAAAATAGCACTCCCTAAAAACCACAATGAAATGCTATGCCAGTTTTTTTTTATTTAGAGGATATCTAGCAAGGCCTGCATTTGGTACATATCCCTCGTTGCCCTGTAACAGTTTGATGCAGCTTAATAGGCCACTTCAGAGGGCAGTTACTGTGAATCTGGAGTCACATATAGGCCATACCAAGTAACAACAGCAGGTCCCATATCTAAAGGACATTAGTTTCTTCTCTAAAGGGCATTAGTTCTAGTTTGATTTTTATGATTATCCGACTGCGTCATGGTCACTTTTACTGAGACCAGGGGCAGGCTGTTCCCTGCAGGCTTCTGAACCTCCACTGTCAGGCTGAAATGTGGGTCAGAAACCTGCACTGTGTGGAAAACAGTCACTCATTGTAATTTTTCCCAGAGTGGCCCATTAATGGCCAGAGGGCGGGCTCACTGTCCAATTAAGGATGGGGGTGAGCTCTTGAAACTGGGCCACCAATCAGAGGCGTTCCAGTTTGAAAGGAGCAGCAGCCTGCAATGGAAGGTAAAATTGAGGCGATCTCCAACCTTATTAAAGTTTAGTTTAAAAAATGGGTTTTGCAGCCAGGCCACCACTGTGGGGCAGGGGAGGGGACCTCTCTACAGACCAACCTGTGGCTGCTGCAACACCCAGGCAGGCAGACAGAGTGGGCCTCTCGGTCTGCCTGGAGTGCTAGCCCTCCTGTCTGCTGCCAGAGGGCCCCTGCCACCTGCGGAAACCTGGAGGCTGACAGGAAAATCTCAGTTGGCCTCCTTTCATTGGCATTCAGTGGCCCTTAATCACTTTAATTGACTCCCCGCTGCCTGCGACCGGGTAGCCCTGCTGCCCACCACACACAAACACCACCCCCCCTCCAAAATGCCACCTCTGTGGGGGAAGGTTAGAGCCGGGGAACCAGCCCTCTATTTTTAATGCCCTCCCACCTCCGATTGGGGCCTCAAAATCCAGGCCCAGCTTTTTATTTCCAGGTTTCTATAGAGCGATACAGCACTGAAACAGGCCCTTTGGCCCACGGAGTCTGTGCCGACCATCAACCACCCATTTATACTAATCCTACATGAATCCCATATTCCTCACCACATCCCCACCATTCTCCTACCTACACTGGAGGCAATTTACAATGGCCAATTTACCTATCAACCTGCAAGTCTTTGGCTGTGGGAGGAAGCCCACGCGGTCACAGGGAGAACTTACAGACTCCGCACAGGCAGTACCCAGAACTGAACCCAGGTCACTGGAGCTGTGAGGGTACAGTGCTAACCACTGCGCCACTGTGGCTTCAAATTCTGAAACTGCCATGTTGGGATTTTAACTCATGTTCATGGATTATTTGTCCAGGCCTCTGGATTACTAGTCAGACTTGGCAGTGACTGTACTACCAACTAACAATATAGACTTCCAGAAATTCTCAGCAGCCAAACTGTTTCGCGGTTTTCATTTGAAGGGAATATATCATGAAAAGTTCACGTGCCTTACTGAAATCCTAGTAACAACTTATTAACATTACATTATCACGTATTTTCCCCAAATTGTGAATTAATGGTTGTTTCCAGGATGGAACAAAGACTGTTACAAAACCAGACATTCTTGTATGAGTGGTCCACAAAATGCCTGGAAGTTGATTTTTTGGGGGATTGATAAGCTGTTGTGCAAATACACCAATAACATAATCATTTCATGCAATAGTAATAGAATTTTAAAAAGTAAAACATTACTTTTTAGCAAAATTAGATCTGACCTTGTATTGTGGAAATGCACTTTTTCCCATACCCAGATGTCAAAATCTTTAAATCTGAAATTGTATTGCTATACAAATAAATGAATAGGCCAGATAATGCAATCTGCATTTCAAATTTTCATTCCATAACTCATTTCCTTCAGAATTTTTATTCAGTTGTTCTTCATTGTTATTATGTAGATATTAATAGTTTTAATGTCATAACTGAAAAGCTCTTGGATTAAAATACCAGATATTTCAAATCCTTTTCCAGTCCTTAACGTATGTAATTTTAATAAAAATGATAATCCCTGTAATTTACTGCTAAGCACTAGTGTGCTCATCCAGCTCTGCAGAAAGTGTAGTATCTTGATAACTCACTGATTTCCCTTTTGATTGGTTTTCTTATTGTAAACATAATGCTTCGATTTCGGGAGTGGAGGAAAGTAGGTGTAATGTTCTTGTGGAGGGTTGTGAACATTGATTTTTATCTTTTTGAGCTCTGATTTTTTATTTGAAGGAAAGGTACTTTGTTGCTACAAGTTAGGTGATCAGAAAACTTATAGGGTGTAAATTTAAACTAATCTGCCTTGCAGGAACTGGGTTGAATTGGATCAAATGTCATTTTGACAGCCTGCCTGATTTTACTCATCATTGACTTCAGTAGAAAGTAAAATGAGGCGGGGTGTCAAAACAATGATTGGTCCGTTCTTGTCAGTTTCCCGCCACATAGCTTAGGTTAATATTAGACCAAGAGTTTCATACAAAAGCAAAATACTGTTGAAATCTGAAATAAAAGCAGATGCTTGCTTATGGAGAACCAGCCATAGCTGCTTCTAGTCTGGTTTTAATTTGTACAGTTGATCTGTACATAAACATTGTATGGCTGCTGCATTCGAAAAGATCGGAACATCTTGGATATAGGATGTTGAGCTACAAACTTAATAAATTCCTTGGCATTCTGGAACAATGACTTGTGGCAACATCCGGATCTGGATATCACATCCAGGGTGTTAGTTCACAGACTTGATTTTCAGCAACCAATGTTGGATTTTGAAAAAAGTTTAGACTGTGGCATGGAAATGCAGAGATTGGAGCTTTGTTATCTATGAGTACTGCAAATTGTTAATCTTGGAAATATACAATGAATTGTACTGCCTATGTAACTACAAATAGCTCACATTCAATCTGGCTGTAGTATTGCTCTGTGGAATTGAGCTGGTATAGATGATAGGTTTAGTGTGCCAAATTGATCTTTTTTCATAAGGATGGTAACTCAGTCCACAGGACTGGCATCAATATAGATCCTTGTTGGCCTATTAATATCAAATGATGCCATCGCAATGTCTAGATCGTGATCTGAGGTAGGGTGTGGTCATGCTCATCTTCCCACTTGAAGATGCTATACTTGTAGTTGTTGGTTCTCTATGGCTCTACATGATAACTAAATTGGGAATAAAACAAGAGTAATAAGTAACCATGTCTAGAACCATGTGGATATTTGAGTGTTGGCTGTGGTATTATAATTTGTCTTGACCTTCTTGGGGTATGATGGTGTTCCTTGCTTTGTGAAGAGTCGAGAGTATCTGTAGGATTGTCTGCACAAGAAATTGGAGCAGGAGTAGACCATATGGCCTGTCGAGCCTAGTCTACCGCTCAGTACGATTGTGGCTGATCTTAGGCTTCAACTCTACTTTCTTGTCCGCTCACCATATCTCTTGATTCCCTGAGAGACCAAAAATCTGTCTATCCCAGCTTTAAATGTATTCAACGATGGAGTATCCACAACCCTCTGGGGTAGGGAATTCCAAAGATTCACAACCCTTTGAATGAAGTAATTTCTCCTCATCTCAGTCCTAAATGATCAGCCCCTTATCCTGAGACTGTGCGCTCGTGTTTTAGATTCCCTGACCAGTGGAAACAATCTCTTTGTCTACCCTATCCAGCCCCTTCAGAATCTTGTATGTTTCAATGAGATCACCTCTCATTCTTCTAAACTACAGAGAGTATAGGCCCAACTTACTCAGCCTCTCATCGTAGGGCAACCCTCTCATCCAAGGGACCAATTTAGTGAACCTCCAATGCAAGTATATCCTTTCTTAAATGTGGAGACCAAAACTGCACACAGTACTCCAGATGTTGTCTCACCAAAACCCTGCACAATTACAGCAAGACTTCTTTATTTCTGTACTCCAGTCCCCTTGCAATAAAGGCCAACATGCCATTTGCCTTCCTAATTGCTTGCTGTCCTTGCATGCTAACTTTTTGTGTTCCTTGTACAAACACACCCAAGTCTTTTTCAATTTCGCCACTATCTTTTAACTCTTTTAGTTTAGCTTTGCCTTCTGTAGAGGAAACGGCATCGTGGAATGATGATAAACAACAGGAATAAAAGACTTGATATCGAGTTTGACCGGAACACCCTTCAGTTTGCCCATACATCCAAATATTTGAGAGAATTCACTGCAAATTGCATTTTCCAGTTTTTTATTCATGCCACATAATGCTGAAGTTGAGTTGCAGTGTTTGAACTGTATGTAGGTGAAATAGACAAGCAGGCTTTCCGTTCATGACAAAGGCTTCTACTGAGATTGCTTGCTGGACTTCATGTGACATAAAGTTGAGATCTGGCTATGTTATACCTGTAGCAGTGTGATTCTACTCTGACATCTGAGATGTAAGGGACTCTCTTATGGAAGTGACTGATGCCACAGACCAGAGAAGGTCATCTCCAGTAGACCTGAATTTGTAACAAATGGTATCATACTTCAAGCCCATAATGAAATTGTGTGAGCAAAAGAAATACTGGCACAGAGGTCATCAATTAATGTGGGACCATTCCTTTGTTGGGAGCTTATTCTCAGGCAGCTATTGAACCTAAATATAAGGTTCTGCTCATAGAACTGCCCATTAATCAGTGACCATTTCCACTGACTTGTTTTTGTGAGTAATCCTTATTTATGTTCCTGCAAGAGTCTTGCTGATCTTGTTCTACTCGGAGGCAGAAAACGTTCCTCTTCCTGGGAAGGTATTTGGCCTTCTCTGTGCTTCACCAATGATGTGGCTAAAACTGAGAAATATTTCCTGTGCATTAATCCCAAATACAAGCATAACTCCTGTATAAAGTAAACCCAATCTGTTTTTGTGCTCATCAAGGTGAAGTGAGGGATGTGTGCTGGTAATAACCTCTTCAATTTCAGATACCCAGGGTGAGCATCAAGCACTTGCAGATCAGGTGTAATATAGCCAGATGCAGAGTAAAGCTTTCTCCACTCTCAGTTACCAATGTGCACCAGTCCCAACCTCAAAAGAGCACACCCTATTGAATCACTATGACACTTGATTCATCTCTCACAACATTCATCCCATGACATCTCTGAGTGAGGTTGCCAATCAGTAATAAATTAGGGACGGTTTTGTGCCAGAGTGCCATTCCTACATGGAACTGGATTGAGGCTACCCAAACTTAATTCTTACAGGACCCTTACAGCCAGTAGAGAGAGAAGACTTCTGTCATGTCATTCAGGTCCCAGAGGTGAAAGATCAGTATCTAAACCACTGTGCCACCCAGTTCCTAATTCTGATCTTATTATTAACTAGCACCGAAACCGAGGTAAGCTGCAGGAAGCAGATGGTGTTTTTATTAACCAGGCAAACTGTCACATAGGTGGGCATTGTAGATGCTGTTCAATATTTCCATTGTTACTTTGTCACAGTGACATAATAATATCAATTAACAATTTACAGCTGTTTTCTTTGCTTTTCCTTTAAATAAACGCTAAACAGAATATTCAGTGCGTTCCCATGTATTTCAATACGAGAGACTGACTGTCATTGATTGTGAATTATCAAGCCTTTCACACTCGTGGAAACAACATCCTAGCTCGGAGAGGCATTGAGTGTCCTCTGTTTTATACTGTATGAAAATAACATTTGGATTGCAAGCGAGCATCCCGAAGGTATGGTTGTTTTTAAGCATAATGTGCAAGATTAAGAGTCATCTGGTCCTGAAGATGTGCCGTCTCCAGCAGCGGCAACCTCTGCAGGCTCACCTGGAGTGCTAGACCACATCATGATGCTTTGTAGGGAATCGGATAAATTAATTTTGAGTGACATTAAGAAGAGTATATGGAGACTAAATAATTATTCACAGATGTTTTTCTTGAAACATTTCAGCAGTTGTTCACCTTCTTACTTTGTGCATTGATTTTTTTTTTGCTTTGGCTGTATCAGACAGTAAAATGCAGTTTCAGTTCAGAGCATAAAACATTGTGACATGTTGCTGCAATATATCAAGGCTTTAATTTTGAATTCTGGATATTATTTCTTGAACACACGATACAAAGCTCAGTATTGTGCCGCAAGCTGCAAAAGATTTGAGCGATTAATGCTACCCCTTGCCTTTTCAGTGCTTCTTGCCATGGGGCTTGGCTGTGCCACCGTTGTCACTGTGCCAGCAAATATCTGCAGTCAGTACCGTTGCCAACTGCGCATTATTAGAAATCTGTCGTCAGATATCCGCAGTCTTTACGACGGCTCACTGTGCTTTACTGGCTGGATCATGCGGCTAAAATTTTAACTCTTTCATCGAAACAAAACAACGTGGAGCAGGTTTAAAAACTGGGACAGCAAAGAATTCTGGCAGTCAGCTCGTTCTTTCTCTTGTAAAGTGGCCAAACTTTAGTTTCAGTCCTGACATTTGAATTTATCACTTAAGATGTTTTACTTAGCAGTATAGTGAATATTGAAAAAAGAATTAATCAAATTTGAAAAAATAGGTACAGTAATATCCATCTGTCTATTTTTCTGATTGATTGATTACAGTCGACTGATCACAGATTTTAATCAGCAAATTTAAATTGTTTAATTAACTTGTCATTGTGCCAATCACTCTGTAGCCTATGACAAAGAGTTTTCCAGACCATTGTTTTGGTCATTCCAATTTGCTGATTAATGAAGACAACATTTATTTCAGGTTGACTTGTTTTCCCTTTGCGTTTTTTAGTTATTTTTCTGATGACAATCCCTCTCTTCTCCCACCCTAACCCACCCCCCTCCCCCACCCCTACCCCGCTGCCTCCGCATGTGTCCTGCAATCTTTTTGCATCATGTTTTATTCCTCAACCAAGAGGTTAGAAGTGACAGGATGTGTCGCCATTTCCCTCTTTCACCAGCTTGTTACTCCCAGGTGTGATAGTCAACATTTAGGGCCTTCATTTCACGCTTGCAAGCATCCTTGAAGCGGAGCTTTGGGTGTCCCACTGGTCATCTGGTCCCAGCTATCTCACCATACAGGAGGTCCTTGGGTATGCGACTGTATTCCATCCCACGAACATATCCAATCCACCGAAGCTGCCTCTGTTTGATTAGTGCCAACACACTTGGGAGCTTTGCCTTTGAGAGCACAGCCGCATTTGTGATTTTGTCCTGCCAGGATGCGCCGCAGACAGCGAAGATGGAAATGATTAAGATTCTTTTCCTGGTAGCTGTAGTTCACCCATGTTTCACAACCATACAGCAAGGTGCTGAGAACACAGGCCTTATAAACCATCAGCTTGGTCCTAAGGGTAAGCTTGGTGTTATCCCATCTGCGTTTCACGAGTCGGCCAAAGGTGGTAGCTGCTTTCCTATGTGTGTGTAAAGCCAAACAATGCCTACATGATGCACAACAGCTAAGACACTGCACAACCTGAAAGTAGCCAAGACAGCCAAGCAAAGGACAGGGATACACTGTGCAAACAAACACAGGATCAACTTATGTCAAGAAATCCAAACTGTATGTGACAAAGGAAATCTACGAGCTATGAATGAAGGGATCAAGAGAGCACTTGGCCCTGCCATCAGAAAAGTTGCTCCCCTGTCTCCTTATATGCAGTCTTCATTGTTGAAATATGGTAATCATGCCTACACCCCAGCCCAGGAACACTGAGACCAATTGTAGCATTCCTGCTGTTGCCTCATTGAATCATAGGGTGATGCAGCACAGGAGGAGGGCATTCTACCCATTGTACCACTGCTGGCTGTTTGCTGAGGTCAATCAAATCAGCACAGTCTCAGGGTTGAACATGAAACTTTCCAGATCTGTATGATTCAGTTACACAAGCCAGTATATTTCTCCATAAAGCAACTGGGGAAATTATGAAAGTTCATAAAATGTGTAGAAGTAATTTTTTCAGAGTTCTAGGGGGTGAAGTTTTTGATGGAACTAATTTCTTTACTTGAATCTGGCTATATTTGACATAGGATCTGATCTAAATTTGGACATCATATAGGGGTGATTTTTAAATCAGAATGGGTGCAATATTGGTGGTGTGCCCATCCAAGTCCACAGTCAGGAGGCCCAAACCATTTTTTGGAATGGACTGAAAGGTTATGAATCTATGTTGCTATCAGTTCTGTTCACCACATATATATAAATAAATGGTTTGAACTCAGGAATTAGAAGCATGGTTTTGAAATCGATAGCAGGGGTTTAGCTAATATAAAGGCTGCAACAAAATACAGGAAGGCATAAACAGGCTTGCAGAGTAGGCTGATAAATGACAAGTTAAATTCAAAGTAGAAAAGTAAATTAGGAGGCCACTTATTCCATGATAAGTAAGAAACTAAATGGGGTAAAAAAGAAGAGATTTGGGACTACAGGTGCATAAAGCACAAAAAGTAGCAGTGCAAGAGAATAAGGCAATAAAGAGTGCAAAGAACCTACAGGGGTTCATTTTTAGAGAAATAGAAGTAAGGTCGTGTTAAATTTATATAAAGCCAAAATAATGTGCACAAAGTGAATTTACACGCTACATGTTACTTAAATAAAATCGGTTGAGAGAGAAAGGAATCTTGGCATTATTGTTTGAAACTCTCTAAAGGTTCATGACGAATGCTGAGAAGTAGTAGCCAAACCCAAAGGGTATTAGGTTGCATCAGTAGAAATATTCGATACAGAAAAAACACATCATTTTGTCCTTGTACAAGACCCTGATTTGGCTGCATTTGGAATACTGCATGCAGTTTTGGTCTCCTCAGATGGTGGGTAATATAGAGGTTTTGGAAAAAGTTCAGTGTAGGGCCATGAGGGCAATCCCCAGCATAAAAGATCATAGCTATTCAGAACGTCTTACAAGGTTGTGTTATTTCCATATAGAAATGCATAGACTTTCGTGTAATTTGATAGATATATAAAACTGTTAAATGATTTTATTGTGCTCCCCATGAGAGACTATTTCGACTAGGTAGGCTGGGCAATACCAGAATACATGTAACCTACACAGAGTAAGGCTAGATTAAATAGTAGACTGTTTTTATTTTCTCAGAGTAGTAAATCTATGGAATAAGTTACCAGCTCATGAGGTGAATGCAAACTCTTTGGACTGAATTTTGTGAGGCCAGGAGTGGGAGTGGAGGTGTTGGGGCCAAAAAATCGGAACAGATGCGCTTGCCCGGAAACCTGATGTCAGTTCCAGATTTTGTCATTGGCATTGTTGCCCCGACGGGGTGGGACTGCAATTTAAATTGGTGAACAGCTCGTTTTAATACACTAGCGTTGAAGTGATCGCGGTTCTATAGAGGGTTTTGAATTTAGTCAACGGCATGCGGCGATCCAGTGCCTTCTGATCCCTGGCCATTTAAAGGCTTCAGTGACGCTGCGAGAAGGCATCCATGGGGAGCAGTAGATAAAGGAGGTGGGGAAAGTGGAAGCCATTATCGGCTTGCAATGCTGGATAGCCTGTACTGATGGGCATCGTATCGAGTGACAAGGCTGCATGGCCACTCTATTGGATGACAGGAACCAGTGAGCTATATCTCAGGTGACAGGGCCTGGTGAGCTATATCTTGGGTGACAGCGTCTGATGAGCTATATCTCAGGTGACAGGGTCTGGTGAGCTATATCTCAGGTGACAGGGTCTGGTGAGCTATATCTCAGGTGACAGGGTCTGGTGAGCTATATCTTGGGTGACAGGGTCAGGCGGGCTATATCTCAGGTGACAGGGTCTGGTGAGCTATATCTCAGGTGACAGGGTCTGGTGAGCTATATCTTGGGTGACAGGGTCAGGCGGGCTATATCTCAGGTGACAGGGTCTGGTGAGCTATATCTTGGGTGACAGGGTCAGGCGGGCTATATCTCAGGTGACAGGGCCTGGTGAGCTATATCTTGGGTGACAGCGTCTGATGAGCTATATCTCGGGTGACAGGGCCTGGTGAGCTATATCTCAGGTGACAGGGCCTGTTGAGCTATATCTCAGGTGACAGGGTCTGGTGAGCTATATCTCAGGTGACAGGGCCTGGTGAGCTATATCTCAGGTGACAGGGTCTGGTGAGCTATATCTCAGGTGACAGGGCCTGGTGAGCTATATCTCAGGTGACAGGGTCTAGTGAGCAATATCTTGGGTGACAGGGTCAGGCGGGCTATATCTCAGGTGACAGGGTCTAGTGAGCAATATCTCGGGTGACAGGGTCAGGCGGGCTATATCTCAGCTAACAGGGTCTGGTGAGCTATATCTTGGGTGACAGGGTCAGGCGGGCTATATCTTGGCTGACAGGATCTGGTGAGCTATATTTCGGGTGACAGGGTCCGGTGAGCTATATCTCGAGTGACAGGATCTGGTGAGCGATATCTCGAGTGACAGAGTTGGGTGGGATAAATCTCGAGTGACAGGGTCCGGTGGGCTATATCTCGGGTGACAGGGTCTGGTGGACTGTATCTTGGGTGACAGGGTCTGGTGGGCTAAATCTCGGGTGACAGGGTCTGATGGGCTACATCCTGGATGACAAGGTCCAGTGAGCAGTATATCGGGTGATGGGCAGGTGGTTTAAATCTCGGATGACAGGGTCCGGTGAGCTATATCTCGGGTGACAGGATCCGGTGAGCTATATCTCAGGTGACAGGCTCAAGTGGGCTAAATCACAGGTGACAGGGCCCAGTGAGCTGTATCTCGGGTGACAGGGTTCGGGTGAGCTAAATCTCGGGTGACAGGGTTCCGTGGGCTATTACTCTGGTGCCAGGGTCGGACAGGCATAGTATCAGATGCTGGGCTCACTGCAAGGGTGGGAACTGAAGGGCATTAGGGCATTTTTCCAAGGGAGTAGCAAAGGGAATGGTACCAAGGCACGTTTATTTCGGTAAGGTCAGTGCTCTGGAGAGGTACTGACTAGCTGGCATGGGTCTCATACACCTCGTCATTGTGGACCCTCATGCTGCACAGCAGTGGCTTAGATGGAGGGAGGGCCAGGATGCAGCTGCTCCCGCCCATGAAGCTCCAAGAGGAGCGACAGCAGCCAACCGCACCAAGAATCGCCTAACTGTGCCAGAGAGTCTCAGCTACCTCCAAATGTCCGAGCAGCAGTGTCAACGAAGACTGCGGCTCTCCAGGGAAGCCGCAACCAACTTTGCGCCATGCTGCAGGCCAAGTTGTGACCTATGAGCTTTGGTGGACACCCAGTGCCCATGGTTTTGAAAATCTCCGTGGCATTCAATCTTTACACATCTGGCTCTTACCAGGATCCACCGGGGAAATGTGTGGTGTCTCCCAGGCAGCAGCCCACCTCTGCATCAAGGAGGTGGCTAGTGCCCTGTTTAAGAGGGCTGGCATCTATGTGCATTACTGGAGCGACCCTGACAGTCAGGCGGAGAGGCTTCCGAGCTATTGCTGGATTCCCGCAGGTGAAGGTGCGAGCGACTGCACACATGTGGCCATCAAGGCTCCCACAGAACAGCCAACCGCCTTCATCAATTGGAAGGACTTACATTCAATCAACATTCACCTGGTCTGCGACCACCAAAAACTCATCCTGCAGGTGTATGCCCGCTTCCCGGGATGCAGCCACAATGCCTACATACTTCGACAGTACCAGGTACCGCAGCTTATCAGGGTCTTAGCTAGCCTTCAAAGGTGGATCTCAGGGACTTGGGCTACCCATTGATGACATGGATGCTCACACCTGTGAGGAACACTCGCATTGCAGCAGAGGAGAGGTACAACACTTGCCACAGCTCCTCCCAAGCGACCATTGAGCAGGCTGCTGAAAGTGAGATTCTGGTGCCTCGATCAATCCGGTGGAACCCTGCAGTATGCCCCAGTGAGGGTCTTGTGCATCGTGGTGTTCTGCTGTGCCCTGCACAGTCCAGCACTACAGAATGGGGACGTCTTGCATGAAGAGGACATGATTGATCAGCAGTCCTCAACTGACAAGGAGGATGTAGAGGAAGCTACTGAGCAGGCAGCACTGGATACTGAACCCCTTGCATGAGAGGCCAGGCACATTGAGAGATGTGCAAGGGAGGCAAGAGACAACCTCGTATTTACCCACCTCCTGCCAATATGATAGCCTCACAAAGTGAACTCAATAAAGACATACCTCACTGTATTCCGCCTGTCGCCTCCTTCCTATCTCAATTCAGTGCCTAGCACTCAACTTCACCACAAGCTCTGGCACATCTCAGACGCTTTTGAAAGGCAGCCTATGCTTACACTAGCAGCCGAATGAGGGAGGAAGGGTGAAAGCAGCATCTCACAATTCAGGCATGAAGGAATAAGCATTTCACAGCAATGAATGTGAACTTTATTCATGACAAAAGTGCAGAAAACAATATAACAGCCAAATGCAAAACACCTGTGAATCTCCATGTGCGACTAGATGCTCTTGATAGGTTTATGAGAGCTTCTACAAGGTGCGACCCCTGCACTAGCAGGTGGGATGGAGATAGGCTGCTGATCATGCTGCCCCTTGGCTTGGGATGACTTTGGTGGACGTTCTCTGGGTGCCTGAGACCTGGAGGGCTCTGGCTGGCTGAGGGGTTGCTGCACAGGTGTCAGATTCTCCTCAGGTGTCACGGCTACTGGAGCTGGGCTCACTTGCGGAGGGTCTGAGGAACCGCCGTCCACACTCAGAGTGCCCTGAGGAGAGCCCCCAGCTGTGGAGGTCAGCCTCTCCTCCCTTTCAAAGCTCACTTGAGCCTCCCTGCTAATCAGAGATGAGGACCCGGAGAAGACTACAGGAACCTCGTCCTTCTCTTGCCTTGCCACTGCTGAGTTGAATTCATGGCCAAGGCAATGGTGTGCAGGCCTGCATGCATCTCTGGGATCTGGCTCTCCATGAGGGTCTCCAACCTCTCAATGGAGGAAGCCATGCGCTCTCACGCCTGAGACATGGCAACACATAGCATGGATGGACTCCTCCATCGTCCACTCATGGCTGTGCATTGCCTCTGGCTGCTCTTCCAGATGTTGCCGTACCCCTCTTTGTAACAGCATGCCCTGTTTTGTCGATACCAGAGAATCATCATCAGCCTGGGGCTCAGCATGCGCCTGGCCACCCACTGTCCTCCAACTGTCACTGGCCTCGGCTGTCACAGCCTCCGCCCCTCGGCTGCATGTGTGGTGCTGTCACCAGCTGGTGACCCTGAATCTAAGCCCAAGCACAAACCCACCGAGGTGAAAGTATCTGTGCTGGTGTAAAGTGCAGGAGAATGATGTGACCGTTCATTCTCTGACTACTCCTCAGAGGTCAACGGCTGTCCCTCTGTCACAACGCCAACGCTAGCCTGCTACTGGCCTGCATGAGAGAACACAAATATTTGTTGGTTAGGTTGTGCAGATAGCCTCATGCCAACCATAACCAAGGGATGGGAAAAAGAGATCCTCCAGCCTGACCAAGCAAGCCTGGATGGGGAATGCAGAGAATCAGCGACCGTGGGGTCCAGTGTCACAAGAGGGTCAATGACCTCTTTCGTTCTGCCAAGGTGAGTCCTCCATACTTCTCTCCCTCGCACAAGGACTGACAACCATTGGGACGGAGCCGGAGCAACCTGGAACCATGTCAGAGGCAGGACACCGGGTGGCCCCATGGTTTAACGATGCTTCCATGGAGATTCTCACCAGGCTGCTAGGCAGCAGTATAAGCAGGACTTGCAGCGCTTTAAATGTGGCACCAGCACCTGCGTTGGAGACATCTGACGCCACAAACACCCCTCAGAGCCTGCCCCTTTTGTGTAATTGGACAGGCCATGCGCCTCCATTATGGTAGGTGGCCGCCCACTGCGTGATCGTGATTGGCCGGCTGCAAAAGTCACATGCAGTGATAGCACCTGCTTCCAGGCCTACTGCCGGAACCCGTGAATGAAAATGTTTCTTTCTGTTTTTGTAGCATAATTATAAGGAAGTCACAATCAGATCAAATGATGAATTTAGGATTAATTTCTTTGCACTGAGATTGGAGAGAATGTGAAACTCGGTGCCACATGGAGTGATGGAAGCAGATAGCACTGACACATTTAAGGAGAGGCTTGATGCATAGATGAGAACCAGGGCAGGGTGGGAAGAGGTTGTTTGGAATGCAAACACTGGCATTAGAGCAGTTGGGCTGAATGGTCTGTTTTTATAAATTCTATGTAACTATAAGTGCACTATGTTCTTTCTATTGTGCTGCATAATTAGTGATAATTAGCAGATCAGGTACTATTATCATTAGTCAGTATGCATAGTTGTCTGCATTGAGTTAAAAGGGATAAAGTCCCTTAGGATTAAGTTGTATATTTGGATTTTAGTCTACAATGTAGAAAGTAATATCTGCGTAGAAAGCAGTTCAGTTAAATATCAACTTTTTTTTTAACCACATCCATTTAATACCTTCAATATTGTGTATTAATATTAAAGAGATAAAAAGAAAATACATTCTTGGAAGTTTGAAATTGAAATAGACAGTGCTGAGAATTCACAGCAGGTTAGTGAGCATCTGAAAGAAAAAAGTTGGTGAACATTTCTGATGTAATGTGGTTTAGGTAATATGTATATTTATATAGGTTAGAATAAAGTTGCTTCTAATCAAAAGTGATGATGAAGCATTGCACAAAAGTATTACAGGAAGTGTTTGATGGGCCACACTATAATCAATGCATTTAATATAGTATATATAGATATAATATACACTTAAATGGAAGAAAAACTAAGAATTATCATATATGCTACAATTGTGAGCATTATGTGAGATTGTTATAGTGAGCTTGTACACATGTCACATCTATTTCATTGTCCTTTGTTCTGCCAGTCTTATTTGAAGTGAAATCTGTGCAGGTGATTGAGACTTATTGCTCATTAGCCATAGCTTAACATTTCCTTACTAACCGAATATTCTGCCTTAGTCCATGGCTGAAATTCACACCAACTGCATTGAATTTACTGCTTGTCCTAAGAAATAATAGCACTTTAATTTAAAGCTCACAGAAAGTTAGGAAATGGGCTGTTTATAAGCATAGGAGGATAGGAACATGATGACATGTAAAATAGAATGTGGATATGTGTCCCTTTAAGGCTAGTAGCTCTAATTGCCCAGCATTCTTAAAATGAATGATACAGGTCAGGTTGCAGATGAGAACCCCTGGGTTTGATTAATAGGTTAATTAACAAGTATGAGAGAATATGTAATTGGTATGTTCTTGGGGAGAATAAACTGAATAACACTCCATTTTTAGACTGTCTTGCAAATCTAAGACAGAAACAAAGCTGATTGCAAGAGGCAGAAATTATAAATAAAAGAATTGTTGTTTCAAAGGGTTAAATTTTTCCACATTTACACTAATCTTGGAGTTGTTCATTTGCTTTTAGTTTGTTTTAACATGCTTCTCCATAATCTGTTGCTAAAGTTACCTGCTCTGGTTGAAGTTATTCCTTGAGGTCTAATCACGTAACCTCTGATTTGATGCTTTATCACGTGACATCTGCAAATGTTATTGCATTTATCTGTAGTTGAGTATTTTTGCTTGTGGGTTCATGCCAGCAGTTGTCGTGTAAGAAATTCAGTCACCTGTGAGCACGCAAAGAAGGGAAACTGAGGATGGGAAGAGGGGAAACTGAATTTGGAGTAGAGATTCACAGGAGTGAAACTAGAGGTGGGCTGAATTTTGATTCCACCAGTAGCTACTTGTAATTCACTTAAATTGCACTGATAACTAATAGTAACCCTGGTAGACTAATTCCTGACATAACCAACCATATTACAGTATCCCATTGATAATTTATATGTAACTGGTGTAATGTCTTTATATCATATATATATAAAATAAAATAGATATAAAGGCCAGCATTCCATTAACTTTTTCCATTACTTTCCATATCTGTTCATGACATTTTAATGATCTGTGTAATAATAATAATCCTGTAACTCACTGATATTCACCCTGTAACTTATAACCAGAATCTCTCTGCACTGCGCAAGTTATGGTCACGTTCCCCAGTCGATGCCAACTTTAACAGACCCCATCCCTCTTCCTATTCAACTGAAGGTGACAACTTTGAATTGAGGACCTCAGTCAGAGCTGATCTGTAAATGGACTTCACACGTCAAAACTGGCCGTCCTAGACATGAACCAAACTGAGACATCGCACAAAGGACACAGGGCTCAGTGTTTGGGATACTTGTCACAGTGCACTTTGTACTTAACTCAGCTTAGTCTCAGGATTCCCAAACCACTCCCAGGACTCGGCCTTCTTTTCATAGTATGATAGAAATGATAGCACTGGAGAAGTCACTGAGCCAGAGGCTTCTCTCGCTGATCATGTTGCGAGTGGGGGTGGGGTGGGGGGGGGCTGGTGGCTGGTGGTACTGCTGGCACAGCTGCCTCGAGAAATTTAAAGGACAAAGTTCTGTCAGTGCTAGCAGCTTCTGGGAGATTCATGCCTCATTTCAGGAGACTCTAGGACAATCGGGAGAGTAGGCAACCTTGATCTGTTGCTGCTTTTGAGAAGCAGAAGTCAGCGCTGAGATCCACTACATGTGCAGATTGATCCAGTCAGGTGTGGTAGAATACATCTACCTTGTATACTTATATAGGTTCGAATAAAGTTGCTTGCAATCAAAAGTGACGATGAAGCATGACACAAAAGTATTACAGGAAGTGTTTGATGGGCCAAACTATAATCAATACATTTAATATAGTATATATAGATATAATATGCATTTAAATGGAAGAAAAACTAAGAATTATCGTATATGCTGCAATTGTGAGCATTATGTATGATTGTTATAGTGATGTAAGATTTAAGGAAAATTACTAATTCAACAATAGAAATGCTGTAGAGGCGAAAAGAAACACAATGAATGCTGAAAGTCTAACACAAGTTGCAGGAAATACATAGCAGGATACTCAGGGTTTAAAAGGGAAATATTTGAGTGGGACCCTTCGTCATTCCTATTTTTAGTATTTCCTACCATTGTACTAGAAAAGCTGTGCCTGTAGTATTGTAAATCTTCTGAGATGCTCATTGTTGAATATTTATTTTGAATTTCAGTCATTTGTGCTGCTCCTTCCATGTACTTGTATTTGCTACTGATACAGAAAAGAATCAGCTCAGTTTGGCTGCTATTCGTGGCACATTAGTGTGGCACCAGCAGAGCTGGCATCAGAACTCTAGCCATTTGGCCACAGACTGTAAGTGGCCAAATGGGATAAAAATGTGTTTGTTTTGTTTTAAAAACCAATAAATACAAAAAGCATAAAATACCATGGGAAGAGAACGAATTCTTTAGTCCAATAGTCAGTCACTGTAGCGCATCACCCACCTCCTGAATCCCCAAAGCCTTTCCTCCATCTAGAAGACACAAGTCAGGAGTGTGATGGAATACTCTCCACTCGCCTGGATGAGTGTAGCTCCAACAACACTCAAGAAACTTAACACAATCCGGGACAAAGTGGACACTTGATCGGTGCCCCATCCATTCACCTTAAACATTCACTCCCTCCACCACTGGTGCACTGTGGCTGCATTGTGTACCATCCACAAGATGTTGTGCAGCAACTCGCCAAGATTTCTTCCCTGCACCTCCCAAACCCGCAACCTTCTGCCACCTAGAACAGACTAGGGCAGCAGGCGCAAGGTAAAGCCATCACCTCCAAATTCCATGCCAAGTCACACACCATCTTGACTAGGAAATATATCGCCGTTCCTTCATCATTGCTGGGTCAAAATCCTGGAACTCCATACCTAACAGCACTATGGGAATACCTTCACCACACGGACTACAGTGGTTCAAGAAGGCAGCTCACCACCACCTTCTCAAGGGTAATTAGGGATGGGCAATAAATGCTGGCATGCCAGCGACATCCACATCCTGTGAATGAATTTTTTAAAAAGCTCCATGCACATTCTAGTATACTCCCCAAACGTAAACATTACCCCCAACCATAAAATCTCCTGACATGAAGTACTGCTTAAATTACTCAGAAAAACATGAGAAAAAAAATTCTGCTGCAAGCCAATTAGATTTTTATGTAAACCCAAAAGACTGGTTCCTTGTAAATTTAAATTTGCTGTATTTAAACTCTGATCAAACTCACAATCTACTATAATTCTTCTAAATTTTTAAGTTAATTATAGTAAATGTTAACACCCCCTTCTCCTCTTCTACTCTGTGTGAAGTGTGAACTCATTGGATAAGGTGCAAATTTCACCTGATTTGATCCTGTTGTGCTATGTGAGGTGAGGAATGCAGTACTACAGTTCTATTTGTTACTGCCTATAGGATGAATCAAATGTGTTTAAAAATATCTCTCAAACGTGTCTCATCAAAATTAATTTTGCATGAAATTTGCTGGCAAACCTTGATGTATCCATACTGCATCTACAGTGTGTGGAGGTGTGTAGTTAGAGTTCAGTGGCAAGGGTGCTAATTCAGTGGACTACTTTGCCCTAGATAGTGTCAAACCTCTTCAGTGTTATTGCAGTACTGGCAGTCCAGGCGAGTGGTGAGTATTCCATCAAACTCCGGAATGAGCCTTGGACGTGATGGAAAGGCTTTGTGGGGTCGGTTGCGGAGAAGCCAGTTTCCTGTAACCACATTTCTGATACGGCTTCTTCAGCTACACTTCACAGCCAACTGTGAAGCACCTCCCCCACCCCCATCCCCTGTCTCACCCCACACAGGAGTTTGCAAGTTCTCCCTGTGGGTTTTCTCCGGGTGCTCCGGTTTCCTCCCACATGCCAAAGACTTGCAGGTTGATAGGGAAATTGGCCATTATAAATTGCCCCTAGTATAGGTAGGTGGTAGGGAAATATAGGGACAGGTGGGGATGTGATAGGAATATGGGATTAATGTAGGATTAGTATAAATGGGTGGTTGATGGTCGGCACAGACTCGGTGGGCCGAAGGGCCTGTTTCAGTGCTGTATCTCTAAATAAAAAAATAAAAAACACACACACACACACACTCACCCTCTCATCTCTAAAATGTTCATGGTGTTAAACAAGGCAGTGGAAGAACCTTGAAGGTCAGGAGGAAATGGTCATTGTCTGGCACTTCTGTGATGTGTGTTACTTGCCAGCCCAAGCCTGGATGTTATCCTTGTCTAACTGTAGACTGAAATGGGTGTTCATTATCTGAGGAGTTGTAAATGGAGCTGAGTACTGTAGAATCTTTAGTGATCAGCCCATGCCTGACCTTAGGATGGAGCAAAGCAGCTATAGATGGTTGGAGCAAGGACACTTCTGACCTTAAGATGGAGAAAGCAGATGTAAATGGTTGGAGCAACCTTTCATTCTTGAATGATCTGGCTCTCACTTTTCGTTTATGACCTCTAGTCCTAGACTCACCAACCAGCAGGAATAGCCTCTCTCTATCTGCCCTATCTACTCCCCTTAATATCTTGAAAACTTCAACCAAGTTACCCCTTACACTTTTAAATTCCAGGGAATACAACCCTAGTTTGTGTAACCTCTCCTTGTCACTTAACCCTTCCTGTATCATTCTAGTAAATCTATGCTGCACTTCCACAAAGGCCAATATATCTTTCTACGATGTGATGCCCAGAATTGCTCATAAGTGTAGTCTAACCAGGGCTTTGTATATCTCTAGTATGACTTCTACCCCTTGTATTCTAGTCTTCTAAATACAAAGGCCAGAAATGCATTAGCCTTTTAGATTATTTTCTGTACTGGTTTCTGATATTTTTATGATCTATGTATCTGGACCCCCAAGTTTCTTTGGAGCTCCACTGCTTTTACTTTTTCACCATTTAGAAAGTACTCTGTTCTATCCTTTTTAGGCTGAAAGTGGAGGCCTCACATTTGCCTACATCAAAATCCATTTGCTACAGTTTTGCCCCTTCATTTAATCTATCGATATATTTTTCTAATTTTATGCTTCTGTCTACACTTTATATAATGCCACTCATCTTTTTGTCATCAGCAAATTTGGATATGCGGCTTTCTATTCATTTATTTAAGTTGTTAATAAATATGGTGAATAGTTGAGGCCCCAACACAGATCCTTGTGGGACACCATTGATCACATCCTGCCAGTTAGAGTACCTGTCCATTATTCCTACTCTCTGTCTTCTGTTTCTGTCTGTTTCTTAAACCCGCCAATAATTTGTCGTGAATTCCATGAGCTTCAACTTTAGCCAACAGTCTCTAATGAGGGACTTTATCAAATGCCTTCTGGAAGTCCATATAAATAGCATCCATAAACATCACACTGTCCACTACTTTACTCACCTCTTCAAAAAATTCAATCTGACTTGTCAGGCAGGACTTACCCTTTACAAATCCATGCTGGCTCTCTCTGATCAGCTGAAAATTTTCAAGATGTTCAGTCTTTCTATCCTGAGCTATAGACTCTAGCAATTTCCTGACAACAAAGGTCAGGCTAACTGGTCTATAATTTTCTGGTTTCCCTCTCTCACCTTTCTTAAATAGCAGAGTAACATGCACAATTTTCCAATCTAAAGGAATGGTTCCCAATTGAGAGAACTTTGCAATATTATAGTTAGTCTTTTCTCTTTACTGATGATAACTGATATTCTGAATGTTTTTAGCATTTTCTGTTTTTAATAAATGGGTTTACACCACGGCTGATTGGTGGTATGTGGCTTTTAATTTGCAGAATGCAGGTTGCTTCATATTGGAAGTAAAAATACAAGACACATGTACTCTCTAAGTGAGATAGAGCTTGGAAAGAGGGAATTTAAAGGAGACCCAGTGGTATACCCATGGTATATGACAGTTGGATGACTTGTCATATACCATGTCCAAACAGTGCAAGGCAGCAGTAAACAAAATGAGCAGGAATGCGGGTTATATTGCTAAATTAGTTGAGTTCAAATCCCTAGAAGTCATGCTGAGGCTCTGGTCAGGCAGCAGCTGGAGAATTGCTTACAATTCTAGTCGCTCCAACATAAGGGAACCATTAGGGCATAGAGCCAGTACAGAGGAGAACAATGGAGCTGATGGAAGGATGAGTTAAGTGGAACAACTAGCTAAGCTGGGATCCTAAGTCTCAAAAAGAGCATCTCTGACAGGATCATACAGATTATACATAAGAAATAGGATAAGCAAGGTAAACCTGGAGCTATTCTTTCAAGGTAGTAGGACAGGAGGGATAGGTTCAAGGTTTTGAAGGACAAGTTTAGGACAGATGGCAGGAAGTACTTCATACAGAGGCTCATTAGCTGTTGCAATAGGTTGCCAGGAGTGGTAGTTGATGCCAGGACCCTGCACTCATTTAAGAATCAGCTAGATGCCATTGTGGGGAGATGGTAGAGTTGGTATTCTGAAAGAATAAAATGGACCAAGGGGCCTTTATTAAAAATCACGTTTGTGATCTGTAGCTTTGTACACCAAGTATCTTCGCTATCTACGGGTTGATTGCTGTGCTGTACGGATTTAAATTGCATGTTTAACACAGCTTTCATCTCACTGTGATCATGACCAAAAACAGGTAAAATGGTGCAGGTAAAATGGCCTATACTGTAGCCAACATGTAGCCTCTGTTAATTTGATAGTGGCATAGCATCACAAAATGTACAGCTGAAAATATAACCATACAGTATGTTGCAAAGGAGTAGGCTTTATAAACAAGTTGAAATCTGGCAACAATATGGATGCTTTTGAATGAGACCGTCGAGTCGCTTGCACTTTCAGTGGCTATAAACATTTTATCCCAAAAGTGAGTTCTGCGAAAATTATAGCAAGGCAGCCTTGTGACTGAGATAAGATGAATTTAATGGGGATTCTGTTATAGAAAAAGCTCTCTTTACAACCCACTGGCTTCAGTGACTCTTTGGTACCTTTTAGGTTTTGCCTTTGCTTGAGTGCTGGAAGGTTGCCCATTGATGTCATGGAAACACTTGAATCACTAAGAATGATTCATGTCTCTGCTTTCCTCCTATCCTCCCCCACACATGCAGGAATTTTTTTTTATTAACCCTTGCACTACTTGGAATCAATATGCATTCCAAATATGTTTGGCATTGAAATTTTGTTCCCTTTTCCCCCTTTATGCCTGTCAGCACTGTACTTCCATCTGTTTGATGTCGGGTGGGACGGGTGTGGGGGTGGGGATCAGCGAAAGAGAACAGGACAGTTTGTACAATTATCACCAACACAGCTTGTGGTCAGGGCAGAGCTGGTCTTTCCAGCAATCCCCTCACTTACTCCGTGACCGCCCCCTCCCACTCCCCACCCCACCCTGCCACACCATCCCTCACACCGCTATGATAAGTGGAGTCCTCTGCTCTTGCACAGTGCCCAATCCAGCTGCTTATTTGAGAATTGGTGAAGCTTGCTGTACAAAGCCAGTTGAGTCTGCGTGTAGCTGGAAACTGTGTTTCAAACTCATCCATTTCTGCATTTGAGGGGTTTCAGTGCTTCTGTGTCTACTGTCAATAAACATGACCATGAGTGGCTTTTACCATCAGCTATTTATTATTTGAACAAATGCGCAAAGGATCTTGAAATTTAAAAATGGACAATTAAAAAAACAAGTGATAGCTTTAATAAAATCGGGGAAGATAAAAAAGTACAGACATCACAGTCCTCATTACGCAACATTTGTGCCAAAGAGGTTTCAGTTCCTGTTTATTCAGCAGGGTAAAAGTATAAACAATATGCCATACAGGGAGGGATTTATTAGTTAAAAATACAATTAACTAACTTTTATTTTCTTATGTTAAATACTGTTTTAGTACAGAAACTGTTCTCCTATTAATACTATTATTTTATGTCATTCTCATAAGGACTGGGCGTATGGTGTCCCAGTGACCAACAGAGGTTATTTTCCTCTACAGCGGAAGTGTTGATGTTGCAAACACCCTTAACCTTCTGTGAACATCCTATTGCTTTCAGTTCATAACATAAACACGTAAAAGATTTAATAAAAAATATAGCATTGCAAAAACCACATTTTGTTTTCTTGGAATATAAATCTCTTTTCAGATTCTTTAAGTGTACTTACAGTCTATTAAACCTGTTACTAGCTGCTTTGTGAATGTGTACAGCATATTTGAACTCCTCCTTGTTTGGCCAGTTCTATAAAAGGACATAACCTCAGGGTCCTGTTTGACATTCACCATTCTGCTGAAGGGCTCCAAAAAAACATGAAGTTATCTTTTCTTCCAAATGCTGACTTTCCTGTAGCAAACCTTCTGGTTTTGGATTGTTTTGAACATGCTGAATAAATGGATCTTCTGTTGATTATTATAACTAATAACTTGAACACATCATAATAAAAAGTTCCTGACTACTAATGTAAAACTTCCAGACACGGGACCAAAACTGAAATAAGATTAAAACATTTATAGTATCATTCAGAATAACCTATTTATCTCTCATAGGATAGAGTAAATATCCTATTAATATTCTATTCCCCTATTCAATTCAGTACTAAAATCCATTGCAATTTTACAAAATCTGCTGTTTATCTGACAATTATGTACTTTTAGGTGTCAAACTTCAGATGTCAAACATTGTCTAATACAAATTCATCTGCCGCATATGATGGAGGGGGTGGGGGATAGAAAGAAACAAAGGCAATCATTTGGTGTGTACACATGTCGAGCAACACATAATACCAAAGCCACAATGTCACAGCAACTTAACTCTGTGTGAACTGATCCATCAGTTAGAATTTGTAGCTTTAAAAGGGACTCACAACTAATCTTTAGCAGTAGAATAATAACATTGAAATAGAAATCCTGCCTCTGCGCTCGCCAACCTGCAGTATCCCTTCCATTGACGTGAATGGGTGAACAATTGTGACTGGGCTGTTCAAAAGTGGAATTCCTACCCATTGTGTTTTACACTGCATGATGTAAATAGCATGCCCTCTAATTTAGCATGAACAGCACTCTGAGTGATTCAGTAGTAGTAGTGCAAAAGCCTTAGATATGCGCACACTTTTTGTCTGTCAAACTGTAGATGTCTGTGGCAATACATACAAACACCACACATTGTGCTATGCAAACTTTTATGCTACACTCACAAAAATTTAAAGAAAGAAAGACAGTAATTGCTATTAACCTATGAATCAACTCACCCCAGTGTTTACTTAACATCAATTACATTGTTTTGCTATGTTTCCGTGGCTGTGTTGACAAGGCCACATTTACACCCCCTCCCTAGTTGCTCTGAGAAGATGGTGGTGGGCCTTCTTGAACTGCTGCAATTCTTATGGCAATGGTGCTCCCATAATAATGCTAAGTAGGGAATTCCAGGGTATCAACCTAGTGATGAAGGAAGAGCAATATACAGCCAAGTCTGGATGGTGCGCAGTGATGATGTTCCTATGGCATTGCTGCCCTTGTCCTCCATGGTGGTAGAAGTTGCAGAGTAGGGCAAGGAGGTACTGTTGTAATAACCTTGGTGAGTTGATGCAGTGCAGCCTGTATATTGCACTTACAACAGTCATAATATGGCAGTGATGGAGAGGTGGATCATAAGTTGATTGACAGGTGCGCTGGTCAAATAAATTGTTTGATTTTTCGAGCATTAACACATGCTTACACTTTAGCAGCAGAGTAATGCATTATATTTTAAATGCTTTAATGTTCTAGTCATCATAAACATTATATTCTTTCATTGTGAATGCGCCACATGGGAGATTCCGTGGAAAAACATAGGAGTTTATATCATTGAAGGAGGCTATTTGGGCCATTGCATCTGTGCCAGCTCTTTGCTAGAGCAATCCAAAACTAATCTCACTGCCCTACTCTGTCCCCATAGCCCCATATTCTCCTCTGCTTCAATTAATTATCCACTTTTCCTTTAAAAGAAACTATGGTCTCTGCCTTAACTACTCCCTGTGGCAAAGCATTCCATGTTTTAACAACACTCAGTGCAAGGAAATTACTCCTGATCGTGCTCTGCACTCACTTTGTGACAATTTTAAATTAATGACTCCGTGGTCAGCCAGTGGAAATATTCTATTAATATTATATTCA